>NC_068285.1:4823917-4868683 GCF_025860055.1 Xyrauchen texanus
GTCGCAAGCTCAATCGTTAGCATGAAAGTTAGCAACGATTTGCCATTTTCCAAAACCTTAGTAAACCCCCAGAGTCTGATAGAGAGGGATCTTGATCTGTTGCATTACACAGTGCATGCTGCTTTCGTGCCTTCAACAGCTTTATCGCATTAACAACGCGGTAGTGTAGTGACACACCTCAGTCCGTGTGACAGAGGATGAATCTCAGTTGCCTCCGCATCTGAGACCGTCAATCCGCGCATCTTATCACGTGACTTGTTGAGCGCGTTACCATGGAGACGTAGCGCATATGGAGGCTTCACGCTTTTCTTCATGATCCACACACAACTCACCACACGCCCCACCGAGAGCGAGAACCACATTATAACCTAAACCTAAAGCCTAAACCTAAAGCTTAAACATAAAGCCTAAACCTAAAGCCTAAACCTAAACCCTAAACCTAAAACCTAAACCTAAAGCTTAAACCTAAAGCTTAAACCTAAAGCCTAAACATAAAGCCTAAACCTAAAGCCTAAACCTAAAGCCTAAACCTAAAGCTTAAACCTAAAGCTTAAACCTAAAGCTTAAACCTAAAGCTTAAACCTAAAGCCTAAACCTAAAGCCTAAACCTAAAGCTTAAACCTAAAGCTTAAACCTAAAGCTTAAACCTAAAGCTTAAACCTAAAGCTTAAACCTAAAGCCTAAACCTAAAGCTTAAACCTAAAGCTTAAACCTAAAGCTTAAACCTAAACCTAAAGCTTAAACCTAAAGCTTAAACCTAAAGCCTAAAGCCTAAACCTGAAGCCTAAATCTTAAACCTAAAGCCTAATCCTAAAGCTTAAACCTAAAGCCTAAACCTAATGCTTAAACCTAAAGCTTAAACCTAAAGCCTACCCCTAAAGCTTAAACCTAAAGCCTAATCCTAAAACTTAAACCTAAAGCTTAAACCTAAAGCCTAAAGCCTAAACCTAAAGCTTAAACCTAAAGCCTAAACCTAAAGCCTAAACCTAAAGCTAAAGCTTAAACCTAAAGCTTAAACCTAAAGCTTAAACCTAAAGCCTAAATCCTAAACCTAAAACTTAAACCTAAAGACTAAACCTAATGCTTAAACCTAAAGCTTAAACCTAAAGCCTACCCCTAAAGCTTAAACATAAAGCCTAATCCTAAAACTTAAACCTAAAGCTTAAACCTAAAGCTTAAACCTAAACCTAAAGCTTAAACCTAAAGCCTAAACCTAAAGCTAAAGCTTAAACCTAAAGCTTAAACCTAAAGCCTAAACCTAAAGCCTAAACCTAAAGCTTAAACCTAAAGCTTAAACCTAAAGCCTAAACCTAAAGCCTAAACCTAAAGCTTAAACATAAAGCCTAAACCTAAAGCCTAAACCTAAAGCTTAAACCTAAAGCCTAGACCTAAAGCCTAAACCTAAAGCCTAAACCTAAAGCTTAAACCTAAAGCCTAATCCTAAATCTTAAACCTAAAGCCTAAACCTAATGCTTAAACCTAAAGCTTAAACCTAAAGCTTAAACCTAAATCTTAAACCTAAAGCCTACCCCTAAAGCTTAAACCTAAAGCCTAATCCTAAAGCTTAAACCTAAAGCTTAAACCTAAAGCTTAAACCTAAAGCTTAAACCTAAAGCCTAAACCTTAAACCTAAAGCTTAAACCTAATCCTAAAGCCTAAATCTAAAGCTTAATCCTAAAGCCTAAACCTAAAGCTTAAACCTAAAGCTTAAACCTAAACCTAAAGCTTAAACCTAAACCTTAAACCTAAACCTTAAACCTAAACCTTAAACCTAAAGCTTAAACCTAAAGCCTAAAGCTTAAACCTAAAGCTTAAACCTAAAGCCTAAACCTAAAGCCTAAACCTTAAACCTAAAGCTTAAACCTGAACCTAACCGATAGTGTCATAAAGAGCAAACGTGAAATGAACAACATGGCGCTTCTATGTCACTTTGTGTTCCCGTGTGGACTCGTGTGCTCTTCAGGACTCGTACCCGCTCCTCTAACATCACAAGTGCAACACTCCATCAGTCGAGCTCAATCTGATCACACTCGAACACGCTTGTACATGTAGTGACTATGTGACGCAAGCGTTGAAATGAGTTACACGCTTTAGTAAAGCGAGCCACTGCTAGGCTGCATAACGCACTATAGTCCTGCTTGCCGCGATTACTGTTTCCATAGTAACGACTTCTGGATTGCAATAGGTGATGCTCGCTTCAGGATTATGGGTAGCGTAGTACTTCACTAGTAATTTGGGAATTAAACACATTTTTACGAATGGTTGAAATCACACAGAATCGTCACTGAATAACCTCAGATCCGTCTCGAAAGGTTTTCATAGTAATTGAATGTTGTTTTTACCTCCGTGACCGTGCCGTTGAGATATAGATAACTTTTACACACATCCTTAAAGGGGTCATGACATGGTTTTTTTTATTGTATTATTATGTTCCCTTAGGTGCAATTATAGTATTAATATATTTTTTTTTAAGAAAAACTTTTAAAATCTAGTGATTTATGACCTTTTCCCACCCTGTTTCTCATCCTCTGATTCAAACAGTCTGTTTTGGGGCGTTTTCCATTTAAGACTTCAGTGTTAACGCTCACTGTTATGATTGGCTAACGCCAGTGCCTATGTATCAATTATTGACGCTCCCAGCCAGAACAATATGCAAGTAAACTAAGTAAAAACACTGTGATTATTCATAATGAATGAAATTGCGCTTTAAAAAGTAGTTTAAAGTTTAAAATAGATTACTTACAGTTTAGCGTCGTCGTTGTTCCCAGAATAGTCGGCACGGACTTATCTTTGAGCAACAGTTTTCTGGCAAAGCCAGCATCATATTGAGATTTGTTCTCAAAACAGTCATCCTTAAAATGTACAGAACAAACGCTTAAGTTAACACTGCCGTGACTGGAACGTCCTCAAAAAATAAACTGCATCCATTTTTCCCTGACGCCTGGATCTTTCGGCAGCTTATTCAGAGGTTTTGTTTGACCACAGCCAGGAACAGCACATCTGTGTGGCATCGTAATTTTCCTGTGCACAAGTAGTCTCTGTCAGAGCTCGCTGTCCATCGACTGAACACTTGTGAGGCGACGGCGATACTGAAATGAGCGTAGTTGTCTTGCGCTTAAAGCGTAGTTATCTTGTGCTGGAGGCGGTCATATGCAAACGCTGTTACGTCACTTCTAACCGACACGTCACTTCTAACCATGAATCCAGAACGAGCTGTATTTTGAGCTTGATTAAATAAATGATTCGTTTAGAATGGGGAGGACGTCTTAAAATATTAAAATTGCAGGACGTTTTAATGATACAAAGACCTCTTATATACCAAAAGATCAAGGCAAATTTGGTTTCTCATGTCATGACCCCTTTAGTTAATCAGGAGATGGTTGTTCAATGATGGTGCATTTTTTCTTTCTTTGCATTTGCACTCTTATGCTCCTCCCCCTCTGCCATGACATCATGGGGTTTGTCCCGCCCCCTCCCCGGGTACAGGATCATGTGATCATGCTTCAGGAATGGTGACAGGGTTTCTTTGTGGTCTGATGTGCCATTTTCTGTAGGATGCAAAAATGGAGAACTGATGCAGAGAACATTTGCTAACAGCGTTTGACTGCGTGAATCTCACATAGAAAAGCATGTTCAGGTTACCAAAATCAAGAGGAAAATAAAACACATCATTTTTTCTTTAATGAAAATTAAGCCTATTTTTTTAGGACTGTTAATCACATTTCAACCTCAAAATCTCATTATTGTAATGCAGGTGGACGTTACACTTTCTTTGTAATCCTCATTATTAGACATTAGCAGATACGGATTACTAAGGTGGTGCAAACGGGCAATAACTGGTTAATGGATGATAGTTTTTAAAAATAAAAAAATCATTGGCACACAGATATATATATAGGCTACAAGAGTCCAAATTATATACATTTTGTGCATAATTTGGGACTTTTAACCATAAACAAGTCCAAAACACACCAGGGACTCTTATTTTGAAAGACGGCACTTCGCTCCTTTACAGTGCTGTATAATTAACTCTTTACCTGATGGATGTTTTTAAAGCTAATATATTCACCAGATGAAGGGTTTATATATTTCATTAGATGAGCTTTAATGATGTATGTGCTGACATATGGTCACATTTTATTTGCATGTCCTAATCATGCATCTAATTAAAATAACAAGAAAAGGCATAAAAATAACAATTATCGCTTAAATTTCACGAGTGTCGACTTAATATTTTTCTGTTTAACTCAAGCGCATAAACTCGATGCTAATACTTCACATGTCACGTAAAACTGGTTTGGAAACACTTTTTGTCCAGAAAATGTGTGTATAGCCTGTGTTACCATGGCGACAGTACAAACGTGATTGGTTATGGATTGATCTTTACGGCATATAGAGCCGATCCGCACACGTGACACTTCCAGGAGTACCAACACAAATATCTCGTATCATGCACCGGTCAACGATAAGTACAAGGAGAACAAATGAATGAACACTGTTTGTGATTAATTTAAACATCCGTTTATTTATTAAAGTTGCTTTTCCACACCGTTCACAATAACAGACGCCAGTAACGGGATTATCCCACAATACATAAAACATAATTTCTGTGCATAAAGATGATTTAAATTAAGAATAAATACACAATACTGGAGGAAACATCAGTGTGTGTTAGTGGAACACTTGCAGCCCAATTATATTAAATTATTGTTTATACTTTTGAAAGAATGCGGCAAAATTCCCTGTAATAAATTAAATAAATTACCAAATGAAAATAATATTGTTAGACCTATAAATGGCGTTTCTGTACACACACTTAAATGAGCTTTACTCTGTTCTGTAGATGAATAAAGTCTGAATGACTGAATGTTCTAGACTTTTCTCCAGACTATAAACTATCAGAACTATTATTATTATTAATATCTGTCACACATCATAAACACATCCATGATGATCCTGACACTGAAAGATTCTCCAACACTTGAACAGGGTCATGCCGATCTGCTTTCGGGTCGTAACCGATGGCAACCTGTGACCTGTGCAACATCAGGACCGATATTACAGTCCCATCAGAAGAGCAACTCTTTTATTTGTTCATTAAAATGACAGTAAACTGGATCATTTCAGTGAGTTGCCTCAATAATCTCCACATTTGACCCAAAACTACAGAGGAGGAACATCAGGGACATCTGGAGGAGAATTACTGATAAACACATCTCTACAGACCGCTTTTAAATGGGAGAATTACTGACAAACGCATCTCTACAGACCGCTTTTAAATGGGAGAATTACTGACAAACGCATCTCTACAGACCGCTGTTAAACGGGAGAATTACTGACAAACACATCTCTACAGACCGCTGTTAAACGGGAGAATTACTGACAAACACATCTCTACAGACCGCTGTTAAACGGGAGAATTACTGACAAACACATCTCTACAGACCGCCGTTAAACGGGAGAATAACTGACCAACACATCTCTACAGACCGCTGTTAAACGGGAGAATTACTGACAAACACACCTCTACAGACCGCTGTTAAACGGGAGAATTACTGACAAACGCATCTCTACAGACCGCTGTTAAACGGGAGAATTACTGACAAACGCATCTCTACAGACCGCTGTTAAACGGGAGAATTACTGACAAACGCATCTCTACAGACCGCTGTTAAACGGGAGAATTACTGACAAACGCATCTCTACAGACCGCTGTTAAACGCGAGAATTACTGACAAACGCATCTCTACAGACCGCTGTTAAACAGGAGAATTACTGACAAACGCATCTCTACAGACCGCTGTTAAATGGGAGAATTACTGACAAACACATCTCTACAGACCGCCGTTAAACGGGAGAATTACTGACAAACACATCTCTACAGACCGCTGTTAAACGGGAGAATTACTGACAAACACATCTCTACAGACCGCTGTTAAATGGGAGAATTACTGACAAACACATCTCTACAGACCGCCGTTAAACGGGAGAATTACTGACAAACACATCTCTACAGACCGCCGTTAAACGGGAGAATTACTGACAAACACATCTCTACAGACCGCTGTTAAATGGGAGAATTACTGACAAACACATCTCTACAGACCGCCGTTAAACGGGAGAATAACTGACAAACACATCTCTACAGACCGCCGTTAAATGGGAGAATTACTGACAAACACATCTCTACAGACCGCCGTTAAACGGGAGAATTACTGACAAACACATCTCTACAGACCGCTGTTAAACGGGAGAATTACTGACAAACGCATCTCTACAGACCGCTGTTAAATGGGAGAATTACTGACAAACACATCTCTACAGACCGCTGTTAAACGGGAGAATTATGCCGATTTAACTCTAAAATAAACACGCAGAAAAACAAACTATCGGCATCATAACCGTTCTGTTTAAAACGCACCGATTAATAATTACATTTAATTAAAATGCTAATTATATGGGCATTTTTTATTCATCTTTTTATTATTGGATTTTATTTCTGTTAATGGGATTTTTACAGAGTTTTTTTAACTCTAAATATTAGAAATATTAGTATTTTTATTATTATTCGGCATAAATTAAAAGCAGTGCATGCAGATATACTTCAACATGATTTAATGAAATATCACAATGTTCTTCTCGGTGACATGAGTGACATTTATTCACATTTAAACGCACAAAATCTTTTAAATGAAATATAATACAATACTTTTATTTTCTCTGAGTTTTGGAGTGGACATGTGATTCGTTTACGTTTAAGACTGCTGCATTATAAAACACTGAGAAACAGTTTCAAGTCTTAAATGTGGGATTAGTATTTTGTAATTCTCTGATCCGGACGAGTCAAACGGTGCATCTCTGAAGCCGCTCCTGCATCAGTCCTACACCTCCCCGAATCTTCTCACGCACGTGTGACTGTTCTCAGATCTGCTGGAGGAGACGGAGAAGCTCATGGCGGAGAAGGTGGCGGTGCAGCGGCAGGCGCAGAAGGAGAGCGGCGAGCTGCATCTGCAGGTGAGACAGCTGGAGGCGGAGCTTGAGGAGCAGGTGAGCCGTCTGCAGGAGCTGCAGCAGCTGCACGGGACTGAAGGAGCCGACCTCAGACAGCAGATACAGGCCTTGGAGAAACAGCTGGAGAACAACCGCAAGTTCATGGACGTGAGTGTCTTTACCTGGAAACTGTCTTATACTCTCCTTTAATGCCAGTCAGAAGCACGTGGTGTTAAGGGGAGAGGCCTTCTCCTTCTAGAGCGTGTGTGATTTTGTCCTGCCAGTCAACGGCAGGGGTCATGTGTGCTGTGGGATGGCATGTGTGGGCGGAGTGTGATGCGTTTGTGTGGTTGTGTTGACCCGTCAGGAGCAGGCAGCGGACAGAGAGCACGAGCGAGACGTCTTCCAGCAGGAGATTCAGAACCTGGAGCAGCAGCTGAGGAATCCACCCAAATCACACGCAGCCAATGAGCAGAGAGACCGAGAGGTATGACATCATCGTCTGTGTGGATCGTGGAGAGTAGCAAGAGCCTCTCTGAACTGTCCCTTTAAATCTTACAGTGCTGGCGGGGATAAAGACACACGAGCACAGTCTGTTGCCAGGCAGCCCCACACACACTGATCCTGTGTTGTTATCTGACGTCACCGGCTCTCTCTCTCACTGTCTCTCTGTGTCTCTCTGTCAGGTGCAGGAGTTGCGCATGGCGCTGCAGGAGAAGTCGGACTGGTGCAGTGAGCTGCTGTTGAGCTCTGAGCAGCTGCAGCGAGATGTGCAGGAGAGAGACGAGGAGATCGACACACTCGGAGCACGTGTGACAGAGCTGCAGCACACACTCATGCAGCGGGTCAGTGTGTGTCTGTGTGTGTGTGTGTGTGTGTGCGTTAAAGGAACAGAGTGTGTGTGTGTGTGTGTGTGTGTGTTAAAGGGACAGAGTGTGTGAGTGTGTGTGTGTGTTAAAGGGACAGAGTGTGTGTGTGTGTGTGTGTGTGTGTGTGTGTGTGTGTGTGTGTGTGTGTGTGTGTGTGTTAAAGGGACAGTGTGTGTGTGTGTGTGTGTGTGTGTGTGTGTTAAAGGAACAGAGTGTGTGTTTGTGTGTGTGTGTTAAAGGGACAGAGTGTGTGAGTGTGTGTGTGTTTTAAAGGGACAGAGTGTGTGTGTGTGTGTGTGTTTGTGTTAAAGAGACAGAGTGTGTGTGTGTGTGTGTGTGTGTTAAAGGGACAGAGTGTGTGTGTGTGTTTTAAAGGGACTGTGTGTGTGTGTGTGTGTGTGTGTGTGTGTGTTAAAGAGACAGAGTGTGTGTGTGTGTGTGTGTTAAAGGGACAGAGTGTGTGTGTGTGTTTTAAAGGGACAGAGTGTGTGTGTGTGTTTTAAAGGGACAGAGTGTGTGTGTGTGTTTTAAAGGGACTGTGTGTGTGTGTGTGTTAAAGGGACAGTGTGTGTGAGTGTTTTAAAGGGACAGTGTGTGTGTGTGTGTTAAAGGGACAGTGTGTGTGTGTGTGTGTGTGTTAAAGGAACAGAGTGTGTGTTTGTGTGTGTGTGTTAAAGGGACAGAGTGTGTGAGTGTGTGTGTGTTTTAAAGGGACAGAGTGTGTGTGTGTGTGTGTGTGTGTGTGTGTGTGTGTGTGTGTGTGTGTGTATTAAAGAGACAGAGTGTGTGTGTGTGTGTGTGTGTGTGTGTTAAAGGGACAGAGTGTGTGTGTGTGTTTTAAAGGACTGTGTGTGTGTGTGTGTTTGTTAAAGGGACAGAGTGTGTGTGTGTGTTTTAAAGGGACAGAGTGTGTGTGTGTGTTTTAAAGGGACAGTGTGTGTGAGTGTTTTAAAGGGACAGAGTGTGTGTGTGTGTGTGTGTTTGTTAAAGGGACAGTGTGTGTGAGTGTTTTAAAGGGACTGTGTGTGTGTGTGTGTGTTAAAGGGACAGAGTGTGTGAGTGTGTGTGTGTGTGTTTTAAAGGGACAGAGTGTGTGTGTGTGTGTGTGTGTGTGTGTGTATTAAAGAGACAGAGTGTGTGTGTGTGTGTGTGTGTGTGTGTGTGTGTGTGTGTATTAAAGAGACAGAGTGTGTGTGTGTGTGTGTGTGTGTGTATTAAAGAGACAGAGTGTGTGTGTGTGTGTGTGTGTGTGTGTGTGTGTTAAAGGGACAGAGTGTGTGTGTGTGTTTTAAAGGGACAGAGTGTGTGTGTGTGTTTTAAAGGGACTGTGTGTGTGTGTGTGTGTGTGTGTGTTTGTTAAAGGGACAGTGTGTGTGAGTGTTTTAAAGGGACAGTGTGTGTGTGTGTGTGTGTGTGTGTTAAAGGGACAGAGTGTGTGAGTGTGTGTGTGTGTGTTTTAAAGGGACAGAGTGTGTGTGTGTGTGTGTGTGTGTGTTAAAGGGACAGAGTGTGTGCGTGTGTGTGTGTGTGTGTGTGTGTGTTAAAGGGACAGAGAGTGTGTGTGTGTGTGTTAAAGGGACAGAGTGTGTGTGTGTGTGTGTGTGTGTGTTAAAGGGACAGAGTGTGTGAGTGTGTGTGTGTGTGTTTTAAAGGGACAGAGTGTGTGTGTGTGTGTGTGTGTGTTAAAGGGACAGAGAGTGTGTGTGTGTGTGTTAAAGGGACAGAGTGTGTGTGTGTGTGTGTGTGTGTGTGTGTGTGTGTGTGTGTGTGTGTGTGTGTGTGTTAAAGGGACAGAGTGTGTGTGTGTGTGTGTGTGTTAAATGGACAGCGTGTGTGTGTGTGTGTGTTAAAGGGACAGAGTGTGTGTGTGTGTGTGTGTGTGTGTGTTAAAGGGACAGAGTGTGTGTGTGTGTGTTAAAGGGACAGAGAGTGTGTGTGTGTGTGTGTGTGTGTGTGTGTTAAAGGGACAGAGTGTGTGTGTGTGTGTGTGTGTGTGTGTGTGTGTGTGTGTGTAAAGGGACTGTGTGTGTGTGTGTGTGTGTGTGTATTTGTTAAAGGGACAGAGTGTGTGTGTGTGTGTGTGTGTGTGTTAAATGGACAGAGTGTGTGTGTGTGTGTGTGTGTGTGTGTGTGTGTGTGTGTGTGTGTTAAAGGGACAGAATGTGTGTGTGTGTGTGTTAAAGGGACAGAGAGTGTGTGTGTGTGTGTGTGTGTGTGTGTTAACGGGACAGAGTGTGTGTGTGTGTGTGTTAAAGGGACAGAGTGTGTGTGTGTGTTAAAGGGAAAGTGTGTGTGTTTGTTTATATGTGTGTGTGTTTAGATGCGGTTTGCTGTTACGTCTGTTGTTGTTATTCTGTATTGATCACGTTGAGTGTGTGGGTTGTTAGTTTGTGTGTATGTCAGTGAGATTGTAAGATGTGTTTATAATTGTATTCACTGGTTTGTTGTTTGTACAGTAGGAATGGGTCAGTACTGTTGTCTAGTGATGTTATTGTAGGTTTTTTTGGCCCTTTAATAGTTTTTATTTGCAATGCTTTGAAGGGAATCAACGGTCAATGGCGTGTGATTGTATGCTCTGATCTCTCAGATGCGCTGCTACATCTGTGCTCTGTGTGAACTTGTGTATATGATTAGTAGAATGTGTATTTTAGTAAGTGTTGTGATGCATTAATGTGTGTGTGTAGGTTGAGGAAGTTCAGCATGTGTCTATGACTGGCCGCAGTGATGTCACACTGGAAGCACAGCTGCAGACTGAGAGAGAGGCTCTGGACAGGAAGGAGAAAGAGGTACTCCGTCACTTACCCTCTACTGCATCCCAATTCACATACTATACATGCCATTGTTCATCCATCTGTTCTCACTGTCTCTCCATGTGTGCAGATAGGGAATCTCGAGGAGCAGCTGGAGCAGTTCCGTGAAGAGCTGGAGAATAAGAGCGAAGAGGTCAATCAACTTCACATGCAGCTGGAGATCCAGAGGAAGGAGATCAACAGCCATCAACAAGACCTTCAGGTGCACACCAGACTCACACAGGTGAGAAACACAACAGCACCTGCTCTCCACCGTCAATACTGTGCAGAGACCAGGATGTTGAGTTGGTATCTCATTATAATATCTCATGTTGAGTTAGTATCTCATTATAATATCTCATGTTGAGTTAGTGTCTCATTATAATATCTCATGTTGAGTTAGTATCTCATTATAATAAAATATCTCATGTTGAGTTAGTGTCTCATTATAATATCTCATGTTGAGTTAGTGTCTCATTATAATATCTCATGTTGAGTTAGTGTCTCATTATAATATCTCATGTTGAGTTAGTATCTCATTATATCTCATGTTGAGTTAGTATCTCATTATAATATCTCATGTTGAGTTGGTATCTCATTATAATATCTCATGTCGAGTTGGTATCTCATTATAATAAAATATCTCATGTTGAGTTGGTATCTCATTATAATAAAATATCTCATGTTGAGTTAGTATCTCATTATAATATCTCATGTTGAGTTAGTGTCTCATTATAATATCTCATGTTGAGTTAGTGTCATTATAATATCTCATGTTGAGTTGGTATCTCATTATAATACCTCATGTTGAGTTAGTATCTCATTATAATATCTCATGTTGAGTTAGTGTCTCATTACAATATCTCATGTTGAGTTGGTATCTCATTATAATATCTCATGTTGAGTTAGTATCTCATTATAATAAAATATCTCATGTTGAGTTAGTATCCCATTATAATAAAATATCTCATGTTGAGTTAGTATCTCATTATAATAAAATATCTCATGTTGAGTTGGTATCTCATTATAATATCTCATGTTGAGTTAGTATCTCATTATATCTCATGTTGAGTTAGTATCTCATTATAATATCTCATGTTGAGTTGGTATCTCATTATAATATCTCATGTTGAGTTAGTATCTCATTATAATATCTCATGTCCAGTTAGTATCTCATTATAATAAAATATCTCATGTTGAGTTAGTATCTCATTATAATAAAATATCTCATGTTGAGTTAGTATCTCATTATAATATCTCATGTCGAGTTAGTATCTCATAATATCTCATGTCGAGTTAGTATCTCATTATAATATCTCATGTTGAGTTAGTATCTCATAATATCTCATGCTGAGTTAGTATCTCATTATAATATCTCATGTTGAGTTAGTATCTCATTATAATAAAATATCTCATGTTGAGTTAGTATCTCATTATAATATCTCATGTTGAGTTAGTATCTCATTATAATAAAATATCTCATGTTGAGTTAGTGTCTCATTATAATATCTCATGTTGAGTTAGTATCTCATTATAATAAAATATCTCATGTTGAGTTAGTATCTCATTATAATATCTCATGTTGAGTTAGTATCTCATTATAATAAAATATCTCATGTTGAGTTAGTATCTCATTATAATATCTCATGTTGAGTTAGTATCTCATTATAATAAAATATCTCATGTTGAGTTAGTATCTCATTATAATATCTCATGTTGAGTTAGTATCTCATTATAATAAAATATCTCATGTTGAGTTAGTATCTCATTATAATATCTCATGTTGAGTTAGTATCTCATTATAATAAAATATCTCATGTTGAGTTAGTGTCTCATTATAATATCTCATGTTGAGTTAGTGTCTCATTATAATATCTCATGTTGAGTTAGTATCTCATTATAATATCTCATGTCGAGTTAGTATCTCATTATAATATCTCATGTCGAGTTAGTATCTCATTATAATATCTCATGTCGAGTTAGTATCTCATTATAATAAAATATCTCATGTTGAGTTAGTATCTCATTATAATAAAATATCTCATGTTGAGTTGGTATCTCATTATAATATCTCATGTCGAGTTAGTATCTCATTATAATAAAATATCTCATGTTGAGTTGGTATCTCATTATAATAAAATATCTCATGTTGAGTTGGTATCTCATTATAATATCTCATGTCGAGTTAGTATCTCATTATAATAAAATATCTCATGTTGAGTTGGTATCTCATTATAATAAAATATCTCATGTTGAGTTAGTGTCTCATTATAATATCTCATGTTGAGTTAGTGTCTCATTATAATATCTCATGTTGAGTTAGTGTCTCATTATAATATCTCATGTTGAGTTAGTGTCTCATTATAATATCTCATGTTGAGTTAGTATCTCATTATAATATCTCATGTTGAGTTAGTATCTCATTATAATAAAATATCTCATGTTGAGTTAGTATCTCATTATAATAAAATATCTCATGTTGAGTTAGTATCTCATTATAATAAAATATCTCATGTTGAGTTAGTATCTCATTATAATATCTCATGTTGAGTTAGTATCTCATTATCATAAAATATCTCATGTCGAGTTAGTATCTCATTATAATAAAATATCTCATGTTGAGTTAGTATCTCATTATAATAAAATATCTCATGTTGAGTTAGTATCTCATTATAATAAAATATCTCATGTTGAGTTAGTATCTCATTATAATATCTCATGTTGAGTTAGTATCTCATTATAATAAAATATCTCATGTCGAGTTATTATCTCATTATAATATCTCATGTTGAGTTAGTATCTCATTATAATAAAATATCTCGTGTTGAGTTAGTATCTCATTATAATAAAATATCTCATGTTGAGTTGGTATCTCATTATAATATCTCATGTTGAGTTAGTATCTCATTATAATAAAATATCTCATGTCGAGTTATTATCTCATTATAATATCTCATGTTGAGTTAGTATCTCATTATAATAAAATATCTCATGTTGAGTTAGTATCTCATTATAATAAAATATCTCATGTTGAGTTGGTATCTCATTATAATATCTCATGTTGAGTTGGTATCTCATTATAATATCTCATGTTGAGTTAGTATCTCATTATAATATCTCATGTTGAGTTAGTATCTCATTATAATATCTCATGTCGAGTTAGTATCTCATTATAATATCTCATGTTGAGTTAGTATCTCATTATAATAAAATATCTCGTGTTGAGTTAGTATCTCATTATAATAAAATATCTCATGTTGAGTTAGTATCTCATTATAATAAAATATCTCGTGTTGAGTTAGTATCTCATTATAATAAAATATCTCATGTTGAGTTGGTATCTCATTATAATATCTCATGTTGAGTTGGTATCTCATTATAATATCTCATGTTGAGTTAGTATCTCATTATAATATCTCATGTTGAGTTAGTATCTCATTATAATATCTCATGTCGAGTTAGTATCTCATTATAATATCTCATGTTGAGTTAGTATCTCATTATAATAAAATATCTCGTGTTGAGTTAGTATCTCATTATAATAAAATATCTCATGTTGAGTTAGTATCTCATTATAATAAAATATCTCGTGTTGAGTTGGTATCTCCTAATGTGCTCCAACTCCTCGTGGTGGCGTAGTGACTCGACTCAATCTGGGTGGTGGAGGATGAATCTCAGTTGCCTCTGCGTCTGAGACCGTCAATCCGCGCATCTTATCACGTGACTTGTTGAGCGTGTTACCATGGAGACATAGCGCGTGTGGAGGCTTCACGCTATTCTCCGCGGCATCCACGCACAACTCACCACATGCCCCACTGAGAGCGAGAACCACATTATAGTGACCACGAGGAGGTTACCCCATGTGACTCTACCCTCCCTAGCAACCGGCCCATCAGATAGTGTCTCTATATGATGGTGGTTGAGAAATAAACATGATCGTTTCAGAGGCAGAGCGATATGTATTGTTAATGATAGCAGGAGTGTTTATTAAGAAAGCAATTTGGATCCATTTAGATTTCATGCTGACTAATATTAATCTAAGAACAGCAATGTGCCCCAGGATATGTCCCCCTCCCAAAAGACATGTCATGTGATGATGTTTAACTCTTGAAGGTGTCGGAGGAGAAGGACAGACAAATAGCCGTTCTTAACGAACAGATCGCTAAACTACATCACACAGGATCAGAGCCTGAGAAAGAGGTAACAGAATATGCATATGTGTACAAACACACGGATGATACACGTATGCATATTACAGCGCCCGTCGAGCCCGTGTGTGTGCGTGTGTGTGTGTGTGTGTGTGTGTGCACGGTCTCTCTGGTTTGGTGTCGCCCGTCTGTCTATCTGCTGTACCCATGTCATTACTGTTGTAATGTGACACAAGTGGCGAGACACCAGCTCATGTTTAACGAGTGCAAACTGTGGGATTGCTGAGATCAGCTTTCGGCTTCTAATTAAGAAAATAATGTCAATCTGATTGCATTCTTTAAATACCGCCACAGCTTGGTTTGGGTTTGTTATTATTTCGAGGAAACAGGTTTTTCTTTGTGCTCCTTTCTTTGTTCTTTCGTCCTTTTGAATGTGTTTTGGTATTTGTGTCTTTTGTCCCGCGGTGTGTTCTACCTTTAACTTTCATGATGACATTTAAAGGGATAGTTCAAATTTAATGATCATACATTCTTTTGAGGTGAATAATCTTGCAGACGTGTCCACACCCAGCCGGACAGGGCTTCACTTACTCACCCTCATGTTGTTCCAAACCCGTACGACTCACTTCTGTGCTACACAAAAGGACATTTTAAGCATTTTGTCGTATTTTACAGTAAAAATATCAAACGACGGAAGTCTTGTTTTGCGAGAAGTCGAACCGAATTTAGTGCTGCTTTTGCATAATAAATAATTCATTAAATAAATAAATAGATAATGAAATGTTGCCCAGTGGAGCAACAAAAATACACTTGTTTTCCCCTTATTTGTTGTGTAAGCATGAACGTTAATACATGTGTCATTTATAAATCATACATTTATGTCATTTTGCTAAATCGCCAGCGTATGTGGGATCACCACAAAACCACAGAAATGTATTTCATCTCGTCCCTCCATGCGCAGCGAGTGAGCTGCTCTGCCACGCACGACACCCCGACCCAGAATCAGGTCGTTTATGAGTCATTTAGCAACAGGTGCTCGTGATGGGTGAGGAGCGGCACTCATCCAGCCATGCCCCGACACCGTCTGGAACGGCTCTCCTCACCGGACCCTCACTGGCCGGCCGTCCCAAGCCGAGTCCCGCTGTGCTGCGGTGTTGTTTACGAGTCATTTAGCAACAGGTGCTCGTGATGGGAGAGGAGCGGCACTCATCCGGCCAAGCCCCGACACCGTCTCGAACGGCTCTCCTCGCTGGACCCTCGCCAGACTCTCGCCGGACCCTCACCGGCTGGCTGTCCCGCTGTCTCACTGTGCTGTGATGTTGTTACGAGCACAAATGTGTGTTCCAGTCAGACACTTACAATGGAAGTCAATTGGGTCAATGTGAAGATTTAATGTAAGTGCTTTTCTAAAATTATAAGCGTCACATTTCTGCCTTTAAACCCTCCAAAAATACCCCATTGACTTCCATTATAAGTGTGTCTCTGGAACACCCATTTGTGCTTTTTGTAAAGAAAAGATTATTTATTTTTGTGTTAATCAACATTACGCCACAAATGCTGTCAATCGAGCTTAACTTGTTTTGAACCCAGAGCGTTCCCTTAATCTACAACTCTTTGAGACTGCCGGCAGGTCCAAAAGGGGCGCTGTCGCGTGGAAAACGTTCACGCTTAAATTGTTCCAGTTCCCGGACATTAGTCAGGAAGTATGTGGTGTCCTTCCAAAGCTTAAAATCTGAACTTTTCACAGATAAGTGATGTAACCATCACTTTTGCATTTGTTACGTAAAATAACAGAATAAGGTCTGAAAACGTCCACGTCGTAAGCGCCACCTAGTGTCAATGTGGTAGAAATAGTACAATTAATTAAATCTTTCATGTAGTAATTAAATAGACATGTCATATATCAAATGAAAGCTCTCATTCTCATGAATGTGACCGTACACTTGAATCCAACGTGAAATTATAGTACATGTAAATGTATCTTGTTTCAAGAATGTTACTGGAAAATAAAGACAAATGTAGGACAGCGGGTGATGATTTTTCTTAAAAGGACAAAATAAAAGCACCATTAAAAGCAGTAAAGCTGTCACTATGATGTCCAAGTCTTGAGGGTGATTAAATGTTGTCAAGAAAATTACATTTTTAGTTGAAATGTAAAGATTCACAGACACCTGAATCTGTGAGTGCAGGTGTTGGAGGAGAAAGATGAAGTTGTCCGTGAGCTGGAGACGCAGGTGGAGTTTCTGCGGAGCGAACAGGAGCGTCTGAAGAGGAACGGCGAGGAGGAGGTGGACCAGCTGAACGCCGTCATCGAGAAACTCCAGCAGGAGCTGTCGCACATCGAGCACAAGCAACCTCAAGAGGACGAGACGCCCGGCGTGAGGGAGGACCACGGCGAGATGAAGCAGAAGATGGACGAGGTCACGAGAGAACTGGACACGCTGAAGGCCGACCACAGCTCGCTGCAGAGCAGATACGAGCGTCTGAAGGAGGAGGCGTTCGCTGAGACGGTTGCGGAGCTCGAGGAGGCGCTGAGGGAGAAGACGGCGGCGTTTGTGGTGGTCCAAGCCCAAGTTCAGGCTCTTGAGGAGAGCGCCGGGTCGAGGGTGAAGAGTTTGAGTCAGCGTGTGGAGGAGCTGGAGATCTGTGTGGAAGAAAAAGACTCGGAGCTTCGCGCCTGCAGACTGAAGGTGGAACAAGCGCAAACCAATGCTGAGGCTCTTTACTGTAAAGTCGCCGGGCTTGAGGAGAATCTCAGGGAGAGGGTGGCCACCGTGCTGGTCAGTCAAGCGCAGCTCGGAGCCGTTCAGAGCCAAACCAAAGACCTCCACGCTGAAGACGTCACAGCAGAAGTGGGGTGCCTCAGCGCACCGCTGGAGTCTGAGGACGTGGCGTCTACGCCAGCCGCAGGAGGGAAGATGAGCCTCCTGACGGAGAAGCTGAAGGAGCTGGAGGAGGGATTGAGCAGGATGCAGACGGATCAGGAGCTGCAGAAGCAGTTGTTGAGCAGCTCCGAGGAGGAAGTGCAGGAGTATGAGAGGAGGTTAGCTGTGCTCATGGAGTGTCTCGACCAAATGAGAACCAAACCGGCCCAACGCAGTCCGCTACCATCTGCTGAGGTGAGTGTTCAACTTTACTCTGACATCTATACCTAAGAATTGCTCGACTGTTCAGATGCTGATATCACGAGAGCAGGGTGGCCGATGCCCGCTAAAATGCAGATGCGCACGTGCAGTTTAATGATAGCAAACTATATTTACTCAAAGTCAGTTTTATTGTCGAAATGCTGTTTCCCAGATGCTACATTAAAGAGTACCTATAGAGTCACCTAAAGACTCCCAAAAGAAAGAACCGATTCTGAACACCTGAAACGATAGTTAGTAATTCCAGACGAGCATACTCGTTAGTAATTCCAGACGAGCATACTCGTTAGTAATTCCAGACTTACTTCCTGTACTAGCCTACGTCATTTGGTAACAAAAAACCCGCCTCTGGTCTTCATTGGCTGCTCACGAACAGCTTTGACCCGCCCTCAAACACTACACTAAGCGGTAGACCAATCAGAGCAGAGTATGCTCTCTGAAAGGAGGAGTTTAGAATGAATCCTTCAGAACGGACCAATCAGAGCAGAGTATGCGCTCTGAAAGGAGGAGTTTAGAATGAATCCTTCAGAACGGACCAATCAGAGCAGAGTATGCTCTCTGAAAGGAGGAGTTTAGAATGAATCCTTCAGAACGGACCAGTCAGAGCAGAGTATGCTCTCTGAAAGGAGGAGTTTAGAATGAATGCTTTAGAACGGACCAATCAGAGCAGAGTATGCTCTCTGAAAGGCGGAGTTTAGAATGAATCCTTTAGAACGGACCAATCAGAGCAGAGTATGCTCTCTGAAAGGAGGAGTTTAGAATGAATCCTTTAGAACGGACCAATCAGAGCAGAGTATGCTCTCTGAAAGGAGGAGTTTAGAATGAACGCTTTAGAACGGACCAATCAGAGCAGAGTATGCTCTCTGAAAGGCGGAGTTTAGAATGAATCCTTTAGAACGGACCAATCAGAGCAGAGTATGCTCTCTGAAAGGAGGAGTTTAGAATGAATGCTTTAGAACGGACCAATCAGAGCAGAGTATGCTCTCTGAAAGGAGGAGTTTAGAATGAATGCTTTAGAACGGACCAATCAGAGCAGAGTATGCTCTCTGAAAGGAGGAGTTTAGAATGAATGCTTTAGAACGGACCAATCAGAGCAGAGTATGCTCTCTGAAAGGAGGAGTTTAGAATGAATGCTTTAGAACGGACCAATCAGAGCAGAGTATGCTCTCTGAAAGGCGGAGTTTAGAATGAATCCTTTAGAACGGACCAATCAGAGCAGAGTATGCTCTCTGAAAGGAGGAGTTTAGAATGAATGCTTTAGAACGGACCAATCAGAGCAGAGTATGCTCTCTGAAAGGAGGAGTTTAGAATGAATCCTTCAGAACTGACCAATCAGAGCAGAGTATGCTCTCTGAAAGGAGTTTAGAATGAACGCTTTAGAACGGACCAATCAGAGCAGAGTATGCTCTCTGAAAGGAGGAGTTTAGAATGAATCCTTCAGAACTGACCAATCAGAGCAGAGTATGCTCTCTGAAAGGAGGAGTTTAGAATGAACGCTTTAGAACGGACCAGTCAGAGCAGAGTATGCTCTCTGAAAGGAGGAGTTTAGAATGAATCCTTCAGAACTGACCAATCAGAGCAGAGTATGCTCTCTGAAAGGAGGAGTTTAGAATGAACGCTTTAGAACGGACCAATCAGAGCAGAGTATCTCTCTGAAAGGAGGAGTTTAGAATGAATCCTTCAGAACGGACCAATCAGAGCAGAGTATCTCTCTGAAAGGAGGAGTTTAGAATGAATGCTTTAGAACGGACCAATCAGAGCAGAGTATCTCTCTGAAAGGAGGAGTTTAGAATGAATGCTTTAGAACGGACCAATCAGAGCAGAGTATCTCTCTGAAAGGAGGAGTTTAGAATGAATGCTTTAGAACGGACCAATCAGAGCAGAGTATCTCTCTGAAAGGCGGAGTTTAGAATGAATGCTTCAGAACGGATCATTGAACGAGTGGTTTTGACACTGGTTAAATAAAAAACAAAAAAGGTTCAATTATGAGCAAATGAAAGTGTTTTTTGTCCTTGGATGGATGTAAATCTATTGTGTGAGACCTTTAAAGCTAAATTAGGCACGTTCTGTCTATCTGTCTGTCTGTCATCAGTAGCCCCATTTGTTATATTTCGCTGAGGTCCTAACTGTCCACGACAGCATGTCCTTGGTGTGACAGTATTTGATTGATTTTCCTGTTTTTTCTTCTAAGTAAACGTAAGAAACAATTTTCAGAGCATATGATTTAATCAGGAGCCATCATACATCATTCAGTGTTTTCTGACATGTGTTCCCCCTCAGGGGTCAGGGGTCAGCAGTCGCTCCATGTCAGAGCTGCTGAAGGAGGTCAAAGGTGAATGCACTAAAGAGGAGTCGAACAGCTACAGAGAATTGAGCCATAAACTGCAGCAGGAGATCGAGGTACAAAACACACGTCCTGCCGAAATATCAACACATTAAAGCTGTAGTTCTATATAGTGTGACACGTTACAGCTGAGCCCTCCTCTGTGTGTCCTCAGGTGTCCGCTAAACTTCTCCAGGAACTGCAGGAGGTCAGAGGTCAGATGGCGAGCACACAGCAAGAACTGGACGGGTACAAGGACCAGAGCGCCACACTGCAGGAGCTGCTGCAGGTATTCACGGTTTATAACACCATCAGTGAGCAAACACACACCTACACATGCTTGATTTCTCTTCATCATGTTCTATTTTAAGGAGAGAGAGATGAGCATCGCTCTACTGAAGGATCAGCTGCACAGGGTAAGACTCTTACCGTCACTTCCACTGTATCTGTACACCACATTAAAGATGAACAGTTGACCTTTAACCTTTGATAATATCTCAGCATGCCTCACAAGAGGGTCCGGATCAGACCACATCAGAGCTGCTGCAGGAGCTGCAGGAGGTCAAAGGTGAAGCTGCGTCCACCAAAGAGGAGTTGAGCAGCTACAGAGAGCGCAGTCTCAAACTACAGGAGCAGATCGAGGTACTGAAGCAGCGTTTCATGAGGAACTGCAGGGGCTTCATGCGTTTGACACACATGCCAACAGCCAATGAAGTTAAATGAAAACAAAAATAAATAAAAGAAACACAAAAAATACATTAAATTAAAATGTAACAAAATAAACAAAGGAAGATAAAATAAATTACAAAAAAAAAAATCTCTCTATATATAATATAATAAATAAAATAAAGTAAACAAAGAAAGATAAAATAAATTAAAAAATAAAATAAAAAATAAAAAAAATCTCTCTCTCTCTCTATATATATATATATGTATAATATAATAAATAAAATAAACAAAATAAACAATGAAGATAAAATAATAAAACGAAACACAATAAAATAAAGTAAAATGGAAATAGATCAAAATAAACAAAGTATGATAAAAATAAATAAATTGTAAAATAAAAAATAAAGCACAAAATTAAATTAAAATGTAACAAAATAAACAAAGGAAGATAATATATATATATATATATATATATAATAAAATAGAATAATTTCAAATAAAAAAGATATAATATAAAAAGAACGTATGATAAGTTAGGGATAATCCACGGCTAGCCATGCATTAAAGGATTTTAATGCACGACGAGAGGCGAAGAACCACCCGACGCGAAGCGGATTATCCCGCTTATACCACGGTTATTTGCCAAGTTAAAAATAAGTTAAAGCTGTAACTGATGTTAATTTTGTAAAAATAATGTAATTTTTTAACAGATGTGTAAAAATGACGGTTATTTTCTGAAGTTACGGCTCGTTAGTTCTAGCACTCCGTCCACTTTAAATAAAGTAGAGCCATCGGATTGCTTTTATTTGAATGAATTATCACATTTATATAAATTCATTATTAAAAGAGAGAGACAAAGAACTGAAAGAGTCCCCTCGTTGCTTAAGCATATAGCTAACTTAATGATTATTTAATGGATTTATTAAAATTATTTATGAATGACAGGCAACACTGACAGTGACAAGGCAATCTTTATTTGAAATAATCATGTCATTTTTTAAATGAATTATGTAGAGTGTGAAATAAAACCGGTGTCTCTAACCACGATTAGGCTACTATATAAAGACACATTAAATTTATTGAAATGCATTAAATTAAATGAAAACAAAAAAATCAAACAGTTGGAAATTTCGATAGGGGATTGTTTTACTCATCACTATACTAATTGATGTTAAACTCCACATTTCCATTTATCGTGAAGTTAGACATGGAAAAGGGTTAGGGTTATTTCAGTTTTAGGCTTGGAGGTGAAATTATGTTTCGCTTTGCTTGTTGAGGTTCTAGATGTCAGTATGTCACTCCATGCCCTCCTCTCTGACAAAGATGGGGCCCGATATGACCGCAAACTCGCCTCGCATCGGTGGCCTGTCACTGACATGATCTGGCGACTTTCTAGTCCTGCATCAGAGAGTCGTCCAACGGCAGTGCTACGCAAACTATGGTTTGTGTACATTTGTGAGATACCTTCCACCTGAACAACAAGAATTTAAAGTATACAATTTAGATTTGGAAAATAATATAAACACAGTTTAAATTTATGGGCAAAAACGAAATATCTATTACCAACCTCTTCACAAATGCTTTTTAGCATATTGCCAAGGTAGTTGAGCCCCATCGGCTCCCTGGTGAACCACATTTCGGTGCTCTCGAGTTTGCACAGAGGGATGCGTCTCGGATGCAAATAGAACGCTCCGGTATTTTCTGGACACTTTGACAGATATTTTTTAAAGCTGTCCACGGGACAAAGTGGGTCGCCGGGGCTCACAAACATAAATCCTCGTAAATTTTCTCTATCCGATGCAGTGGGATCCTTGTGGTTTTTTGTCTCTGGGTTATAAGCCAGGGTCAGGTACTCTTTCCCATTCTCGTCTTGCCGGAGAACGAAAGACTCTTTTGATAGGTTACGGTTTCCTTCTCTTCCCCTCCGTGCAAAACACAGCTGTATGTCAAACCAAACTTTTCTTACAAGTCCTGTGGGTGTGAAAGGGGAGAGTGCAGGTGCATTTCTAATTTTCTCCAAGTCAGACTCAGTAATACGCGGATGATGAACGCTGGTGTCTTTTCCATTTTTCCTGTAGCGCTTTAAAACTGATTTAAAGATGACATTGCTTGACTTGAAGTCTTTATCACTTACGATGTTGTATTTTGTAATGTGACGGTTTATACCTGCTCTGAGACACATCAAACTTGCAACACTGTATTCGCGTCCAGCGGTAGACTGAACAGAGGCATAAAACTCCCGCAATGTCTCATTTAAAAGAGAAGCAGAGCAGGTCTCGAAATCAACATTTTTCTGTCTTTGGTGCAAAAAGTCACTGAAAGTGTTAACTGCCCATTTAGTTGTCTTTTTCGTATTGACCTCATCTTTGTCGTCTTCGATCTTATCTAGCTCTGTCGGTGTTAATTCTTTGTGCCGCTTTTTGTCATTCAACGTCTTCTCCAAGTCTTCTATTTCGTCTTGTGCCTGGGCCCATTTCTCAAAATTGCCATATTCACCATACAAATTAAACGATATGCAAAAATCATCCATTTAGCCTACCTAAATAAACGTTTTCATATGTTTCTCTCACTCTGTTTGCAAGTGTAACTGTGTTACTATGGTTACCAATGATTATAGTAGCGGATTAATTTCGAACTGTAATCAAACTGACTGGTACTACCTGTGCATTAAACGGTTTTACTGCGCACCTTCCAGCCAATCAGAATCGAGTATATAAACAGCCCGTAGTATAAAATAAATAAATAAATAATCGAAACAAAAAGTGTATATAATAAAATAAAATAAACAAAATTACATTTAAATTTAACAAAATAAACAAAGATTAAAATAAATAAAAAATAAAATGAAACAAAATAAAATATATAATATAATAAAATACCAAAAAAAGTTTAAATTAAATTAACAAATAAAAAATAAGATCAAAACAATGAAATTGTTACAGCTTGAGCTAGTAAGTAGTAAGTTTTGTGTTTAATAGAATTGTGTGCTGAAATGACACTTTGATGGCCAATGAAAATATTAGATATTTCCCTTGTCTCGTATTTCATCTCAAGCATGCTCATCCAGTACATTCACTTTTGAACAAACTTTATTAGGGGAAAATCGTTTGGTTGTAAACAAAAACAAAGGCATTAGAACGGTCCAAACATATTTCCCCATCCTTTCAACAAAGTCTCTTCTTCAAGGTAAGTCGGTCCACTCGGCGGCCGTTTTTGGAGTGCTCTTGGGCAGCTATTTGGGCCTTGGTACTTGAGGGGAATAGTGTCCCGTCTGTTTTGACAAGCAGGATATTATAGCTAATACTGTGCTTGTTTCAGTTGTGCTATTTGTTTTTTACATTTAAGATGGTTTGAAAACCTTCCTTAAACTTACAGGTCAGAGACTCGTCCATCACTCAGTTAAAGGAGGAAGTTCAGGCGCTGCAGAGCGCTTTGATCAAACACAGCGATAAGCCACTACAACAACAGCCGTCATCTCACCCTAAAAAGAAGGGAAACAGACATGGAGACAAAAGAGAGAATCATGGGAACAATGAAAGTGGTGGCACGAGCAAAGTCCCGCCCCTACTTTCCAACAGAAACTCCCCTGACCAATCAGAGCTCTCCACCTCATCCCTGAACGGGACGTCTCTCACACCTCATGCGGACGTGGGGACGCAGGCTGAGCTGTCCAGATCTGAGGACATGGAGGAGATGATCGCGAGCTACATGGAGAAGATCGGACAGATGCAGGAGCTCCACGCGGACGAGATCATGGACATGGAGACGAGACACATCACAGAGAGCGAGAGCCTGAAGAGAGAAAACCAGCAGCTGGAGGAAGAGTGCCGAGTGCTCCGAGATGCCATAAACAAACTCAGAACTGCTGAGGTGAGACAGGCATTACACATTCATGAGATAAACTGATAAAGAACAAGTTACTTCTGAAGTAAACATGGAACGGCATTCACAACACATTTGACTGCCATGATGTGCAGTATATCTGTGTAGTGGATAATGTTGGGTGGGGCTTGAGTTTTGCAGGATTTGATTGGTTTGCCAATTAAACAATTAAAAAGACATTTAAAGCTTCACTCAAAGAGTTGTGTATGTTTTCTATGTGCTGCTTAGCATGTTGCTAGGCATTGCTAGCATGTTTTAGCATTTTGCTATGTGTTGTTAGCATGTTGCAAGGCATTTCTTGCATGTTTTAGCATGTAGCTAGGTGTTGCTAGCGTGTTGCAAGGCATTGTTAACATGTTGCAAGGCATTGCTAGCATGTTTTAGCATTTTGCTATGTGTTGCTAGCATGTTGCAAGGCATTTCTTGCATGTTTTAGCATGTAGCTAGCGTGTTGCAAGGCATTGCTAACATGTTTATCATGTTGCTAGGTGTTGCTAGCATGTTGCAAGGCATTGCTTGCATGTTTTAGCATGTAGCTAGATGTTTATAGCATATTGCTAGGTGTTGCTAGCATGTTGCTAGGCATTGCTAGCGTATTTTAATGCTGCGTTCCAGTATTTTAATATTCCACGTCGGATATGGGATGTTCCTACTTAACAACTTGACGTATCTCCCTGGGTAACGACATGTTTGTGTGTTGTCACAGTGGAGTTTCAAGTGCCGTTCCATTACACTTTTCCTAGTAGGAAGTTTGAAAAATCGACTTTCTGTGTTGAATGGAACGCAGCATAAGCATGTAGCAAGGTGTTGTTAGCATGTTTAACATGTAGCTAGGAATTTCTAGCATGATGCTAGGCACTGCTTGTATGTTTTAGTATGTAGCTAAGTGTTAACATGTTGGTAGTCATTTCTAATATGTTTAAGCATGTAGCTAGGTGTTGTTAGCATGTTGTTAGGTATTGCTAGCATGTTTAACCATGTAGCTAGGTGTTGTTAGCATGTTGTTAGGTATTGCTAGCATGTTTGACCATGTAGCTAGGTGTTGCTAGCATGTTTAACATGTAGCTAGGTGTTGTTAGCATATTCCTAGGCATTGCTAACATGTTTTAGCATGTAGCTTGTTGTTTTCAACATATAGCTAGATGTTGTTAGGCATTGCTAGCACATTTAAGGTGTAGCTAGCATGTTTAAGCACATAGTTAGGTGTTGTTAGCATGTTGTTATGTATTGCTAGCATGTTTAAGCATGTAGCTTGGTGTTTCTAGAATGTAGCTAGGTGTTGCTAGTATGTTTAAGCATGTAGCTAGGTGTTGTTAACATGTTGCTAGGCGTTGTTAGTATGTTTTTGCCTGCTGGCACGAGTGAACATATGTTGTGAATTACCACAATACCACAATATGTTGGTGGTGAGATACGAGTGTTGCAAGTTTGTGTAGCTTCAGATAATATTGAGGTAACTGAATTAAACAGCATTTAAGAGTCTGTTATTGTTTTGTATCAGGGTGCTTCAGCGAGAGCGTCAGAGCGGCCTGCAGCTTCTCCGTTTAAAGATGGATATGTCAGCGGTAAGATATTTTCATCATTACTCAATGAAAAAGAGAGTAAGTTTTTATGGATGATTTGTGTGAACTGATTCAAATCAGAGAAATAATCCCCTATAGTTTGGCCACTAGTGAATAACTCAGTAGTGTGTATTGTGATGTTCATATGCTCTCATGTTGTGTGTGTAACAGACTGCAGTTCAGACTGGAGTCAGCGCACAGGTCTTCCTCACCTGCAGCAGGAGTTCAGAACCAGACCTGAAGGGGCGCTGAGAGACATCGAACCGGACGTCCTGCCCGACAGTATCAAGGTGCGGATAATCTCTGACTATAGGATGAACAGAACGAGTGAATGAAGAATCAAACCCATCGTAACGTTCCCTCTCACAGACGCTGCTGCGCGAGGTTCATCAGGAGGGCATGCAGGTTCTGTCTCTGTCTGAGGCGGATGCAGCCGGCGCACAGCTCCCCCCTCAGGCCTGGAGCGAAGAGAGAGATGCGCTCATCAACACCGTAGAGTCCCTCAAATCACTCATCGGCAAATTACAGACAAACACTGACACACAGGTGAGCTTATACACACAAGCTTCCAACTTACACATGAAACGACATTCTCAGCGCATTCAGCTTCTGGAACGTGGGACATAATGTGGGGTAGGACTTGATTCTGCCCATCATATGTAATAAGAGAAGTCGTTTAAGGCAGCGTTTGGAAATATTTATTATGCACGTGTGATGTAATCGCGCTGGCACGAGAGACACGTGAGAACTGCGGCGCTGTTTACAAGTGAGGAGGAGGAACGCTACAGAAGCTTCGATGGTTTTGATCTGTATTTGTTTCTTTACTCGCAACGGTGTGTTTGTGTGCTTATCCTGGATATATCAACCGAGAGATAAACGTGAGATTACGTCTGTATCCATGGCAACATGAATATGTCCTTTAAAAAAATATTTTGTCATAATTTATGTCAATATTTCATCATGTCATATTCATTTATTTTAGTCAGTTTTACTCCTGACTAAATTGGTGTACAATTCATGTCGCCAAAATAACATTATAAGTGACAGTAATGTGCAAAATGACTAAAACGTGTCAAACTGTAACATATATTGAAATATTTTGGAAAGTAATATTTTTTTATATAAGTTATTAATGTCCCAATTTGTAACGGCCAATTCCCGATGCGCTCCGAGTCCTCGTGGTGGCGTAGTGACTCGCCTCAATCCGGGAGAACTGATTGATGGCGGAGGACGAATCTTAGTTGCCTCCGCGTCTGAGACCAGCAATCCGCACATCTTATCTCGTGACTTGTTGAGTGCGTTACCATGGAGACGTAGCGCATGTGGAGGCTTCACGCTATTCTCCACAGCATCCACACACAACTCACCACATGCCCCACCGAGAGAGAGAACCACATTATAGCGACCACAAGGAGGTTACCCCATGTGACTCTACCCTCCATAGCAACCGGGCCAATTTGGTTGCTAAGGAGACCTGGCTGGAGTCTAATACCCCATGAAGAGGTTACCCCATTTGACTCTACCCTCCCTAGCAACCGGGCCAATTTGGTTGCTAAGGAGACCTGGCTGGAGTCTAATACCCCATGAGGAGGTTACCCCAATTGACTCTACCCTCCCTAGCAACCGGGCCAGTTTGGTTGCTAAGGAGACCTGGCTGGAGTATAATACCCCATGAGGAGGTTACCCCATTTGACTCTACCCTCCCTAGCAACCAGGCCAGTTTGGTTGCTAAGGAGACCTGGCTGGAGTCTAATACCCCATGAGGAGGTTATCCCATGCAACTTTACCCTCCCTAGCAACCGGGCCAATTTGGTTGCTAAGGAGACCTGGCTGGAGTCTAATACCCCATGAGGAGGTTACCCCATTTGACTCTACCCTCCCTAGCAACCGGGCCAGTTTGGTTGCTAAGGAGACCTGGCTGGAGTCTAATACCCCATGAGGAGGTTATCCCATGCAACTTTACCCTCCCTAGCAACCGGGCCAATTTGGTTGCTAAGGAGACCTGGCTGGAGTCTAATACCCCATGAGGAGGTTACCCCATTTGACTCTACCCTCCCTAGCAACCGGGCCAGTTTGGTTGCTAAGGAGACCTGGCTGGAGTCTAATACCCCATAAGGAGGTTATCCCATGCAACTTTACCCTCCCTAGCAACCGGGCCAATTTGGTTGCTAAGGAGACCTGACTGGATTCATTCAGCACGCCCTGGATTCAAACTCACGTCTCCAGGTTAGGAGACACATAGTCACATAGATACCCTGATTTTGAGGGAAAATCTGCATAATTCTGCATAAACACCGTAAAATATGTAACATTTAGGGGGCAGTTGAAACTAGTCAAACAACATTATTGATTTATTGTAGATTTCTCTTTTGAGTTATCTGTTATATCTTATTTTTTGTCACTATATATATATGTTTGCATTTGCACTGGCAGCTTCTGTCACCACGACAACATCCTAAATAAAACTCATCATCGTACTTTACTCTAATTGATAGCTAAAAGCATCATGAAATAGCATGCAAGGGGTGGGGAATGCACCCAAATGTAATGATGACAGTCATTCTGCACACAGGTTCAGTCGGGGCCTGCACATGACTGGCGTGCAGAGCTGCTCTCAGCCGTTCAGCGGGTGTTTGTTCAGGAGCGAGACATGCTGAAGAACGTTCTTTACTCTCATCTGGAGCGTGTGGACACCGCTGACGCTGTAGTTCATCTGAGTCGGCTGGAGAGGGCGCTAGAGGAACAGGTCAGACAATGGCTTGAGAGGAAAAGCCCCTCTTTTATCTGCAGACATGTTCACTGTAACACGTGTGTTTGTTTTGTGTGCAGGATGTTCGTCACAGGGAGCTGATGGCTGGGTTGTGTTCTGCGGACAGAAACAGTCTGATCTCAGAGATCCGTCAGCTCAGAGCTCAACTCGACACACTCGTCTCAGACGTCCCGAACGCATCACACGCACGCCACCATGTGGACAACGCAGGTATAGCAATGATCAAAGGGTTTGTTTCTCTCTTAAGTGTTCTCCCTAACCAGCTGCTATGATAGTTCCTCACTGCATTTCACATATTTGCATATGATCTAACGAGGCTCTCTGTGATTGGTCGACACATCCAGGGCCGTTTCTAGGCATGGGCAAAGTACCAAAGTATCCCACCTGCTAGGGGGGCGTCAAAGAGGAGCCACAACTTTACTGAAGCACATCCTATATATGTGACATTAATGGTGGTGTAGTGACTCAATCCGGGTGGCGGAGGACGAATCTCAGTTGCCTCCGCGTCTGAGACCGTCAATACACGCATTTCATCATGTGACTTGTTGAGTGCGTTACCGTGGAGACGTAGTGCGTGTGGAGGCTTCACGCTATTCTCTGCAGCATCCACACACAACTCGCCACACGCCCCACCGAGAGCGAGAACCCCATTATAGTGACCACGAGGAGGTTACCCCATGTGACTCTACCCTCCTTAGCAACCGGGCCAATTTGGTTGCTAAGGAGACTTGGCTGGATTCAAGGGAGGGTAGAGTCTCATGGGGTAACCTCCTCGTGGTCGCTATAATGTGGTTCTCGCTCTCGGTGGGGCGTGTGGTGAGTTGTGCGTGGATGCCGCGGAGAATAGCGTGAAGCCTCCACGCGCGCTATGTCTCCACGGTAACGCGCTCAACAAGTCACGTGATCAGATGCGGAGGCGGTGACTTTGCCGGTGAGTCACTACGCCACCACGAGGACTTGGAGCGCATTGGGAATTGGGCGTTACAAATTGGGGAGAAAAGAATAATCTGCAGAACTGCAAGTGAAGTTTTTGCGGTGATGTGTTCAGCAGGAGTGGAGACGGAGGGCGAGAAAGAACGATCGCTGGTGTTCGTTCTGGAGGAACTGAAGACCGAACTGACCCAAACTAAACTAGAGCTGGAGACGACACTAAAATCACAACACAAACTCCTGAAAGAACACGACACGCTCCGGTAACGCACAACACGCCAAACTCAAGGGGGGTTGATTTTGTGGGAAATGCTTGTTAACTGGACATTATCTTGCTTCTTACACTCGCTCTGGTGTGTGTTGTGTCAGGTCGGAGGTGTCCGTGAAAGCCGCTGAAGTGGATTCACTGACCGAACGACTCTCAGAAGAGCAAAAGAGACTGAGAGAGCTGCAATGGGCGTTCGAGAAAGAGAAATGCAGATCAGATAGGATGCAGGAGACGGAGAGAGAGGAAGTGGAGGTAAGACCCATCCGCCAATCATTGCCAGAGTAAAGATAAAGGATCGTTTTTGATATCTAAACATGCAATTCAATGCAACACGTCTCTGCAGGACCTTAAACTGTTTCTCAAGGAGCAGCGAGGTCGTGTGGCCGAGCTGTCAAGCTCTCTGGAGAGAGAGAGACAGAGCTCAGCTCAGCTCAGAGAGCAGGACAACAGGCGGCAGGCGCTAGACATCAGCGGCGTCTCTGGGCTGCAGGTACACATCATCTGTCCTGACGTATCTGTAGCATAAAGGGTCTAAACACAATCGTGATGCATTGCATGTGTGCAGGTGCAGTTAGACGCTCAGAGAGCTCGTGCAGATGAACTCGGCAGTGCTCTAGAGAGACAGAAAGAACTGAACACACAACTGATACGACAGATCCAGACGAGCTCAACAAGCGCTCAAAACCAGGAGTCTGAGACGCATCAGACCTTCATACAGACTGACGGCACCTGCAGTCAGGTAATCAATCACACACGTCTCTGCTCTTATTGTGAATCATTCAGAATTCCCAATGTGCTCTGAGTCCTCGTGGTGGCGCGGTTACTCGCCTCAATCCGGGTGGCGGAGGACGAATCTCAGTTGCCTCCGCGTCTGAAACCATCAATACGCGCAGCTTATCACGTGACTTGTTGAGCGCGTTACCACGGAGACGCAGCACGTGTGGAGGCTTCCTGTGTGAACTTTTCCTGTTTTTGATATCGTTTCTCGGGTGTCCCGAGGTTTTCACCGTCATTGTTTCCTCACGCTGATGGTCACAAATGTAGCGGGTCTGGTGGAAAGTGACGTCACTGAATCAGGCCAATAGCCAGTTTTACAACTCCGTTACCATGACGATGTAATGTTAACAAACCCTAAATGAGGGGTCTGTGTATCTCAGCGAGTATTGCCGCTGACTGTCACACCTGGAGTCGTGAGTTTGAATCCAGGGTGTGGTGAGTGACTCCAGCCAGGTCTCCATAGCAACCAAATTGGCCTGGTTGCTAGGGTGGGTAGAGTCACATGGGGTAACCAAATTGTCCCGGTTGCTAGGGAGGGTAGAGTCACATGGGGTAACCTCCTCGTGGTCGCTATAATGTGGTTCTCGCTCTCGGTGGGGCGTGTAGTGAGTTGTGCGTGGATGCTGCGGAGAATAGCGTGAAGCCTAAATAAATGCTGTCGATTGATCTTCACTTGTATTGAACCCGGAATATTCTTTCACACGCCGACATCATTAGTTTCGACAACACACGAGGATCCACACATTCCTGAAAGTCCCAAATATGTAACACTATGAATACACTCTGTCTGTCTATCAGTCTGTATATCTGTCTGTCTGTCTATCAGTCTGTATATCTGTCTGTCTGTCTATCAGTCTGTATATCTGTCTGTCTGTCTATCTGTCTGTCTATCAGTCTGTATATCTGTCTCTATCAGTCTGTCTGTCTATCAGTCTGTATATCTGTCTGTCTATCTATCTGTCTGTCTATCTATCTGTCTGTCTGTCTATCTGTCTGTCTGTATATCTGTATGTCTGTCTATCTATCAGTCTGTCTGTCTGTATATCTGTCTATATATCTATCTGTCTGTCTGTCTATCAGTCTGTCTGTATATCTGGTTGTCTGTCTATCTATCAGTCTGTCTGTCTGTCTGTCTATCAGTCTGTCTGTCTGTATGTTCTGTCTGTATGTATATCTGGCTGTCTGTATGTCTATCAGTCTGTCTGTATATCTGGTTGTCTGTCTATCTATCAGTCTGTCTGTCTGTCTATCAGTCTGTCTGTATATCTGGCTGTCTGTATGTTGTCTGTTTATCTATCAGTCTGTCTGTCTGTCTGTTCTGTCTATCTGTTCTGTTTGTCTATATCTGTGTCTGTCTGTCTATCAGTCTGTCTGTATGTTCTGTCTGTCTGTCTGTTCTATCTGTCAGTCTGTCTGTCTATCTATCTGTATATCTGTCTATCTATCTGCCTGTCTGTCATATATGTCTGTCTGTTCTGTCTATCTGTTCTGTTTGTCTATATCTGTGTCTGTCTGTCTATCAGTCTGTCTGTATATCTGGCTGTCTGTATGTTCTGTCTGTCTGTCTGTCTATCTATCAGTCTGTCTGTCTATCTATCTGTATATCTGTCTGTCTGTCTATCTGCCTGTCTGTCTGTGTATCTGTCTGTCTGTCATATATGTCTGTCTGTTCTATCTATCTGTTCTGTTTGTCTATATCTGTGTCTGTCTGTCTGTATATCTGTCTGTCTGTATATCTGTCTGTCTGTATATCTGTCTGTCTGTCTGTCTGTCTGTTCTATCTATCTGTTCTGTTTGTCTATATCTGTGTCTGTCTGTCTGTATCTGTCTGTCTATACACATCATAAACTCTATGATAGGTTATAAATATGGGGTATAATAGGAGACGACAGTGGTGATAACTTCACCTTGGACACGAGTGTAAGCGTGAAGTGTAAACAAAGATGCAAATGATTTCCTTGCAATCAGCTGTCTCCTCAAAAAACGGCATTGCGAGCAGCAGCAAGCCGCCTCCCCCTGGACATTTACGCTGTGAAGCGCACATATACGCAGTCGTCCTTCACTCTGCTGTGCATAATGGCACCAAAATAATAAAGTATGAGTCGCGTTGTGTTCCCGTGCGTGTTTGTGATGACATAAGAGAAGTGTGAAGTGTGAAAGCCCCCTTAGTTTCATCACACAAATAAATACATATATAGTCTGCAGGAGCTTCGTGCTTCAGTTACAGCTGTACAAAGGGGATTAACCCGTTAAATTGTTCCTTAAAGCACGTGAGAGTGAACACAAGTTTCTGTGTCGCAGGTGGAGGCCGGCGTTCTCTCCGTGGAGTCTCTATTGCAGACGCTGCAGTCGCAGCTGGCAGAGAAGCAGACGCAGGTGATGCAGATGATGGAGGAGCTGGAGAGACAGAAACTGGACGCGGTGCAGCGCAAACGTCAGTTTGATGAGGAGAAATCGGCACTCGCACGCTCCGTTACGCAGGACCAGGATGCACTGCGGGTGTCTCGCAACAGCCTGAGTGACATGGAGAGACGGACGAGTGAGCTGCGGTCAGAGCTGAACGCAGAGAGACAGAACGTACAGCGACTGGAACGAGAGAGAGACAGGCTAAAGGAGAGAGTGAGACAGCTCGAGGAGAGAGTGAGACTGAGTGAGAATAACCAAAGCACACATTCAGATGGTCAGCCGGCGGATCGAACCTGTGACTGGGTGTTGCAGCAGAAGTCAGGAGACGCTCTGACGCTGGACTCCAGCGCACCGTCACTGCGTGAGGTCATGGGGTCAGGGGTCGCTCAGAGCTCAGACCCTAAACACATGGACAAAATTCTCGGCAGACTGCACCTCATCGCCGCTAAGATCAACAACCTGACCAGTGATGCCTCGGGCAGGTGACAAAACTCATCATTTATTTTAATGTGACTTTTCACACGTGTTAAACGTGGCTTAAATAATGACTTACAATAACCCCTGAAACTTTGAGTCGCATCAGATGCAATAAGCAGAGTTGCATTAGTATAATTCTCAATCATGTGCCTGTTTTGTTAAAACACTGACGGATAATTCCAAACGATACGTCCCTCCAATCTGCCGATTATTATACTACAGATACACACACACTACAGACTCACACATACTACAGACACACGCATACTACAGACACACATACTACAGACACACACATACTACAGACTCACACATACTACAGATACACACACACTACAGACACACACTACAGACACACACACACTACAGACACACACATACTACAGACACACACATACTACAGACGCACACTAAACACGCACTACAGACACACACAGACACACATACTACAGACACACACACTACAGACAGACACACTACAGACACACACACACTACAGACACACACACACACTACAGACACACACATACTACAGACACACACTACAGACACACACATACTACAGACACACACGCACACTAAACACTCACTACAGACACACACACATACTACAGATACACACATACTACAGACACACACTACAGACACACACTACAGACTCACACATACTACAGACACACACGCACACTAAACACTCACTACAGATACACACATACTACAGACACATACTACAGATAGAAAACACTACAGATACACACACTACAGACACACACATACTACAGACACACACGCACACTAAACACTCACTACAGACACACACATACTACTGACACACACTACAGACACACACATAATACAGACACACACTACAGACTCACACATACTACAGACTCAAACACACTACAGACACACACTACAGACACACACATACTACAGACACACACTACAGACACACACATACTACAGACACACACATACTACAGGCACACGCACACTAAACACTCACTACAGACACACACGCACACTACAGATACACACATACTACAGACACACACGCACACTACAGACACACACATACTACAGACACACTCGCACACTACAGACACACACTCACTACAGACACACACATACTACAGACACACACGCACACTAAACACTCACTACAGACACACACACAGACACACACACACAATGGGTAATTTCGCTGCCTTTGAAAATCATGAATTTATTTTAATATTTGATTATTTAACCTTTTCACTAAATAATGGACAATGCATATAAAATTAATTATTTGGCTTCTATCTAAACATATAGTTCAGATTTGACCCTTTCTAAATACTGACCCTGGTCGCCCAGTCCCTAAATTACCTGCCTAGTTTCCAGCTGGATGGTACCTTCCTCAGCACATTACGACTCAAGTCCTGTTTACATTGTCTCATTGCACATTCAGAAGTGCATCGCAATACAGAAGTGAATGTGTTCCAAGCGTTGTCTGACTGTCTCTGTGTTTGTGCAGGTCACCTGTGGAAGGGCCGGACCGTGAAAGTCTGGCGTGGCTGCACACTAATGTACAGGATGTGATATCATTGTTACAGCATATCCCATCAGCCCCTTCTGCTCTCCCTGTGGTGAGATAGCATGTTTACTCTCACTGGACAAACATTTATTTAAAGAGGTTTTTTGGGTCTGTAAATCGATTCAAATGTTTTATCAAATTAATTGCACGCTGTTCCCATTATTTAATGGAATTAATGTTAAAATCCCGATTTTGTTTTATGCATTATTTTTTAATTGAATTAATTGCACTGATTTATCATGTTAAATCAAAATATATTTTATTACTTTATTTAATTTGTTTTAATATTAAAAATGTGTGTGTGTGTGTGCGCATAGAGCGCCACCCTGCTGGTGGGAGGTTCATCCAGTCTGTTGAACGAACGTTTACTGAGACAGAACGCAGAACTGACGGGATTCGTCAGCCGACTGACGGAGGAGAAGAACGACTTGAGAAACCAGTTACTGAAACTAGAGGAGGAACTGCGCAGATGCAGGCAGAACATGAACAGCTCTGGGAGCGTGAGTGAAGAAAATATTAATATTTACTGAATTAAAAATCTTGTTGTTAACAGTAATTATAAACGCAGCTGTGTGTCCGTCAGGTTGAGAGCAGGAGCAGTGCGGAGCATCGGGAGGTGATGTTGTTTTCTCGCGAGCGAGAGTCTTGGGCTCAAGAGAAGAGTCGATTAGAAAAGTCTCTCCGTCAGACGGAGGCGGAACTGAACCGGCTCAAAGCAGAGATTCGATCCGACATGCTCCGAGAAATTACCGGATCTGAAACTGACAACAGCGCACTCAAGGTGAGCTGCTTTCACCTGACTGACCTGAGACGGAGTACTCTGCATGTGTGTGTGTGTATGCATGCATGTGTGTGTGTGTGTGTATGTATGCATGCGTGTGTGTGTGTGTGTGTGTATGTATGCATGCTTGTGTGTGTGTGTGTGTATGCATGCGTGTGTGTGTGTGTGTATGCATGCATGCGTGTGTGTGTGTGTGTATGTATGCATGCGTGTGTGTGTGTGTATGCATGCATGTGTGTGTGTGTGTATGTATGCATGCGTGTGTGTGTGTATGTATGCATGCGTGTGTGTATGTATGCATGCGTGTGTGTGTGCATGCGTGTGTGTGTATGCATGCGTGTGTGTGTGTATGCATGCGTGTGTGTATGCATGCGTGTGTGTGTGTATGCATGCATGCGTGTGTGTGTGTGTGTGTATGTATGCATGCGTGTGTGTGTGTGTATGTATGCATGCGTGTGTGTGTATGCATGCGTGTGTGTGTATGCATGCGTGTGTGTGTATGCATGCGTGTGTGTGTATGCATGCGTGTGTGTATGCATGTGTGTGTGTGTATGCATGTGTGTGCATGCATGCATGCGTGTGTGTGTGTGCATGCATGCGCGTGTGTGTATGCATGCGTGTGTGTGTGTGTATGCATGTGTGTGTGTGTGTGTGTGTATACGTGTGTGTGTGTATGCATGCGTGTGTGTGTATGCATGTGTGTGTGTGTGTATGCATGTGTGTGTATGCATGTGTGTGCATGCATGCATGCGTGTGTGTGTGTGTGCGTGCATGCATGCATGCACGTGTGTGTGTGTGTGCATGCATGTGTGTGTGCATGCATGTGTGTGTGTGTGTATATGCATGCGTGTGTGTGTATGTATGCATGCGTGTGTGTGTGTGTATGCATGTGTGTGTGTGTGTATGCATGCGTGTGTGTGTGTGTGTATGCATGCGTGTGTGTGTGTATGCATGCGTGTGTGTGTGTATGCATGTGTGTGTGTGTATGCATGTGTGTGTGTATGCATGTGTGTGCATGCATGCATGCGTGTGTGTGTGCATGCATGCATGCGTGTGTGTGTGTGTGTGTATATGCATGCATGTGTGTGTGTGTGTATATGCATGCATGTGTGTGTGTGTATATGCATGCATGTGTGTGTGTATATGCATGCATGTATTGTGCACATTTAACGGTCCCGTCTCTCTCTCTGCAGAGGCTGTATGGTAGATACTTGCGAGCTGAGAGTTTCCGGAAGGCTCTGATTTATCAGAAGAAATATCTGCTGCTGTTGCTGGGTGGATTTCAGGAGTGTGAGGAAGCCACGCTGTCTCTCATCGCCCGCATGGGCGTCCACCCCACACACACCTGTCTGGAGTCTGTCAGTCATCAGCGCAGAGGATTCACACGCTTCAGATCGGCTGTGCGTGTCTCCATCGCCCTCTCCAGGTACTCACACACTACTGCAGTATTAAACGTCAGAAGATCAATATAAAGGACACATCTCTGGATATGATGACAGTCATTGGTATGTTTATGTGACAGGTATGTAATATAAGTATGGGATAATGTACAGTCAGATGGTCATCACACAATAACCCCGACAGTGTGATCAGGACCTTGACGAGAAGCAGAGACACTTGTATCAGTCTGAAGGGGTTTACTGTGCGATATCAACCGGCTGACTACATTATCCCGCTTATTACACGCCGGCTACTAAACAAATACATAAATCTCATTCACTGGACTTTTTATTTGTGACTGAGACGTGGCTTAACCCTGGGGATTTAACGTTTCTAAGCGACTCCCCCCGCCCCCTCGCCACCCCCCGGATTGTGCCACCTTCAGTTCTCCACAGATTTCTGGACATGGTGGTGGAGTTGCCACTATTTCAGAAACTGTTTTGAATGCTGAAACTTGGACATGTTTTCAATCTTTGAGGTCCAGTTATTAAAGGTCCCATCAATTGTTTTTATTTTTGATATTTTTGCTCTGTTATTGTTTCGTTTGAACCAGTAATGCTGAATACACACTGTCTCCTGTAGGATGAGGTTTCTGGTGAAGAGATGGCAGAGAGCTTCTGTTGGACCAATCACCTCGCCGACGGTTAGCAGGAACGGCATTGGTCAGATCACAGGTAACATTGTGACTTATGACTGGATCAGCCCAGAGTTTGATTAAGTACATGTACGCATGTTTGCACAGTTTAGCGTCACAGGAGAGAAATGTGCTCCCATAGATTAGAAACAGGCACATCAAACATACCAGTTTAATCCTGAACATTCGCGTGTGTGTGTGTGTGTGTAAGGTTCTGATGTAAGAAACGAATCTTCATACCTGCACCCAGAAAGTGTGGAGGTGTTCAGAGAGAGACAAGCGACCAGCCGCGGTCGAACGGGACGGGACTCTCCTCGCTCGACAGCATCAGTCCAACACAGGTACAACTATGATCACGGTTACTTTATATCCACTGTTGGGTAATGAATTACATGTCATCTGGATTACGTAACTAGATGACAAAAATCAAGTACTTGTAATCAGATTACATTTAATAAAAAAAAAAAATACATTATCACATTTCAGAAGTAATCTACCCCACACTGTTAATATCTGAACTTAAAATTGGTGTCCACATATGTGGACAGCAGGACTAAGTTGTAGGATGCTCCCTTGCTCCCTATTTAGTGCATGTCTTAACCTCCAGTGTGCTGTCTGTCTGCACTGGTCTCAGAACAGTTATAGAGAGCTATAGGATGCTCCCTTGCTCCCTATTTAGTGCATGACTTAACCTCCAGTGTGCTGTCTGTCTGCACTGGTCTCAGAACAGTTATAGGAGAGCTATAGAATGCTCCCTTGCTCCCTATTTAGTGCATGACTTAACCTCCAGTGTGCTGTCTGTCTGCACTGGTCTCAGAACAGTTATAGAGAGCTATAGGATGCTCCCTTGCTCCCTATTTAGTGCATGACTTAACCTCCAGTGTGCTGTCTGTCTGCACTGGTCTCAGAACAGTTACAGGAGAGCTATAGGATGCTCCCTTGCTCCCTATTTAGTGCATGACTTGACCTCCAGTGTGCTGTCTGTCTGCACTGGTCTCAGAACAGTTATAGGAGAGTTATAGGATGCTCCCTTGCTCCCTATTTAGTGCATGTCTTAACCTCCAGTGTGCTGTCTGTCTGCACTGGTCTCAGAACAGTTATAGCAGAGCTATAGAATGCTCCCTTGCTCCCTATTTAGTGCATGACTTGACCTCCAGTGTGCTGTCTGTCTGCACTGGTCTCACAACAGTTATAGGAGAGTTATAGGATGCTCCCTTGCTCCCTATTTAGTGCAAGACTTAACCTCCAGTGTGCTGTCTGTCTGCACTGGTCTCAGAACAGTTATAGGAGAGCTATAGGATGCTCCCTTGCTCCCTATTTAGTGCATGACTTAACCTCCAGTGTGCTGTCTGTCTGCACTGGTCTCAGAACAGTTATAGGAGAGCTATAGGATGCTCCCTTGCTCCCTATTTAGTGCAAGACTTAACCTCCAGTGTGCTGTCTGTCTGCACTGGTCTCACAACAGTTATAGAGAGCTATAGGATGCTCCCTTGCTTCCTATTTAGTGCATGTCTTAACCTCCAGTGTGCTGTCTGTCTGCACTGGTCTCAGAACAGTTATAGCAGAGCTATAGGATGCTCCCTTGCTCCCTATTTAGTGCATGACTTGACCTCCAGTGTGCTGTCTGTCTGCACTGGTCTCACAACAGTTATAGGAGAGTTATAGGATGCTCCCTTGCTCCCTATTTAGTGCACGACTTAACCTCCAGTGTGCTGTCTGTCTGCACTGGTCTCAGAACAGTTATAGGAGAGCTATAGGATGCTCCCTTGCTCCCTATTTAGTGCACGACTTAACCTCCAGTGTGCTGTCTGTCTGCTCTGGTCTCAGAACAGTTATAGGAGAGCTATAGGATGCTCCCGTGCTCCCTATTTAATGCACGACTTCACCTCCAGTGTGCTGTCTGTCTGCACTGGTCTCAGAACAGTTATAGAGCGCTATAGGATGCTCCCTTGCTCCCTATTTAGTGCATGACTTGACCTCCAGTGTGCTGTCTGTCTGCACTGGTCTCAGAACAGTTATAGCAGAGCTATAGGATGCTCCCTTGCTCCCTATTTAGTGCATGACTTGACCTCCAGTGTGCTGTCTGTCTGCTCTGGTCTCAGAACAGTTATAGCAGAGCTATAGAATGCTCCCTTGCTCCCTATTTAGTGCAAGACTTAACCTCCAGTGTGCTGTCTGTCTGCACTGGTCTCAGAACAGTTATAGGAGAGCTATAGGATGCTCCCTTGCTCCCTATTTAGTGCATGTCTTAACCTCCAGTGTGCTGTCTGTCTGCACTGGTCTCAGAACAGTTATAGGAGAGCTATAGGATGCTCCCTTGCTCCCTATTTAATGCATGACTTCACCTCCAGTGTGCTGTCTGTCTGCACTGGTCTCAGAACAGTTATAGAGAGCTATAGGATGCTCCCTTGCTCCCTATTTAGTGCATGACTTAACCTCCAGTGTGCTGTCTGTCTGCACTGGTCTCAGAACAGTTATAGGAGAGCTATAGAATGCTCCCTTGCTCCCTATTTAGTGCATGACTTAACCTCCAGTGTGCTGTCTGTCTGCACTGGTCTCAGAACAGTTATAGAGAGCTATAGGATGCTCCCTTGCTCCCTATTTAGTGCATGACTTAACCTCCAGTGTGCTGTCTGTCTGCACTGGTCTCAGAACAGTTATAGGAGAGTTATAGGATGCTCCCTTGCTCCCTATTTAGTGCATGTCTTAACCTCCAGTGTGCTGTCTGTCTGCACTGGTCTCAGAACAGTTATAGCAGAGCTATAGGATGCTCCCTTGCTCCCTATTTAGTGCATGACTTGACCTCCAGTGTGCTGTCTGTCTGCACTGGTCTCACAACAGTTATAGGAGAGTTATAGGATGCTCCCTTGCTCCCTATTTAGTGCAAGACTTAACCTCCAGTGTGCTGTCTGTCTGCACTGGTCTCAGAACAGTTATAGGAGAGCTATAGGATGCTCCCTTGCTCCCTATTTAGTGCATGACTTAACCTCCAGTGTGCTGTCTGTCTGCACTGGTCTCAGAACAGTTATAGGAGAGCTATAGGATGCTCCCTTGCTCCCTATTTAGTGCAAGACTTAACCTCCAGTGTGCTGTCTGTCTGCACTGGTCTCACAACAGTTATAGAGAGCTATAGGATGCTCCCTTGCTTCCTATTTAGTGCATGTCTTAACCTCCAGTGTGCTGTCTGTCTGCACTGGTCTCAGAACAGTTATAGCAGAGCTATAGGATGCTCCCTTGCTCCCTATTTAGTGCATGACTTGACCTCCAGTGTGCTGTCTGTCTGCACTGGTCTCACAACAGTTATAGGAGAGTTATAGGATGCTCCCTTGCTCCCTATTTAGTGCACGACTTAACCTCCAGTGTGCTGTCTGTCTGCACTGGTCTCAGAACAGTTATAGGAGAGTTATAGGATGCTCCCTTGCTCCCTATTTAGTGCACGTCTTAACCTCCAGTGTGCTGTCTGTCTGCACTGGTCTCACAACAGTTATAGGAGAGCTATAGGACGCTCCCTATTTAGTGCATGACTTAACCTCCAGTGTGCTGTCTGTCTGCACTGGTCTCAGAACAGTTATAGGAGAGATATAGGATGCTCCCTTGCTCCCTATTTAGTGCATGACTTAACCTCCAGTGTGCTGTCTGTCTGCACTGGTCTCAGAACAGTTATAGGAGAGATATGTGATGCTCCCTTGCTCCCTATTTAGTGCATGACATAACCTCCAGTGTGCTGTCTGTCTGCACTGGTCTCAGAACAGTTATAGGAGAGCTATAGGATGATCCCTTGCTCCCTATTTAGTGCATGACTTAACCTCCAGTGTGCTGTCTGTCTGCACTGGTCTCAGAACAGTTATAGGAGAGATATAGGATGCTTACATTTGTTACAATGAAGGCCGTTATTATGTTGCAGTTCTTATTAAAGTGGTATTTAATTGACTGTCGGGGCTCTCTCTCTCTCTCTCTCTCTCTCGCTCTCTCTCTCTCCCTCACTCTCTCTCTCTCTCCCTCACTCTCTCTCTGTCTCTCAGGTATCACAGTGTGTCAGGTGACGCTGGAGCTGTACTCTGTTCACACCTGCAGAACTATGATCCGGATCGTGCTCTCACAGACTATATCTCCCGTCTGGAGGCCCTACAGAGGAGACTGGGAAGTGTGCAGACAGGTAACGGTTACATCACAGTCAGGTCTCCACGGTAACAGCAGAACTCCAGCTGATACAATGACAATAGAACTGTGATCAGATGTTGTAATCCGATTACACTGACGTTCCATTACTTGAACACATTTCTACAATAACATGACGAGAAATATAACGAGCTCGCTAACGAGTCGCTGTCAGGGAGAAACCAGGAACATCCGTGAAGTGTTTTTAAAATGTACTTATTCTGTGATTACTTTTTACAATAGTAATCAGATTACAGTTTGACTAACTAATCATTTGTAGAGTACTGTCTTTGATTAGCTTCCCCAACACAAACATCGTAACTGAACCAGCCATAATAATGTAATGCTCGTGTCTCTCCGCAGGTTCCTCCTCATACGCTCAGTTGCACTTTGGAGTCCGAAGATAAAGTTTTTGATTTACATTGAAGCTGGTGTTGCCTTCTCTTGTGCTGAGCTGCTTTTGTATTCTTATTAAATGCGTACAATTCTGTGGGACCAAAAAGACGTTTCTTTGCGCGCGCATGTGTGTGTGTGTGTGTGTGTGTGTGTGTGTGTGTCATCTTATATTCAAGCTTTATGTTTGCAGCACTCAATATCTGTACATTAGTTCTTCTGTACTTGTTGTTAAAGGACACAATCATGTTGTTACTGTATATCTGTGGAATGCTAATTTAAGTTGATTAATTGAATCTGTGTTGGAGATGGTGACCGGGTTGGCTGCTGTCGGACTGATAACACCGCTGCTGCTGTGCGGAGCGACACCTTACGTGCAGAATCAACACTAACAGAAGCTGTGATGAATGTTCTTCAGGCTTTATGAAGCTGCATATGGGACGTCCTGTGCAGTAGCACCATGTTATCAGACGCTCTACACTGTGTTTTATTAGCGCGCTCCCATGAACTGACTACAGAGGACATTTGTAGAAGACATATTTTTGTAAAGGTCGGATCTTTGGGCTATTTTGTCAAAACTGAAATAAAGATTAATATAATATTTGAAAACTGCTTTTGTCTCAGTTTACTTTTTCTGTGTTTATTTACAGGAGATTAACCTCTTAAACTCTGAAGACTGTCTGTCTTATCTGTCTGTCTATCTGTCTTGATAGCTATCTGTCTGTCGTCAGTCTGTTTCTGTCTCTTTGTCTGTTTATCTAATTGGCTATCTGTCTAACTGTCTGTCTGTCTGTCTTTGTAACAGTATGTCTGTCTTATCTGTCTGTCGATCTTTCCATCTGTCTGTCTATCTCTCTTGCATGGCGAAAACATATACAGAGATGTTTATTATAATATCATGGAACTGGATGATTTTATTCCTGTACATTAGGGTGACCAGCCATCCTGTTTTCCGGGGACAGTCCTGGTTTTTGGTGGTCTGTCCCCGACATGAGCGTTCAAAACAGCCGCATAGTGAAATATTACATGGAGCAGCGAAGCGTACCGTGTGCTGTTTATTTTGTCCAGCAGAGGGGGCTGCTCGCCGTAGCAGCTTCAATCGTCTCATTCTCTGATTATTGGTCGGGCCGGTTTTGCCATTTAGAACTGGACCAGACAATTGAAGAGATTATAATCACTGGTATAAGCCTCAAGGTCAGGCACATACTAGCTGTTTATGTTATAAAGTTATATTGTGTATTCTATAACCGGTTATGAATAAGGTGCGGGATTGTATTGAAAGATTGGCATAATGGGGGAATTCCTGCACAGACTATAAGATACTGGTGAAAAGTGGTCAAATTAATCCCCTCAGATGAACAAATAAAATCAATAATTGTATCTTTAATCAGTATTGTGTATATCAGCGCTATTGGGTAGTAGTAATATCACACACTAAAGAAAGTATTTGCTGTTTTAACATGTTCCCAAAAGAAGAATATGACATATGAATATGAAAAATAAATAAAAATGTATATTAAAATATATGCAAAGAACTGTAGAGTTAATCTCAGCATAGATTACATTGTGCCTTGCAGGGAAACAAGTGACTGAAAAGAGCACCATAATGCATAAGACTTCAAATAAATTAAGAAAAACAGGTCCATATGAGATACGCAAACAATAGGTAAAATAGAATTATAATTATTATTATTAGACCACTAAAATGATCAACTTTACCTCCGTGCTACAGTATTCAGAGCATGATATACAACACCGTAAAAATATTTCCATGATTTGTT
>NC_068285.1:4869183-4924183 GCF_025860055.1 Xyrauchen texanus
CATCATTGAATCCTCCATATGAACTCTAATGAGATGTGTTTAATGAGTTCTGTATAGAAATATAGTTCTATATTGTTTCTCACATCATTGAATCCTCCATATGAACTCTAATGAGATGTGTTTAATGAGTTCTGTATAGAAATATAGTTCTATATTGTTTCTCACATCACTGAATCCTCCATATGAACTCTAATGAGATGTGTTTAATGAGTTCTGTATAGAAATATAGTTCTATATTGTTTCTTACATCACTGAATCCTCCATATGAACTCTAATGAGATGTGTTTAATGAGTTCTGTATAGAAATATAGTTCTATATTGTTTCTCACATCACTGAATCCTCCATATGAACTCTAATGAGATGTGTTTAATGAGTTCTGTATAGAAATATAGTTCTATATTGTTTCTTACATCACTGAATCCTCCATATGAACTCTAATGAGATGTGTTTAATGAGTTCTGTATAGAAATATAGTTCTATATTGTTTCTTACATCACTGAATCCTCCATATGAACTCTAATGAGATGTGTTTAATGAGTTCTGTATAGAAATATAGTTCTATATTGTTTCTTACATCATTGAATCCTCCATATGAACTCTAATGAGATGTGTTTAATGAGTTCTGTATAGAAATATAGTTCTATATTGTTTCTTACATCACTGAATCCTCCATATGAACTCTAATGAGATGTGTTTAATGAGTTCTGTATAGAAATATAGTTCTATATTGTCTTATTACATCATTGAATCCTCCATATGAACTCTAATGAGATGTGTTTAATGAGTTCTGTATAGAAATATAGTTCTATATTTCTTATTACGTCATTGAATCCTCCATATGAACTCTAATGTGTTCTGTATAGAAATATAGTTCTATATTGTTTCTTACATCATTGAAACCTCCATATGAACTCTAATGAGATGTGTTTAATGAGTTCTGTATAGAAATATAGTTCTATATTGTTTCTTACATCATTGAATCCTCCATATGAACTCTAATGAGATGTGTTTAATGAGTTCTGTATAGAAATATAGTTCTATATTGTTTCTCGCATCACTGAATCCTCCATATGAACTCTAATAAGACGTGTTTAATGAGTTCTGTATAGAAATATAGTTCTATATTGTTTCTCACATCATTGAATCCTCCATATGAACTCAAATGAGATGTGTTTAATGAGTTCTGTATAGAAATATAGTTCTATATTGTTTCTCGCTTCACTGAATCCTCCATATGAACTCTAATGAGATGTGTTTAATGCGTTCTGTATAGAAATATAGTTCTATATTGTTTCTCGCATCACTGAATCCTCCATATGAACTCTAATGAGATGTGTTTAATGAGTTCTGTATAGAAACATAGTTCTATATTGTTTCTTGCATCACTGAATCCTCCATATGAACTCTAATGAGATGTGTTTAATGAGTTCTGTATAGAAACATAGTTCTATATTGTTTCTCACATCACTGAATCCTCCATATGAACTCTAATGAGATGTGTTTAATGAGTTCTGTATAGAAACATAGTTCTATATTGTTTCTCACATCACTGAATCCTCCATATGAACTCTAATGAGATGTGTTTAATGAGTTCTGTATAGAAACATAGTTCTATATTGTTTCTCACATCACTGAATCCTCCATATGAACTCTAATGAGATGTGTTTAATGAGTTCTGTATAGAAATATAGTTCTATATTGTTTCTTACATCACTGAATCCTCCATTTGAACTCTAATGAGATGTGTTTAATGAGTTCTGTATAGAAATATAGTTCTATATTGTTTCTTACATCACTGAATCCTCCATGTGAACTCTAATGAGATGTGTTTAATGAGTTCTGTATAGAACTATAGTTCTATATTGTTTCTTACATCACTGAATCCTCCATATGAACTCTAATGAGATGTGTTTAATGAGTTCTGTATAGAACTATAGTTCTATATTGTTTCTTACATCACTGAATCCTCCATATGAACTCTAATGAGATGTGTTTAATGAGTTCTGTATAGAAATATAGTTCTATATTGTTTCTTACATCACTGAATCCTCCATATGAACTCTAATGAGATGTGTTTAATGAGTTCTGTATAGAACTATAGTTCTATATTGTTTCTTACATCACTGAATCCTCCATATGAACTCTAATGAGATGTGTTTAATGAGTTCTGTATAGAAATATAGTTCTATATTGTTTCTTACATCACTGAATCCTCCATATGAACTCTAATGAGACGTGTTTAATGAGTTCTGTATAGAAATATAGTTCTATATTTCTTATTACGTCATTGAATCCTCCATATGAACTCTAATGAGATGTGTTTAATGAGTTCTGTATAGAAATATAGTTCTATATTGTTTCTCACATCATTGAATCCTCCATATGAACTCAAATGAGATGTGTTTAATGAGTTCTGTATAGAAATATAGTTCTATATTGTTTCTCGCTTCACTGAATCCTCCATATGAACTCTAATGAGATGTGTTTAATGAGTTCTGTATAGAAATATAGTTCTATATTGTTTCTTACATCACTGAATCCTCCATTTGAACTCTAATGAGATGTGTTTAATGAGTTCTGTATAGAAATATAGTTCTATATTGTTTCTTACATCACTGAATCCTCCATGTGAACTCTAATGAGATGTGTTTAATGAGTTCTGTATAGAAATATAGTTCTATATTGTTTCTTACATCACTGAATCCTCCATATGAACTCTAATGAGATGTGTTTAATGAGTTCTGTATAGAACTATAGTTCTATATTGTTTCTTACATCACTGAATCCTCCATATGAACTCTAATGAGATGTGTTTAATGAGTTCTGTATAGAAATATAGTTCTATATTGTTTCTTACATCACTGAATCCTCCATATGAACTCTAATGAGACGTGTTTAATGAGTTCTGTATAGAAATATAGTTCTATATTTCTTATTACGTCATTGAATCCTCCATATGAACTCTAATGAGATGTGTTTAATGAGTTCTGTATAGAAATATAGTTCTATATTGTTTCTTACGTCACTGAATCCTCCATATGAACTCTAATGAGACGTGTTTAATGAGTTCTGTATAGAAATATAGTTCTATATTGTTTCTTACATCACTGAATCCTCCATATGAACTCTAATGAGACGTGTTTAATGAGTTCTGTATAGAAATATAGTTCTATATTTCTTATTACGTCATTGAATCCTCCATATGAACTCTAATGTGTTCTGTATAGAAATATAGTTCTATATTGTTTCTTACATCACTGAATCCTCCATATGAACTCTAATGAGATGTGTTTAATGAGTTCTGTATAGAAATATAGTTCTATATTGTTTCTTACATCACTGAATCCTCCATGTGAACTCTAATGAGATGTGTTTAATGAGTTCTGTATACAAATATAGTTCTATATTGTTTCTTACATGACTGAATCCTCCATGTGAACTCTAATGAGTTGTGTTTAATGAGTTCTGTATAGAAATATAGTTCTATATTGTTTCTCACATCATTGAATCCTCTATATGAACTCTAATGAGATGTGTTTAATGAGTTTGGTATAGAAATATAGTTCTATATTGTTTCTCACATCACTGAATCCTCCATATGAACTCTAATGAGATGTGTTTAATGAGTTCTGTATAGAAATATAGTTCTATATTGTTTCTCACATCACTGAATCCTCCATATGAACTCTAATGAGATGTGTTTAATGAGTTCTGTATAGAAATATAGTTCTATATTGTTTCTCACATCACTGAATCCTCCATATGAACTCTAATGAGATGTGTTTAATGAGTTCTGTATAGAAATATAGTTCTATATTGTTTCTCACATCACTGAATCCTCCATATGAACTCTAATGAGATGTGTTTAATGAGTTCTGTATAGAAATATAGTTCTATATTGTTTCTCACATCATTGAATCCTCTATATGAACTCTAATGAGATGTGTTTAATGAGTTCTGTATAGAAAAATAGTTCTATATTGTTTCTTACATCACTGAATCCTCCATATGAACTCTAATGAGATGTGTTTAATGAGTTCTGTATAGAAATATAGTTCTATATTGTTTCTCACATCACTGAATCCTCCATATGTTGTTTTGTAGAACTCATCTTCTTCGGCGTCCAGTAGTTTAGACATGCGGTTTCCTGCGGTGCTGCGCTGCTCTCTAAAGTTCGCCAAGCTAATTTCTACACTCAGTAATTCAATTAAATTCGATTTAATCTTAATTAATAAAACTCTCACAGATATCTCACGCTGAAGAGAAGTCTTTTACCCTCGATGGACAATAAAGATGTCCACAAAAATACTCAAATAGTCTGTTCGGAGATAATAATGATACTCTTTCACCTACAAAGTCATGTTTATAAATAAAAATAATATCGAATGAGTAAAGTCTGTGTGATAACAACAAAACAATGAAAACAGAGATTTTCACGCTTCCGGTGTGTGAGTGCAGGAGAACGTGTAACTCAATACTGACACACACTGGACGGGAGAAGGAGGCGCGATCTACCAAATGGGCGGGGTAACTCCAAAAAGGGGCGGGGTTACGCTAGAATGGTGCTCGGCCTGCTCCAGAAGGGGAGACACTTCCACACACGGTGCAAACATGTCGACAGTTTCCTCTCGGGCATCACAGCCTGCTTTGGGAACTGTACCTCACAGACACTGCAGCAAGTACCATGGTGTACAGTAACAAAAAAAACCCGTTGAACTTGAACATTACTAACGTATTTTTTTCCCTGTATTTTAAAATAGATATATTTTTTTGGTTTAATAGATACTTGTAAATATATGTAGGGACACTGGGGCTAGTGGTTTTTATGGCAAAGAACATTTCTCATTGTAATAGGTTTATTTTTAATAGTGACACACCAGCTAACGTCCTGACTAAGAAACGATTGAAAACAAAACTGTGTAATGAAATAAAACAGGCCTAAAATAAAATTATTATAATGGTAAAAAATATCTCTGCATTTCTGTCTGTTTAAAGATGACAGTATGGGCAAAAAGCCCTTATAAACATGGATCACTGTTTTAAGAAGTCTATAGAAGAGCAGCAATTCACTTAACCTGCATGTTTTGTGGAAACCAGAGCCCCCGGAGGCATGCAGTGACACGGGGAGAACATGCAAACTCCACACAGAAAGGCCTAGCAGGCAGGAGCCTGGAGCTTCAAAGTTCTGGTCACCATTCACTTGCACTGTATGGAGCAACAGATTACTTATTTATTATTTGCATGATGCTTTTATGTGCTTTTTGGAGCTTCAAAGTTCTGGTCACCATTCACTTGCATTGTATGGAGCTACAGATTACTTATGGATTACTTTTATGCTGCTTTTATGTGCTTTTTGGAGCTTCAAAGTTCTGGTCACCATTCACTTGCATTGTATGGACTTACAGATTACTTATGGATTACTTTTATGCTGCTTTTATGTGCTTTTTGGAGCTTCAAAGTTCTGGTCGCCATTCACTTGCAATGTATGGACCTACATATTACTTATGGATTACTTTTATGCTGCTTTTATGTGCTTTTTGGAGCTTCAAAGTTCTGGTCACCATTCACTTGCAATGTATGGCGCTAAAGATTTCTTATGGATTACTTTTATGCTGCTTTTATGTGCTTTTTGGAGGTTCAAAGTTCTTGTTGCCATTCACTTGCATTGTATGGAGCTACAGATTACTTATGGATTACTTTTATGCTGCTTTTATGTGCTTTTTGGAGCTTAAAAGTTCTGGTCGCCATTCACTTGCATTGTATGGATCTACAGATTACTTATGGATTACTTTTATGCTGCTTTTATGTGCTTTTTGGAGCTTCACATTTCTGGTCGCCATTCACTTGCATTGTATGGACCTACAGATTACTTATGGATTACTTTTATGCTGCTTTTATGTGCTTTTTGGAGCTTCAAAGTTCTGGTCACCATTCACTTGCAATGTATGGAGCTACAGATTACTTATGGATTACTTTTATGCTGCTTTTATTTGCTTTTTGGAGGTTCAAAGTTCTGGTCGCCATTCACTTGCATTGTATGGAGCTACAGATTACTTATGGATTACTTTTATGTGCTTTTTGGAGCTTCAAATTTCTGGTCGCCATTCACTTGCATTGTATGGACCTACAGATTACTTATGGATTACTTTTATGCTGCTTTTATGTGCTTTTTTGAGCTTCAAAGTTCTGGTCGCCATTCACGTGCATTGTATGGACCTACAGATTACTTATGGGTTACTTTTTTGCTGCTTTTATGTGCTTTTTGGAGCTTCAAAGTTCTGGTCACCATTTACTTGCAATGTATGGAGCTACAGATTACTTATGGATTACGTTTATACTCCTTTTATGTGCTTTTTAGCGCTTCAAAGTTCTGGTCACCATTCACTTGCATTGTATGGACCTACAGAGCTGAAATATTCAACTAAAACATCTTCATTTGTGTTCTGCAGAAGAAAGTCACACACATCTAGGATGACTAGGAGTAAATTATTTCAGAATTTTTTATTTTTGGGTGAACTGTCCCTTTAACACATTTTTTAAATTTTTTTATGTATTCCTTCCATAACTTGAAAGAATCTCTGCAAATTTGTTGTAAAAGTCATTACGCCTCTTTATCTAATGAAATCAGAAATTAGCCACCGATGACAGCATCAGTATCTTTTAAATTATATTTTGTACAACAATTCCCTTTTAACTTCACCTCTTTTCCCTCTTAAGGAAGACGAGCAGATAATATTAGCAGGGGCTCTAGAGAACCGGCATTTCACATTGGGAGAAAAGAGAGTTAAAAAAAAAAACATTTGTGCACATAGCATGCAGGAGGAGGCTAAAGGCTACAGCCTCTAGCGTCAGTCGCTAGTGCTCCTCTTGAGGTCAGGAGAGTGAGGTTTACACACACTGCACAGCTCTCTACCAGCTGATGCCCGTTACACATATATTATTTTAACATAATGTCTCCTAAAGAAATATCTTCTGACACAGGGCTCTATGTTCATCAGCGTGCAAAGTCTGCTTGTGTGGGAGTGTTTACACTGTTGTTGGTGTATGTGCCAATCTGTGGGTGTTTTGAATGTTAATGATGAGAAACTTGTCAACTTGTCTTAACTCAGTTCCTGCAGTTGCAGTTTGGAGATTCCACCAGCAGGTGGTGATAAAGTTCATGTCCAAACTATTTTCCACCTGTTGTCATAGAGTGATTTTTAACGGGAGAGTAAAATGTTTGGAATTGGAAATTAACCTCATAGTTAAATTGTAATTAATCCATCCTCCTCCGCGTCCAAGCGGTCGTTAGCGAGCCCCTCCTCCCCTCGCGGACGGCGGCCATTCCTCCGCGTCCAGGCGGTCGGTAGCGAGCCCCTCCTCCCCTTGCAGACGGCGGCCGTTCCTCCGCGTCCAGGCGGTCATTAGCGAGCCCCTCCTCCCCTCGCGGACGCCGGCTGTTCCTCCGCGTCCAGGCAGTCATTAGCGAGGACTCAGGACAGCGCGTCCCTCCTCCTTCCCGGGCTTCGGCACCAATGTAACAAGGTTAAGATGGGAAAGGAGGAGGCGGGAACAGGCTGAACACTTAAAATATTATTTAAATAGAACTAGAAAAGACACACAGAACACAACGCACATGGCACGTCATGGCACGTTCCACCGCATATTTCCCTCTCCCCGGCTGATTAGCCCGATTGGGGTTGGGCGTGTGTAGTCACGTCCCGGCCCCGCCCTCCTCCTCGTCACATTATAAATTATACATAAATTCAATGAGACCAGAGTGGTTTTGTTTTGAGTGACCTGTCCAGCCCAACACAACAACATTGACTCAACCAATGGCGTGAGGTGGGGGGCGGGACTATACGGGGACAAATTTAGCATGAGGTTTTGTTTTATTTGTCTTGTGGAGACTTTTCTGTATACAGAGCAACAAGAACCAAAATAAATATATTCATCAGATCTATATCTGTATATCTTCATGTCTCATTCATACAGAAGTCAGTTGTGTTTGTAATAATGAGATGAATAAATGTTATTTTGTATCAGTGCTGCTCTGGTTCAGCTGTTGAACAGAAGACATTGTTGAGTTTCCATTCTTCACCCTCTAGATTGTGTCTCCAGTGAACATTCATTATGTGGGTGTAATTATCATCTCGCCCGAGAGGAGCCGAGCAGACAGACAGCTGGAGAGACAGACAGATGGAGAGACAGACAGATGAGAGACACACAGATGAGAGACGGACAGATGAGAGGCTGCTGTTGGTTTGGTCAGAATCATGGAGACCTCGTTCAGTGATCTCACCGCGGCAGTTTTCCTGAAGTTCTGGACACAGTTTGATCAGGACGGTGAGTTTCATGCTTTCATGATCATTTATAAGAACAGTCATTGATTAGAATAATAACAGGATGATGTCGTGCTTTACGAGCCTGTAATATGCAGCAAATACTGTTTTTGTGGAACTCCAGATGCTGGATTTATTGACCGAAAGAAACTGGATGAGCTTTTACGCTGCGTGATGAAAACACTGAAATCAGTGAGTACAGAATGAGAGTTACCTGCTGAAATTGGCCAATACTGTGGATTGACCTTTACCTGAGTGTCATTACATTGGATCGAATATAAATGCAAGCGTTGAAGATTAAGAGTAGATCATGCTAACTTAATCAGGATAATGTCATTGCATGAGCAACACCTCTACGTCTCAAATGCTGCTGAAGCTTTTCTCAGAACGTCACACTTAATCAAGCGTTTTTAATCATGCGTTGACAGTTTAATATCACGTAACTCTGGTTGTTTTAGGGTGATGTGTGCGAGCAGCAGCTGCAGAGAGTGACAGAGACGATTCTGACCAGCTGTGACATCACAGACGGACGCATTCAGATGGACGAGGTGAACAACATCTGCACACTTTCCTTAATTGCAGAGGCCCTAAAACTGATCCCTGCGGCACTCCATACTTAACTTTTGTTTGGTTTGACAATTCCTCATTTACTCAGACAAAGTGGTAGCGGTCTGCTAAATATGACCTAAACCATGCTAATGCCACTCCACAAATTCCAACATAATTCTCTAGTCTATTCAAGAGAATGTCGTGATCTATTGTGTCGAATGCAGCACTAAGATCTAAAAGCACTAGAAGAGAAATGCAGCCGTGATCAGATGATAAGAGTCATGTGTAACTCTGATAAGTGCAGTCTCTGTACTGTGATGAGGCCTAAATCCTGATTGAAATTCTTCATATATACTATTTCTCTGTAGAAATGAACATATTTGGGAGGATACTACCTTTTCTAGTATTTTTGACATAAACGGGAGATTTGAAATCGGTCTATAATTAGCAAGTTCTCCAGGATTAAGTTGTGGCTTCTTAATTAGCGGTTTGATAATTGCCATTTTAAAGTTTCTTGGGACATGTCCTAAGCATGGCGAGGAGTTAATAATATTAAGAAGAGGTTCTGATATTACAGGAGATACCTCTTTTAAGAGCTTAGTTGGTATAGGATCTAACAAACGTGTTGTTGCTTTTGATGTTTCGATACATTTCGTAATACTTCTAATTTTGTATTCTTCCACTTGCGCTCCATTTCCGAGCTGCTCCGAGAATATCCAGTGTTGATCATATTATGATTAAAATCATGAAGCTTGTCATAATGATGCTTTCCCACATATTGGCAACAGATTTCATAACTTCTGCGCTTGTGATGATCAACCACAGATATGTGTTTGTTAAACGTTATTGCTAAAACTCTGCAATGAGATTTTTTAACATTATTTAATGCATTAGGTATCATGAAATAACAATTCACAACATCTTTTTTTACAGCATTAACTTTATTTTCTATTTTGCAATTTATCCAGAAGTGAGGATTTTGTTCTCTTAACCCTTTAATGCATACATCGGGTCTTTAGTGACCTGGGACTTTTGCAGATACCTCTTTAGTATTCCTCAACCTTTTATCTTCTGAATAGTGTTTAAAAAAGGACAAATTGACTCTCTCTCTCTGTCTCTCTCTCTCTCTATATATCTCTCTCGCTCTCTATATCTCTCACTCTCTCTCTCTCTCTCTCTCTCTGTCTCTGTCTCACTCTCTCTCTCTCTCTCTCTCACTCTCTCTCTCTCTCTCTCTCTCGCTCACTCTCACTCTCTCTCTCTCACTCTCTCTCTCTCTCGCTCTCTCTGATGCAGTTGGCCGCTGTGCTTTTGCCCGAGCAGGAAATCTTTCTGCTGGTGTTCCGTAGAGAAGCGCCGCTGGAGAACAGTGTGGAGTTCATGAGGGTGAGAACACGTGTTGCATTCTCAGTATAGTGAACACCATTGCAGACATTAGCGATGTTCTCTCGTCTCTCTCTGCAGATCTGGCGTTGCTATGACGCTGACAGCAGTGGGTACATCTCTGCTGCAGAACTCAAGGTGATGAGTGCTGATGTCACTTCCTGAACTGTTTCAGAGTTATTAGCTTCATGTTCTCACACTGCCGTCTCTGTTTTGATGATGTCAGAGTTTCCTACGGGATTTGTTCCATCATCACGACAAGCAGATCTCGACGGGCAAACTAGAGGAGTACACCAATACCATGGTAACTTCTCTATTCTCTAGCAGAGTCTTTTACTGGCACAAGACGGGTGACCATGACGAGTGACTTGAGAAAACCAGCACAAAAGTGCCCAAAACAAACCCCTTGTGTTTTATTCTCCCCATTTCTCCCCAAATTGGAATACCCATTTCCCAAGTCCTCGTGGTGGCGTAGTGACTCGCCTCAATCTGGGTGGTGGAGGACGAATCTCAGTTGCCTCCGCATCTGAGACCGTCAATCCGCGCATCTTATCACGTGACTTGTTGAGCGCGTTACCATGGAGACGTAGCACATGTGGAGGCTTCACGCTATTCTCCGCGGCATCCACGCACATCTCACCCCACCGAGAGAGAGAACCACATTATAGTGACCACGAGGAGGTTACCCCATGTGACTCTACCCTCCCTAGCAACCGGGCCAATTTGGTTACCCCATGTGACTCTACTCTCCCTAGCAACCAGCCCAATTTGGTTACCCTATGTGACTCTACCCTCCCTAGCAACCAGCCCAATTTGGTTGCTCCATGTGACTCTACCCTCCCTAGCAACCAGCCCAATTTGGTTATCCCATGTGACTCTACCCTCCCTAGCAACCGGGCCAATTTTGTTGCTTAGGAGATCTGACTGGAGTCACTCAGCACGCCCTGAATTCAAACTCAGGACTCTAGGTGTGATTGTCAGCGGCAATACTCGCCAAGCTACCCAGGCCCCCTTAACCTAACCCTAAAATGATAATAACCAGTGATATGTTTTAATTAGGGATGCACCGATGTATTGCCTGCCGATATTTATTATTGACCAAATTAAAACGACATGTTGGTTACAAGCATGAAAACGCAGATATGAAAACCAACGGTTTATTTATAATAATGAGTAACACACTTTGTTAAAACTGTGTATTTAAATGCTCGATCCAGAATAATAATAGCAACAGAATGAAGAATGGTTGGCACGTCTAAGAACGTGTAATATTACATTTTATTCATGCATTAAATCAGAATAAACGCATAGACAGACATGAAAGCAGCACTTACCTGTGCATGATGAGGGGAAACCATCCAAAACACTCCTATATATATATATATATTTGAATTTATTTCTTGTTAAAACAGTTTATACCTTCCTCAGTAAAAAAGGGATCTAATGACATAATAAAGTAAGTGGCAAATATCGGTTTCAGCCTGCAGTGTTTTGTTAATATCAGACAAATCTCTTAACTTCCTTTTAGCTTAACCAGTTTACCTGAGCAGCGTGAGAAGCATCTCCAGTTCTGTGTGAATGTTTGTTGTTCCTCTTTCAGATGAAAATGTTTGATAAAAACCAGGACGGTCGTCTAGATCTGAATGATTTGGCGAGGTAACACTGACCTCACAAACACTGACACACATTGATCGTCACACGTAACACACTGCAGTCGTGACGCTCTCGTGTCATGTGTCTGTAGGATTCTGGCGTTGAAAGAGAACTTTCTCCTGAAGTTTGACATGCAGGTGAGTGTCAGAAATCTCTCTAAATCCTGCCGTCACTCCTTCTGACGTGTGCTCATTGTGTTTGGTGTGTTTTGTACAGGCGTGCAGTCACGAGGATCGGCGGAGGGACTTTGAGAAGATATTTGCTCACTATGATGTGGTAAGATGTGCATTCCGGCGTGAGCACGTATACGGAAGACCATTTAATGTGGTCTTTTAAAGTGATTTCATCACCTGATTGCGATCATTTCAGTAGTTCGCAAAGTATGTAATCCGTCCTCGCTGTCCCCGAGGCTCGAGACTTGACCCGAGTTAGTTATTAATGAATAGACATGTGGAGTTGGGGTGGTGGAGGGATGCCAGAAGGATCGTCGCAACACAGAGGTAAGCAGCTGTTTATATACGCTTACTCTGGCGATTTAAATGTGCATTACGTAAGCTCGTCAAATGAGGGGGGTGACTTGTTGAGTGTGTTACCGCGGAGACATAGTGCTTGTAGAGGCTTCGCGCTATTCTACGCGGCATCCACGCACAACTCACCACACGCCCCACCGAGAGCGAGAACCACATTATAGTGACCACAAGGAGGTTACCCCATGTGACTCTACCCTCCCTAGCAACCGGGCCAATTTGGTTATCCCATGTGACTCTACCCTCCCTAGCAACCGGGCCAATTTGGTTACCCCATGTGACTCTACCGTCCCTAGCAACCGGGCCAATTAGGTTACCCCATGTGACGCTACCGTCCCTAGCAACCGGACCAATTTGGTTACCCCATGTGACTCTACCGTCCCTAGCAACCGGGCCAATTAGGTTACCCCATGTGACGCTACCGTCCCTAGCAACTGGACCAATTTGGTTACCCCATGTGACTCTACCGTCCCTAGCAACCGGGCCAATTTGGTTATCCCATGTGACTCTACCCTTCCTAGCAACCGGGCCAATTTGGTTACCCCATGTGACTCTACCCTCCCTAGCAACCAGGCCAATTTGGTTATCCCATGTGACTCTACCCTCCCTAGCAACCGGGCCAATTTGGTTATCCCATGTGACTCTACCCTCCCTAGCAACCGGGCCAATTTGGTTGCTAAGGAGACCTGACTGGAGTTCAGTCTCGTAGTCAACCAGATTGTCCTGGTTGCTAGGGATGGTAGAGTCACATGGGGAAACCTCCTCGTGGTCGCTATAATGTGGTTCTCGCTCTCGGTGGGGCGTGTGGTGAGATGTACGTGGATGCTGCAGAGAAAAGTGTAAGAATAGCTCAAAAAAATCCCTTATTATTATTATTATTTATTCTTTTTTTGTACGCAACAGCATGCCACCCTTTCACTTTGAAGCACGCACAGACCATCTAGGCTATTAATTGCATTTAATTGCAGCCTTTTGAGGTTTAACATTCACATTTGACTATATCACATTATTTTGATTAATTGTGCCGCCCTCAAGGATCGTGAAATGAGTGTAATGATGCGCTCTTTAGGAAATCAAGCGGCCAAACAACAGTCGCGATATTCCCGATAATGCTTCTATCGCCGGAAACGTCACTGCGATGACATCATACACGCCATAAACTAGAGATCACAACGTACGCATTTCACTTCAATTTGGCTTCACAGACTCACCATTGCATCGGCATTTCGATGTTTATTTAAATTATTGTTTCACCCCTGTGCGAATATTCCCTCTTTTATATAGAAGAATGTGTCATGTCATTCCCCTCTCTGTGTGCATTAGAGTAACACTGGAGATCTGGAGGGGGCCGAGGTGGATGGTTTTGTTAAAGACATGATGGAGTTGGTGAAGGTGAGGCATTGCACACTTTATTCCTCAGTCGATCCGATGAGAGTTAATAACGCTTGAATTATGTGTTTAATGACGTGTTTTTCAGCCCAGTCTCAGTGGATCAGAGTTGGACAAGTTCAAACAGGTTCTGCTGGGTCACTGTGACCTCAACATGAGACGGAAAGATCCAGAAGAACGAGCTGGCGCTGTGTCTGGGGCTCAAGCTCAACCCCTGACCCTCAGACCGACATCCTCATCGATGTTTCTGTATTCATGAACGATGATCGATTCTTGTTATAGTGTGTGTTTAAATAATGCTGTCACTAAATAAATGGTGCATTACAGTGTATGGAGTGTTTCACTGGTTTGGGGGAGACTGATCTCAAACCCTATGTGTGTGCGCACTGGTGTGTGTGATAACTGTAATTAGAGAGTAATGATGGAGTGTGCATGTGTCATTAGTGTTTGTGTGTCACTCACACCCACTACACTTCATCATGAGAAACAGGGAGATGGGGTGGGATGTTTGTCAGGCCATCAGTGATTATTAGTGATTCAAGAGCTGAATGAGGGTTCGGGTGAGTCACACTGAAGAGTATCTGAGGAAACACGGAATTTGCAACGTCCAGTTTAGCCAAAGATCAAAGTCCAGTGATATGAACAGAACATGATGATGATGATGACGCATTTACTTAAATATTCAATTTCTGTACAAGCTGAGTTCAGTCGACTGCATTTGTAGCATTGATTACCACAAAAACCCCATTGATTCCAGTGAGACACTTCCAATGCAAGTCAATGGGGTTTAATCTGTAAACATTAAAATACTTTTTCAAAATATAGACACAAGACATAAACAATATGTGTGTGAACATGATTTTACTGTCATTAAATCACTTAACCACATCTGTGTGAAGTTATAGACAATCATACAACTTTGTTGCCATGACGATATAATGTCAACAACAACAAAAACCCTAAAATGACAATATAACCAACTTTACAACTCAAATAATCCACAAGTTTTAACAAAAGAACTAACCTAAATGCTTTTATAAAATTATAAGCTTCACATTTCTGCCTTTAAACTCTCCAAAAATACCCCATTGACTTCCATTGTAAGTCTCTCACTGGAACACACATTTGTGCTTTTTTGAAGAGAAGGAGGGACGAGACGAAATTAATTTAGGTGGAAATGAACATTATGCCACAATTGACTTTAACTTGTACTGAACAAGGAATATTCTTTTAATTATAATTTCTGTAACACAAATGCTAACCCTACAATAGGCTACTGCTTTTGCCAGTTGTGAAGCTAATATAAATATATATCGCAGGCCTCTATAGATAGTATATAGATAGTGAGAGAGCATTCAAGTGGAGATTTGTTTAGCTTTTGCTCACATTTGGAGACATTTCTTAGCAAATTTGTCCCCAGATCAACATATAAGACATTATACACGGTCAGTGCTGGAGATTCTGGGACGTAGTAAGATTACGACTCTGACTAAAATTGGCATTTCATCTCATAGTGTGACCAAGACAGATCTTAGGGTGGTATATTTATTTTATGATTTTTATTTACACGGAAGGCCTTCTTGATTTACGGTAAGCCTGTGTCATTACGGTAAGTGTGTTAGCGCTCCACAGAAACACATAGTAGCCTACGGGATGTTTTTGTTTTCATTGGAGATTTTAGAATAATATTTTATATTTTTTAATTCAATTGACTTCTACCTGGAATGCAAATGTAGCTATGCCGGTGCCAAAACACTATAATACTAATTATTATTATTATTTTGTAAAAATGTTCATCCGGAAATTGCAAACGACTGTGATTAGTTCATCCTTACCAGCGCTGAGAAAAGTAACATGTATCACGTGACTGTAGCTCATCATTAGTAGCCTCAGGAAGTATTTCCCCCTGAATAATGACCACACTGACACACTGTAATAGATGTTTAATTAAAACTATGTACAGAGAAAACACATCGATCACGATCGATTTTGACACATTGATCCTGACCGATTAGAGAGAACATCCGGGCCACTGAACCCGTTTACAAACGTCATTTTAGCGACGCTGTGTTTATGGACGCGTTGAGTCGCATGTTCAGGGTTTCTTTTTCAACTGCTGCTACATTCACAATGACCAGCTTCAAATTTATAGGTGAGAATTAAATATTTGACAATGATGTACTGATGCAACTGTCTGTGATTATATCACTTTATGTGTTCAGCGCGGAAATAGGATGTTTCAGCAGAGCACGTGACTGAAATGTCTTGAAATGTCCAAATAAAGGACCAGAAAGTGTATAAGTGATGTTTAGACATGCACCATGACATTCTTTGAAGTGCTTAGGAACAACATGGAAAGCAATATTATGAAGGTAAATTAGTGCCTAAAAGATTTGCATGCACGGTAAGTTTTTTAAAGGTGTTCATCGAGTTGCAGGCAGGAACTAAAAACGGTTCAAGGAACGAAAACCGAAAATGAACAGAATGTTTTTTGCAGAACGTAACCGAAAATGGGAACAAAGTGATTTTCAGTTGTTCTAGAATGAAAACGTTATTTTTAATGGACGGTAAGCGGTTATAACTAGTTAATTCTAGTAGATCTGTAATAAATGATATTAACTGTTAATTAACTGTTATGAGTTCTGATAAATCCACCACACGGGAAAAAAATTAACTGCTTAGTTTTGCTTATTTTGGGCTTGTTTTTGCAGACCAGGGGCCTAATATTGATCAAATCTACTTTTATTCTATCACACCTGGAGTCGTGAGATTGAATACAGACCGTGCTGAGTGACTCCAGACAGGTCTCCTTAGCAACCAAATTGACCTGGTTGCTAGGGAGGGTAGAGTCACATGGGGTAACCAAATTGACCTGGTTGCTAGGGAGGGTAGAGTCACATGGGGTAACCAAATTGACCTGGTTGCTAGGGAGGGTAGAGTCACATGGGGTAACCAAAGTGACCTGGTTGCTAGGGAGGGTAGAGTCACATGGGGTAACCAAATTGACCTGGTTGCTCGGGAGGGTAGAGTCACATGGGGTAACCAAATTGGCCCGGTTGCTAGGGAAGGTAGAGTCACATGGGGTAACCAAATTGGCCCGGTTGCTAGGGAGGATAGAGTCACATGGGGTAACCAAATTGGCCCGGTTGCTAGGGAAGGTAGAGTCACATGGGCTAACCAAATTGGCCTGGTTGCTAGGGAGGGTAGAGTCACATGGGGTTACCAAATTGGCCCGGTTGCTAGGGAGGGTAGAGTCACATGGGGTAACCAAATTGGCCCGGTTTCTAGGGAAGGTAGAGTCACATGGGGTAACCAAATTGGCCCGGTTACTAGGGAGGGTAGAGTCACATGGGGTAACCAAATTAGCCCGGTTGCTGGGGAAGGTAGAGTCACATGGGGTAACCAAATTGGGCCTGTTGCTAGGGAGGGTAGAGTCACATGGGGTAACCAAATTGGCCCGGTTGCTAGGGAGGGTAGAGTCACATGGGGTAACCAAATTGGTCCGGTTGCTAGGGAGGGTAGAATCACATGGGGTAACCACAACTAATTAAGAAGTTAAAGATTTGTGCTTGCAATAAATATGTCCACTTGCGGTTTGATATTTGATCTTTTAGGCACTAATTGACCCTCGTACGTGCAAACAAACCGTTTCTCTGTCTGTCTTCAGATATTGGCATTAATCTGACAGACCCCATGTTCAGAGGGATTTACAGAGGAACTCGAAAACATGAAGGTAATTCAACAGATAAATAATAAGAGTGCTTGATGATGTCATCCAAAGGCGGAGCCAGTTATTATATTGTTGTTTTGATGACATCGCTCGTTCAGATCTTGTGCTTTCTATCACAGATGATTTTCCACAGATTTTGGAGAGAGCCCTGAAGATCGGGGTGCAAAAGGTAAGATCATGATTTATAAGTGCGCATGAACTGAATGAAATTGTCTGAAGACATCCTGATGTTCTCTCACAGTTCATCATCACGGGAGGAAACCTGGAGGACAGCAGAGATGCTCTCAAACTAGCCGAGACCAGAGGTAGTGCATACTACTGTTCTACTCATGCTATTCCTGCATCATGCAGTATGCACTGTGTGCTGTGTGCACTTTCTCTAGCCTTTGATCAGGTCCACGTCCTCTCCCTGAAGTGTGTGACGTGACATCAGTAGTTAGCTGATGGTGTGTGTGTGTGTGTGTGTGTGTGTGTGTTCAGGAGAGTTCTACAGTACCGCTGGGTGTCATCCGACCCGCTGCGGTGAGTTTGATGAGTTGGGGTCGGATCAGTACCTCACATCACTCCGAGATCTGATCGCCAGTAACAGACAGAAGATCATCGCTGTCGGAGAGTGTGGACTCGGTAATTCATCACCAGCTCAACAGTATAATATATAATCTGTACGTCTCCCATTTATTTACTTTTCTTTTTATTCTTATAATAACTTTTCAGATTTTGATCGCTTGGAATTTTGTCCCAAAGAAACACAACTCAAGTGAGTATTGACAACTAAACCATCTGCAGCTACAAACGGCACAAAATGCATGAAATTTACTAAAAGTTTGAAAAGCTCTTAAAGGGACAGTTCACCCAAAAATAATAATTTACTCACCCTCATGCCATCCCAGATGTGTGTGACTTTCCTTCTTCTGAACACAAATGAAGATTTTTAGAAGAATAGTTCAGCTCTGTAGCTCCATACAATGCATGTGTATGGTGACCAGAACTTTGAAGCTCTAAAAAGCACATAAATGCAGCATAAAAGTAATCCATAAGACTCCAGTGGTTTAATCCATGTCTTCAGAAGTGATATGATAGATGTGAGTTAGCAACAGATCAATATTTCAGTAATTTTTAAGCTACGTTATAGATGTGTTATAGATGCATTATAGATGTGTTATAGATGCATTATAGATGTGTTATAGATGCATTATAAATTGTGATAGATATATTATAGATGTGTTATAGATGTGTTATAGATGCATTATAGATGTGTTATAGATGCATTATAGATGTGTGATAGATGTGTTATAGATGTGTGACAGATGTATTATAGATGTGTGATAGATGTGTTATAGATGCATTATAGATGTGTGACAGATGTATTATAGATGTGTGATAGATGTGTTATAGATGCATTATAGATGTGTGACAGATGTATTATAGATGTGTGATAGATGCGTTATAGATGCATTATAGATGTGTTATAGATGCATTATAGATGCATTATAGATGTGTGACAGATGTATTATAGATGTGTTATATATGCATTATAGATGTGTGATAGACGTGTTATAGATGTGTTATGATGTATTATAGATGTATTATAGAAGCATTATAGATGCGTTATAGATGCATTATAGATGTGTTGTAGATGCATTATAGATGTGTGACAGATGTATTATGTGTTATATATGCATTATAGATGTGTGATAGATGTGTTATAGATGCGTTATGATGTATTATAGATGTGTGATAGATGTATTATAGATGTGTTATAGATGTGTGATAGATGTATTATAGATGTGTGATAGATGTGTTATAGATGTGTGACAGATGTCTTATAGATGTGTTATAGATGCATTATAGATGTGTTATAGATGTTATAGATGTGTGATAGATGTATTATAGATGTGTGATAGATGTGTTATAGATGCGTTATGATGTGTGACAGATGTGTTATAGATGCATTATAGATGTGTGATAGATGTATTACAGATGAGTTATAGGAACTGAGGATGAAATATTACAATTCCCCCCAGAATACACCCCTTTGGCTGAATGTAGGGCGTTGGCATTAACATGATTAGAAAAACAAGAATGAACAGACAGAAATGTCCCGCAGGTCACACAAGGGATAAGGTGTATGTGTACTGGTTGGAAAAAAACGACTTTATGGAATTGACGTTTAGGTCATGGAGCATGATTAATAGCATTAAGTGTGTAATATGTAATGAATGGCACTAAATGAACATGTTTGGGAGTTTGACACACACACACACTGTGTTCAATAACAGCATCTTGCCATGTTTTCTTGCAGGTATTTTGAGCGGCAGTTTGATTTGGCAGAAGAGAGCAGATTACCCATGTTCCTCCACTGCAGAAACTCACACCCGGAATTCTTGGGTAACTAGTGTCTTCTGGAAAACTCTTGTTCATATTCTGTGTTTATGATCTGTGATTATATTCTCTCGCAGACATCATGAAGAGGAACAGAGACAGGTGTGTTGGTGGAGTGGTGAGTGACACGTTTGTGAGGGTTTCTCTGCTGTTTCTCACTCTTTCAGGACATTATTCTCACTGTTCTCTGCGTTTCTCAGGTTCACTCCTTTGACGGGACCAAAGACAATGTGGCAGCTCTCATCGATCTCGATCTTTATATCGGCATTAACGGCTGGTGAGATGATGATTGAACTTCTTGGTCTGTCTGTCTTTCATATATGTCTGGCTTCCTATCTGTCTGGCTTTCATATCTGTCTGGCTGGCTTATCTGTCTGTCTTTCATATCTCTCTGTCTGTCTTTCCTATCTGTCTGTCTGTCTTTCATATATGTCTGGCTTCCTATCTGTCTGGCTTTCATATCTGTCTGGCTGGCTTATCTGTCTGTCTTTCATATCTCTCTGTCTGTCTTTCCTATCTGTCTGTCTGTCTTTCCTATCTGTCTGTCTGTCTGGCTTCCTGTCTGACTGGCTTATCTGTCTGTCTTTCATATCTCTCTGTCTGTCTTTCCTATCTGTCTGTCTTTCATATCTGTCTGACTGACTGACTGGCTTATCTGTCTGTCTTTCATATCTGTCTGTCCTGTCTATCTTTCCTATCTCTTTGTCTGTCTGTCTTTCCTATCTGTCTGTCTGACTGACTGGCTTATCTGTCTGTCTTTCCTATCTGTCTGTCCTGTCTATCTTTCCTATCTGTCTGTCTGTCTTTCCTGTCTGTCTGTCTTTGATATCTATCTGTCTGTGTTCTTGTACTTATTGGGGGACAGTATGAATGCATTTATCATATTTCTGTTGTTGCGGTTATATAAAAGTAATTATTCCATCTGGACTTGTCTGTCTGATTCAGTTCATTGAAGTCTGTGGAGAATCTGGAGGTGATGAAGTCCATCCCGACAGACAGACTGATGATCGAAACAGGTCCAAACAATCTCATCACGTGTGTGTGCGCTGTTTCAGGACAATCAGAGGACAATCGTCGTGTGTGTGTGTGTGTGTGTGTGTGTGTGTGTGTGTGTGTGTGTGACTGTGTGACTGTGTGTGTGTGTGTGTGTGTGACTGTGTGTGTGTGTGGGTGTGTGTGTGTGTGACTGTGTGTGACTGTGTGTGTGTGTGTGTGTGTGTGTGTGTGTGTGTGTGTGTGTGTGTTCTCTCTCCGCAGACGCTCCATGGTGCGGCATCAAAAACACTCATGCTGGAGCGAAACTTATGAAAACAACGTTTCCTACGAAGAAGAAATGGGAGACGGGACACTGTCTGAAAGACCGAAACGAGCCGTGTCACATTATGTATGTGTTGTAATGATCTGAAAGGTTCACGTCAGAATGTGTTCATGGGAGAAGAGAGAGCGTTTAATGTCCCACATGAATATGTGTGTTTCAGTCAAGTGCTGGAGGTGATCGCAGCTGTGAGAGAAGAAGATCCACACCAGTTATCTGACATCATCTACAACAACACCATGAAACTGTTCTTCAACCACCGATCATGAATAAACCACTGATATTAAACTGCTGCTGCTATTTATTCTGACTGACCATCTTATAATAAATAAGGATGATCTTTATTATATAATATATAGAATCAGATGAACATGTTTCACTGATTGTGTAGTCAATAATTATTTTAATCATACAGTAGAACATATTCAGAATATATTAAATATCCTAAAACTCCTACTATATAATTGCAATAAAGTACAATTACAATCACCACAACAAATATCAGACAGATGGATTAATACTAATAATAATGGAATATATACAGTATATAGATCAGTGCCAGAAATGAACTTGCTTTATGGGGCAATATTTACACCCTGGATTTGATTTTTTATGACAATTGGCCAAAAGTAAAGGATTAATAACATAAAAATGTATTTACAAGTGTTATCAAAACAAAGTAGAACATCTTTCCAACATAATGAAATTTGAGAGCACAAATGATCAATTATATAAGTATACAAATGTGCCAAAATAATTTTGTAAAGTGACAGTGCCGAAATTTCCAAAGTGATTCCGCCATGACTGGAATGTGACGTCATCGAATGTTCTGCGCATGTCCTTTATGCACTTCCGCGTTCCTCTCATAGCAACAGCAGCAGAGCCAAGATGGCGTCCGGCGGAGATCCTGTGTGACACCGAACCGAGTCGCAGCACCGAAACTGCGGTTCCCCCGACACCGGCAGCAGCGCGATGGCCTCCGCTCACGGGCGACTGGGCCTGCAGATTGTGGCCGTGTTGGATGTGGCTCTACGGGTTCCGAGCATCTTTATAATTGACGCCATCTTTAACTCGCACTCTGATCCCGGTACCGGATGGAGCGGAACCGCCGGGAGAGTGTTCATCCGCGCACTAGGTGAGTGTGCACGCCACGCCGTGTTTGGGCCTCAGCTCAAGTAGTCATTCTGCCTCTTAATAACAATTCTGTGCTCAGACAGTATTTCTGTCTTTCTCATCTGTCTGTCTGTCTGTCTGTCTGTCTGTCTGTCTGTCTGTCTGTCTGTCTGTCTGTCTATCTGTCGTCTGTCTGTATTATCTAACTGTCTGTCTGTCTGTCTGTCTATATCATCTATCTGTCTTTGTATCTGTCTGTCTGTATCTATCTGTCTGTATTATCTATCTATCTGTCTGTCTGTATCATCTGTCTATCTGTCTGTCTGTATTATCTATCTGTCTGTCTGTATTATCTATCTGTCTGTCTTGTCTGTCTGTATTATCTATCTGTCTGTCTGTCTGTCTGTCTGTATTATCTATCTATCTGTTGTCTGTCTGTATTATCTATCTGTCTGTCTGTCTGTATTATCTAGCTGTCTGTCTGTCTTGTCTGTCTGTATCATCTATTTGTCTGTCTGTATCATCTATTTGTCTGTCTGTCTGTATTATCTATCTGTCTGTCTTTGTATCTGTCTGTCTGTATCATCTGTCTGTCTGTCAGTTCTAATAAATCACAGTTAATGCTGTTATATATACAGCAAACCTTCGAACTAGGCTCTTTGTAAAAATATATATTTTACTAATCATATTTTATTTATTTTCATCATTTTTGTCTTATTTGAGCTTTTTGAACAAATCCATGTAGGCTCTTCAGTCAATACATATTATATTATATTGCAAATATTATATTTTGTTACATGTTTATTGTTTACATGCACACTTTGCACTATTTGCATAAGTATTTACGTTGATTTGTTGAACACATGCTAAAAACCGCTACTGTCTCTTTAAGAAAACCGGCAGTTCTGTAAAGGCTTATTAGAAAACCGTGAGTCTTCGGTTGTTAGCATCGCTGATCGCTACGTGCACAGTATACGTGATGCTAATTCATCATCAGCACAAACCAGGGCAGCACGATTATGACATTTGGACCGTACCAAAGCTTGTTTTTTATACTATGTATGTTCTTATTGCAGGTGTTGCGGTGTCCGGTGTGGTTCTGGTCCTGTCCCAGAAGTCCCTGTTCAAGTTCTACACTCTATTCTTGGCGGTTCTGCTGGGCGCCGCATCGGTTCTTGTGAATTATTATGGCACAACTCACATCGACTTCTACAGCACTTACAATAAAGCCGCACTCGGTTTCGGGCTGCTTCCCCGTAACGGCCCCACGCTGTGGCTCGGCCTCGCGGTCCTGCAGCTGCTGTTTGGGTTGGGCTACGTGGTGCTGCTCAACGTGCAGTCCGTCTGCGCCGCCCTGGTGGTGCTGGACATCATGATTCCCCTGCTAGGGCTCATCATGGACCTTCCGCTAGATGTCAGGCAGCTGGTCGGCGTGGTGTCGGGAACGTTTCTGGCCGTGCACGCGGCCGTGAGTCTCCTGCTGAAACTCAAGTGGTTTTACTACTCGTGCCGCTACGTGTACCTGCTGCTGCGGCACATGTACAGAATCTACGGCCTGCAGCTGCTGCTCGAGGACACGTGGAAGCGCATCCGCTTCCCGGACATCCTGCGCGTGTTCTGGCTGACGCGCATGACGGCGCAGGCCGTGATCCTGGTCTATGTGGTGCGGGTGGTGCGCACCGAGAGCAGACTGCAGATGACCTGGGACGTGTTCTGGGAATTATTCAGCAACCTGATCATCAGCGGCTGCGACTCCATGCTAACCGTGCTGGGCATGAGCGCGTCATCTCCTCCATGGCTCACTACCTGGGATTGAGTATCCTCGCCTTCATCGGCTCCACTGAGGAAGAGGATAAGAGGCTGGGGTTCGTCGCGCCGGTTCTGTTCTTCATCCTGGCCTTGCAGACGGGTCTAAGCGGGCTGCTTCCCGAGGAGCGCTTGGTTCGGCTCAGCAGGAACATGTGCCTTTTGCTAACAGCTATTTTGCATTTCATCCACGGCATGACGGACCCGGTGCTCATGTCATTGAGTGCATCGCATGTTTCGTCAGTCCGCAGACACGTACCCGTGCTGCTGGTGTCGCTGGTCCTCTTTGTGTTGCCCATCCTGCTCAGTTACCAGCTTTGGCATCGTAACGACCTCAACACCTGGCTCTTCGCCGTCACCGCGTTCTGTGTCGAGCTCTGCCTGAAGGTCCTGGTGTCTCTCACCGTATACACGCTCTTCATGATCGACGGCTTCTATAATGTGCTCTGGGAGAAGCTTGATGACTACGTCTACTACGTCCGCTCCTCCGGTAATGTCATCGAGTTCATCTTCGGCGTGATCATGTTCGGAAACGGCGCGTACACGATGGTGTTCGAGGCGGGCAGCAAAATCCGCGCCTGCATGATGTGCCTTCACGCGTACTTCAACATCTACCTGCAGGCCAAGAACGGCTGGAAGACCTTCATCAACCGGCGCACGGCCGTCAAGAAGATCAACTCTCTTCCTGAGGTCAAAGGAGCACAGCTCCGAGACATCGAGGATGTTTGCGCCATCTGCTACCAAGAGTTCGCCTCGTCCGCGCGCATCACGCCCTGCCACCATTACTTCCACGCGCTCTGCTTGCGCAAGTGGCTGTACATCCAGGACACGTGTCCCATGTGCCACCAGCGCGTCTACATCGAGGAGGATGGCCACGAGCATGCGCCGTTCTCCAACAACAACGGATACGCGCCTCAGGAGCAGGCGGAGTTTGAGGAGAGGGGCGGGGCCGAGGCAGGTGCAGCGGGAGGGGCGGAGCCTGATAATGAGCTCCTGGAGGACAATGACAGTATCGAGTATGATGAAGAGGAGTGGGGAACGCAGCCTGGTGTAGCGCTGATAGAAGAAGAGGATTATAGGAACAATGATACAGACTCCAATTGAGCGAGTGTCAGCACAGATATTTAAGTTAACAAGCGTTTGCAAGATCAGGGATGTTATTTCTCTCTCCTGATGTTTTATTTGGTTCCTCTGTGGTCGTAAAAGGGCTGATCACGGGGTTGAAGTGTTTGTCTGGACTATATGCTACTGTAATCGCAGTATACCTCGATATGATCACTACTGGTCTCTTGTGTGACCTTATAATTGTGTACATTATTGTACATGTAATAAAGAACGATTCAGTGTCCTAAACCAACGTACAGAGACTGAATGACGGGTTTAGCAGTCTATCGGGCCGCGCATTACGTCTCTTCAGTATCTGATATTATCATGTACTCTTGCTTTTTAACCCTGGCACACATTTTACAATGCAAATAACATGTTTGGCCAAAAAACTGCATTTGATTTGCATCTGTCTCTTGTCCTGAGTGCAGCTACAGCTCGGACTGCAGTAACCGATGTGCTCTTTTAATAGACCTGATGTACAAGTAATCAGATTTAGTTCCTGTAAATAAAATTTGTAGCTAAAGTTCTCTGAAGTCATCTGGAACTTTTGCACTTGACCGTACTTTAACCTGTTTGTCTCACAGATTTGTTTAAATGAGTATTTTAAGTTCAGTATGGTGCAACACTGAATTATAACCTCACTAATGTTCTAGAATGCTAAAGCTGCTAAAGCTAAATAGGTGTTTTACGACCAGGATGTTTTATGAACATTAGCACCCCCCCAGTGCCATTACAGTAATGGGCAAAAATGGTTAAAAATTCTACGAAATGTGTAAAAAGTGATGTAATATTTAAATTATAGGGTACAACAGGGCTAAAAGGCACATTGTTAAGAATAATTAGTTTCAAGATAAAATACATGTAATGAATATTGATGTTGCAACATCACCTGTGTGAACATAAATAATAACGGAAGGTTGTTTTGATACATTATTGTAATATAATGGAGGTTATAGGGATATTGTGTAAATATAGGGGCACATTTTATTGGCCAAAATGTAAATAAAATACATTTAAAGTCTTGTTAGATTCTGTGCGGGATGCTAGTCGATTGATACCAAAGTTTTAGATGGCAGCCATTTTGGGTTTCATCCATTTTTAATTTAGTTGTAAAATGCTTTATTTTTCGAACGCATTGACATATCGTTACGAAACTCGTTATGTGTTAATGGCACAATGTCCTGAAGTACTCAAAAAGTTTTGGGAAATGTTTTAAATGATGGAAACAGAAAAGCCGTTGATGGAAAATGACAACATGGTGCAATTGTCTCGAAAAAAGAAGCACTCAGCATTCACAAATGTGGGCAGTTGGTGGCGCTAGAGGGTTTGAGTTGGAGACTCCACATTTGCTCCAGTTAATGTTCAGACTGTCCTCTATCTGTGTGCCAAATTTCACAACTTTTGTTGCATGTGAAGATCAATCGACAGTATTTGTGTTATAATGTTGATTACATAAAACTTAATTTTGACTCGTCCCTCCTTTCTTTAAAAGTGTGTCCCAGTGAAACACTTCCAATGGAAGTCAATGGGGTATTTTTGGAGGGTTTAAAGGCAGAAATGTGAAGATTATAATGTTATAAATGCAATTTCATTAATTCATCTGTTAAAATGTGCGCAGTATTTGAGCTGTAAAGTTGAATAAATCACCGTTTTAGGGTCTGTTGACATTACGTCGCCATGGCAACGCAGTTGTAAAATTGGTCAGTGAGTGATTTAATTGCAGTAAAATCATGTTAACACACATATTGTTTATGTCTTGTGTTTATACTTTTGAAACAGTATTTTAATGTGTACAGATTAAACCCCATTGACTTCCATTGGAAGTGTCTCACTGGAACACACATTTGAAGAAAAGGAGGAACGAGTCTAAATAAATATTTGTGCTAATCAACATTATGACACAAATACTGAGACTGACTTGTATTAAACCCGGATGTGTGTGAATGAAGTGTAGTAATATTTTCCCTGGAGCAATCCATCCATCAAGCACCTGCAAATCAAAACTACATTTCCCATCATGCAACATCATCCCGATACACGTCAGAGCACGTGGCGGAGAAGTACAGTCGCGTCCCTGAACTAAAATGAGTGACAGTAGACAAACACGAAATAAAAACAAAATAACATAGAGGACAGTCTTGTCCTATCTTAAACAATAAAATAAAACAAGATTGGGAGGTGGGGAACCGAGATTATTAAAACTTTTCCATGCTTTAGCTGTGTGTGTTTGAAATGTCTCTCGCGCGCGCGCACACACACACACTCGGTTATTTTGGTCCAGTTCGGGCAGTGTGAATGTGTCAGCAGGACAGTTTGTGTTTATGGGTCTAAACTGGCAAATGAAGTTCGCGTTGTGTGTGTGTGTGTGTGTGTGTGTGTGTGAGGTTCTGATGATCCGGGTGGGTTTACTGAGAGCGCTCGTGACCCGTCACACCGATGTTTCTACGGAACACAGACGGACAGTGCTGAACTCTCCGAACCGAGCCCGAGAGCTCGTGTACCGCATGAGTCCAACACTGAAGGTACAACAGACGATCCGATCAGTTACAGTCTCCGACAGTGTGTGCAAGAGCATGTCACTAATATATATATTACTTTAATTAAATTACATACATTATCAATCTGAACAGTCGTGTACTGTTACATTTAAAACAATATCAAATACACCACTAGCTGCAAATAATGGCCAAGGATTATATAATATTATAACATGTTAAAATTCACCGTGCGTGGGGGCATTAGAATAAAACACAAGGCCGATAGAAGTTGTTGTAGGAGAAAATGTTTTAAGGACTGGCTCATTAATATTAATAGGCTCGTCACAAGATGTCTAGGTGCAACGTCATCACGACGTCATTAATATTCATAAGGCGAGCCCTGTAGATCCGCTGTTCTTGCACGCCACCTGCTGACTGACTGAAGTACACAGCCCTGATTCAGACTTGTTAATTTAATGTTAATTAAAGATGCCGATGGGGAAAAATTATCATTTAATTTATAGTGCGTGATAAACTCGAAGCTTTTAGAGAGCTAAAAGTAAGCGCTTTGTGAAATTATATTCTTTAGCCTGTTTTTTTGTGTGTTTCAATAACTCCGCAGGCACGCAATTAACAATTTTGCTGTTGTAAAACATGTTTTATTATTTAAAAAAATAATGAAAATTCACGTATGACTGTGTCTCGTTTGGAAGGATGCGTCCTCCGGAGGTCGCGTTTGTCGGCCGCATACGTCATCGAGGCTGTCTCGTTTCATTTTATTTTTTTGTCCTTTACTTTTTTATATATATATATTGTGAATGCCTTTTATATATATACACACTTACATTTATACAATTGTTAACCTTTGTTGCATTCCCAATAAAATAAAAATAAAAATGAAACGAGACAGCCTCGATGACGTATGCGGCCGACAAACGCGACCTCCGGAGGACGCATCCTTCCAGACGAGATCCAGCCGTAGTCTCGTGGCCGTTTATTGGAGAATTGTGAGTTTTAAAGGGACTGCTGCACCTGCCGTCAACGACGTGACGTCACCGCGGGTTCGGTTGCAGTGCGCGCGCGGTCCGGGATTTTTACCGCAATGCATCAGTCCGCGCGTCGATGCGAGCGTCACCGGGAACTATAGAACTCATCGACTCAAAGGCAAGTTTACAGTCAATGTGCATGAATGTATAGATATAGATATATACGAATACTGAATTCTGTCATGTGAATGTGCATTCGGTTACTGCGAGATCAATGCATCATGCAAACACTGCTCTCGCGTCCTGTACGTTTTAGATGCTGTGAATTAGATTCGACCGTGCATTATTGCATGAACAAGCATTCTCTGATCTATTGAGCCAAAGAATCAGGGGCTGTTCAACACATTTCACTAGGCCTCTTATGCACATACTGCTAAAACCTGCTAGTCTAGTCCTTCATCACTGGAGCACATTTAAATAGAGACTCTTCCAAACCCACGTGAGCTCGTCTTATGGACCTGATATGAAGATACATCACTGTGGACACTAGCCCATCAGACCCACGACAGACAGACACGATGATGGACGTGTGCGTGAGACGGGTTCTGCTCCTGTGTGTGTTCTGCACGCTCTCAGGTGAGTGTAATGAGATCAATGACTGTGTTTAACAGCAGCTTGCGTGATAAAACAGTTAAAACAGTCAGTTTAGCGGGTCCTTTAAGAGTTCACAAGTGTTGTTGTTGTTCATTAAAGGGGCAAATATGAAAACAGGGTGGACACATAACCTGGTGTACGAGTGCAAGACTTCCACAATAATATTAATAATGTGAGGTTGTACATTGTCAACTAAAATCTGAAAGTACTAACAGAGAGAACAAGATGATGAAGTTTGTGCACAAACTTTGATGTTGGCTTGAAAAATAAAAACCTGAGAGTTTAAACTAGTTTTAAAATGTTAAAGTTTATACAGATGTTACAAACAGCCTGCTACTGTAGATAGAGTGGTTGCTAGGGCATTGCTAGTTAGTTGCTAGAGTGTTCTGGGTGGTCGCTAGGGCGTTGTCAAATGTTTGCTAGGGTGTTCTGTGTGGTTGCTAAGTGGTTTCTTGGGAGTTGCTAGGTGGATGCTAGAGCATTCTGGTTGGTAGCAGCGGTGTTGCCAGGTGGTCATTAGGTCATTGCTACGTGTTTGCAAGGGTGTTTTGGGTGGTCTCTAGGGCATGGCTAGGCAGTTACTAGGGCATTCTGGGTTGTTGCTAGGGCATTGCTAGATGGTTGCTAGGGTGTTTTGAGTGGTCACAAGGTGGTCGCAAGGGTGTTTTGGGTGGTCGCTGGGGGATTGCTAGGGTGTTGCTAATAGTTTCTAGGGTGTATTGGTTGGTTGCTAAGTGGTTGCTAGGGTGTTACTAGGTGGTTGCTAGAGTTTTCTGGGTAGTCACTAGGGCATTGCTAGGTGGTTGCTAGGGTGTTTTGGGTTGTTGCTAGGTGGTTGCTATGGTGTTTTGAGTGGTCGCTAGGGGGTTGCTAGGTGGTCGCAAGGGTGTTTTGGGTGGTTGCTGGTGCATTGCTAGGGTGTTACTAATGGTTTCTAGGGTGTTTTGGTTGGTCGCTAGGGCATTGCTAGGTGGTTGCTAGGGTGTTTTGGGTGGTCTCCAAGGCATGGCTAGGCAGTTACTTGGGTGTTCCTGGTAGTTGTTAGGGTGTTGCCAGGTGGTTGCTAAAGTGTTCATGGTTGTCGCTAGGGCATTTCTAGGTGGTTACTACGGTGTTCTGGGTGGTTGCTAGGTGGTTTCTTGGGTGGTCGCTAAGGCATGGCTAGGCAGTTGCTAGGGTGTTACAGACTGGTTGCCTGCTTTCCAAGCCAACATAATAATGCTGTCATCAAAATATGCCTATAGGATTTGCCAAATCAGCAAGGTGAAGTTGCAAACACAGATGAAAGAAGAGCACGCATTTTAGTCAGCATCAGCTGTTTTGCCCCTATGTAGTAGAACGAGCCACTCTTGATAAAAACGGCTGATGTGTTCTGTACGGTAACACGTCCCGATCAATGTCATGTGTGTCCCGCAGTGTCTCTATGCAGCGCTGCGTGTGCGGAGGTGGACTCGGACACCGAGGCTGTGGCAGGTCAGGAATTCAAACTGGGCTGCATTTCCTGCAAGAGGCGAGGAGAGGTGGTGGCCACTGCGACCGTCGACTGGCACTTCAAAGCGCGAGGAGAACCAGGCTTTGTGCACGTGAGTTTCTACAGACGCCTGCCATCATTTACTCGCCCTGTATTCTTTGTCTATTGGCCATGAGACTTCATGTAAAGCTCCTGACTGTGTGCTATGGACAGATTTACAGTTATGATGGCGATGCCTCCAGTATCATAGATGAGCGTTTTGAGGGCCGACTGGAGTGGGAAGGCAGTAAAAAGACATATGACCTGCAGGACGCGTCTGTTCTTATCAATAACGTCACCTTCAACGACTCCGGCGTTTATCGATGCATCTTCAACCGAATTCTGAGCTACGAGCACTACGAGTACTCCACCATCGCCAGTAAAGTGGTGCACCTCACCGTGGTGGGCAAAGGTACGGATGCAATCCGACTACATGGACAAATGGGATGTTTTGAGTGGCTGGTGTCTCCTTTATATGAGTTCACAGACACAATAAGCCACGAGAGAGGCTTTGGTAAAAGTGTTAATTGTGGTAAAATCACTTTAATGCTTTTTGTGGGTAATTGTTTTAACAGCGGTGGGGGGAGTTTGTCTTACACAGATAATATATCTTGTTGTTATACATTTAAAACAGTATTCCAGCATTTATCCTAGTACCATTTGTCCCATAGACTTCTATTGCACGTGCATCACTGTGATCACGTGTTTTACACATAAACTGACGTCTCTACACAAAGCGTCCTTGCTATCCGTGTCTGACAGTATCTGTGTGTTTCAGCCACACGTGGTACGGCGTCGATCGTGTCAGAGGTCATGATGTATGTGTCCATCATCGGCCTGCAGCTCTGGCTGTTAGTGGAGATGATCTACTGCTACAGGAAGATCTCGGCGGCAGGAGAGGAAGCGCTGAGAGCCAGCGCGTGAGTCACGCATGCGTCCTTGCATAAATAGCGGTCTACTGTTTCACGTGTCAGGTTTACAGTTGCAAATGTATTTTATGCAGAAGATACCGTGAGATAATTCTGAGCAAAGCAGCGGAAGCCAATGCGGCTCTTACGTTAGACGCAATAGAGCTGCTCATCTATGACGTCAAACCCAAAAGGCTAACTCGCCCTGGGTTCCCGTTAGGAAAATGGGTTTTTAGTTTCTGTGGTATAAATCCCTCGAAGAGACTTTCTCATTTGTTCTAGAGCATAGATGACACAGTCAGACCTCAATCGTGGATTTTTAAGCCGTTGTGTTTTAAAAATGCATGTTGCTAACCCGTCGCTACATAAGGACTACAATTGTCGTCCATTTTATAATGCATGTAGCTCACGTGCTGATGGGACTTGTAGTCCTTAATTGGCATTGTGATTTTAAACTTGCGTTTTTTTAAAAAGTAGCTTCAAAATCAACGTTTGGGGTCAGACTGTGTCATTTATGTTCCAGAACAAACTGTGAAAGTCTCTTTGAGTCACTTTAATCACCTTACTTTTAAATTCTGCATGATTTTTTATGAAGATGATGAACAAGACACAACATATACTTGTTTTTAATTACATCTAAAAGCGGTGTTTCATACATTTTTAGTTTAATAAAGACACATTCTTTATATATTTAAAAATATTCCAAACAGAGATCTCACTGTCAGTGTTCGCACATAATTCATACAAATAAAAACATGAGATCAACATTTAAACACTTTATCACCATTGTTTAAAGGGATCGTTTCTTCTGCTGAACACAAATGAAGATTCTAGAAGAATATTTCAGCCACAAAATGCAAGTGAATGGTGACTAGAACTTTGAAGCTCCAAAAAGCACATAAAGGCAGCATAAAAGTAATCCATAAGACTCCAGTGGTTTAATCCATGTCTTCAGAAGAAACAGATCAAAATTTAAGTCCTTTTTTACTATAAATCTCCACTTTCACTTTCACTTCCATGTTTTTCTTCTTCTTGTGTTTTTTGGCGATTGCATTCTTTGTACATATCACCACCTACTGGTCAAAAGTGGAGATTTATAGTATAATAAGGCCTTAAATATTGATTTGGATTTCACCCACACTAATTAAACCACTGGAGTCTTATGGATTACTTTTATGCTGCCTTTATGTGCTTTATGGAGCTTCAAAGTTCTGATCACCGTTCACTTGCATTGTATGGAGCTACAGAGCTGAAATATTCTACTAGAAATCATCATTTGTGTTCTGCAGAAAGAAAGTCAAACACATCTGGGATGACATGAGGGTGAATAAATAATGAGAGAGTTTTCATTTTTGGGAGAACTGTCCCTTTAAGATGTTTCAGTTTAAGCCGCTGGTAGACTCCCCATCATCCAGCATTCTGCATAGAAATCACTCATTTTTAAATGAGCTCATTGGTCGGCTCGTTAGCCCACTTATGAGTGAATTATTCAGTCGCATGACTTTAGATGCACATCTTAAATTCATTTATTAAGCGTTAAGATGATGCAAAACTGTTTTATGCAAAGCTTGTACATTTTAATTCACATTTAACATTATTATGGGACATCCCAAAATTGTAATATTGACTCAATATTTTAGCCTAAGTTGCATTTCAATTTCATATTGCCTGAGAAAATTCCATCAGTTTCACCGGTAAATATAACGATGTTATGTGTGTGTTATTAAGTGTGTGTGTTATTAAGTGTGTGTGTTATTAAGTGTGTGTGTTATTAAGTGTGTGTTATTAAGTGTGTGTGTTATTAAGTGTGTGTGTGTTATTAAGTGTGTGTGTTATTAAGTGTGTGTGTGTGTTATTAAGTGTGTGTGTTATTAAGTGTGTGTGTTATTAAGTGTGTGTTATTAAGTGTGTGTGTTATTAAGTGTGTGTGTTATTAAGTGTGTGTGTTATTAAGTGTGTGTTATTAAGGTGTGTGTTATTAATGTGTGTTATTGTGTGTTATTAAGTGTGTGTTATTATTAAGTGTGTGTGTTATTAAGTGTGTGTGTTATTAAGTGTGTGTGTGTTATTAAGTGTGTGTGTTATTAAGTGTGTGTTATTAAGTGTGTGTGTTATTAAGTGTGTTATTGTGTGTTATTAAGTGTGTGTTATTAAGTGTGTGTGTTATTAAGTGTGTGTTATTAAGTGTGTGTTATTAAGTGTGTGTTATTAAGTGTGTGTTATTAATGTGTGTGTTATTAAGTGTGTTATTATGTGTTATTAGTGTGTGTGTTATTAAGTGTGTGTTATTAAGTGTGTTATTAAGTGTGTGTGTTATTAAGTGTGTGTGTTATTAAGTGTGTGTGTTATTAAGTGTGTGTTATTAAGTGTGTGTTATTAAGTGTGTGTTATTAAGTGTGTGTTATTAAGTGTGTGTGTTATTAAGTGTGTGTTATTAAGTGTGTGTTATTAAGTGTGTGTGTTATTAAGTGTGTGTTATTAAGTGTGTGTTATTAAGTGTGTGTGTTATTAAGTGTGTGTTATTAAGTGTGTGTTATTAAGTGTGTGTGTTATTAAGTGTGTGTTATTAAGTGTGTGTGTTATTAAGTGTGTGTGTTATTAAGTGTGTGTTATTAAGTGTGTGTTATTAAGTGTGTGTGTTATTAAGTGTGTGTTATTAAGTGTGTGTTATTAAGTGTGTGTGTTATTAAGTGTGTGTGTTATTAAGTGTGTGTGTTATTAAGTGTGTGTGTTATTAAGTGTGTGTGTTATTAAGTGTGTGTTATTAAGTGTGTGTGTTATTAAGTGTGTGTGTTATTAAGTGTGTGTTATTATGTGTGTGTGTTATTAAGTGTGTGTTATTAAGTGTGTGTTATTAAGTGTGTGTGTTATGGTATATGTGTGTGTGTGTTATTAAGTGTGTGTTATTAAGTGTATGTATTATGTGTGTGTGTTATTATGTGTGTGTGTTATTAAGTGTGTGTGTGTGTGTTATTAAGTGTGTGTGTTATTATGTGTGTGTGTTAAGTGTGTGTGTGTGCGTTATTAAGTGTGTGTGTGTGTGTGTGTTATTAAGTGTGTGTGTGTTATTATGCGTGTTATTGTTGTGTGTGTTATTAAGTGTGTGTTATTAGTGTGTGTGTTATTAAGTGTGTGTGTGTGTTATTAAGTGTGTGTGTGTGTTATTAAGTGTGTGTTATTAGTGTGTTATTAAGTGTGTGTGTGTTATTAAGTGTGTGTGTGTGTTATTAAGTGTGTGTGTTATTAAGTGTGTGTGTGTGTTATTATGTGTGTTATTAAGTGTGTGTGTGTTATTAAGTGTGTGTTATTAAGTGTGTGTTGTTATTAAGTGTGTGTGTTATTAAGTGTGTGTGTGTGTGTTATTAAGTGTGTGTGTTATTAAGTGTGTGTGTGTGTGTGTGTGTTATTAAGTGTGTGTGTTATTAAGTGTGTGTGTTATTAAGTGTTTGTGTGTGTGTTATTAAGTGTGTGTTATTAAGTGTTTGTGTGTGTGTTATTAAGTGTGTGTGTTATTAAGTGTTTGTGTGTGTGTTATTAAGTGTGTGTGTTATTAAGTGTGTGTGTGTGTGTGTTATTAAGTGTGTGTGTTATTAAGTGTGTGTGTCATTAAGTGTTTGTGTGTGTGTGTTATTAAGTGTGTGTGTTATTAAGTGTTTGTGTGTGTGTTATTAAGTGTGTGTGTTATTAAGTGTTTGTGTGTGTGTTATTAAGTGTGTGTGTTATTAAGTGTGTGTGTTATTAAGTGTTTGTGTGTGTGTGTTATTAAGTGTGTGTGTGTTATTAAGTGTGTGTGTTATTAAGTGTTATTAAGTGTGTGTGTGTTATTAAGTGTGTGTGTTATTAAGTGTGTGTGTTATCATACAGTCTCACACTCGGCGCTACAAAACTCAGCCGTTAACGGAGGTATCCTAAAATTTGTTATCAAAGCCCGGCTGCAAACTCTCCCGACTAAGTACAATCTTTCCCTGTGGTTTCCAAAACATCATGAACCATTCTGTTTATTACACAGCGATAAAGTACTGGAATCTACAGCGCACATAATGAACGAGTGCCCTGCGTTCAAAGGCCTCTACATCGCGCGCCACGATCGCATCGTAAACACAACAGCTCAAGAACTGCACTAAGTTTCTGGACAAAGTGTAATACACACAAACAAGACTGTTCAAACGAGTTGGTTTTCAAATCTGAATGATGACACAAACCTTCTACTGAAGTGTCCTCAGAGAACATCCAAACACTCCAGACATTGTAGTTGTCAATGAACTCTCTAAAAACATTCTGATTCTGGAAGTGGGTTGTTGTTTTGATATTTACATGGACTTGTGTTTCTCTGAGAAAATGTTAAAATACCAGTCATTAACAAATGCTTTAGCAGTGTGTGGTTACAGCACAAAACTGATCATCCTAATCTTTGGTAGTTTAGGACATGTGCACAGATTATGCGTCAGGGGTTTGCAGATTGCTGGGCTGAGTAAAAAGATTTCTAAGCAAACAGCCAAATACTGTCCTGTGTCAGCAATCATAGGCAGTCTGCATGTTTGGAGAAGGCGATGTCACCTCTATCCATAGTCTATTGATTTATATATTCATGTGGTTGTGACTATTGTCCATGTGTGTATTGTCAGGTGAAACATAACAGGCTCTTTGTGAATATTTGGATGCTGTGTTGTTTTAATCAGTATTGGTCATTCCAAATAAAATAATCAAAATGTGTTATTAAGTGTGTGTGTTATTAAGTGTGTGTGTTATTAATGTGTGTGTTATTATGTGTGTGTGTTATTAAGTGTGTGTGTTATTAAGTGTGTGTGTGTGTGTTATTAAGTGTGTGTGTGTTATTAAGTGTGTGTGTTATTAAGTGTGTGTGTGTGTTATTAAGTGTGTGTGTGTTATTAAGTGTGTGTGTGTGTGTTATTAAGTGTGTGTGTGTGTTATTAATGTGTGTGTGTTATTAAGTGTGTGTGTTATTAAGGTGTGTGTTATTAGTGTGTGTGTGTTATTATGTGTGTGTGTTATTAAGTGTGTGTGTGTTATTAAGTGTGTGTGTGTTATTAAGTGTGTGTGTTATTAAGTGTGTGTGTTATTAAGTGTGTGTGTGTGTTATTAAGTGTGTGTGTTATTAAGTGTGTGTGTGTATTATGTGTGTTATGTGTGTGTGTTATTAAGGTGTGTGTGTGTTATTAAGTGTGTATTATGTGTGTGTGTTATTAAGTGTGTGTGTTATTAAGTGTGTGTGTGTGTTATTATGTGTGTGTTATTATGTGTGTGTTATTAAGTGTGTGTTATTAGTGTGTGTTATTAAGTGTGTGTGTTATTAAGTGTGTGTGTGTGTTATTAAGTGTGTGTGTTATTAAGTGTGTGTGTGTGTTATTGATGTGTGTTATTATGTGTGTGTGTTATTAAGTGTGTGTGTTATTAGTGTGTGTGTTATTAAGTGTGTGTGTGTGTGTTATTAAGTGTGTGTGTTATTAAGTGTTGTGTGTGTGTTATTATGTAAGTGTGTTATTAGTGTGTGTTATTAAGTTTGTGTGTGTGTTATTAAGTGTGTGTGTTATTAAGTGTGTGTGTGTGTTATTAAGTGTGTGTGTGTGTTATTAAGTGTGTGTGTTATTAAGTGTGTGTGTGTTATTATGTGTGTGTTATTAAGTGTTTGTGTGTGTGTTATTAAGTGTGTGTGTGTTATTAGGTGTGTGTATAGTGTGTGTTATTAAGTGTGTGTGTTATTATGTGTGTTATTAGTGTGTGTGTTATTAAGTGTTTGTGTGTGTGTTATTAGTGTGTGTGTGTTATTAAGTGTGTGTGTTATTATGTGTGTGTTATTAAGTGTGTGTGTTATTGTGTGTGTTATTAATGTGTATTGTGTGTGTGTGTGTTATTAAGTGTGTGTGTATTAGTGTGTGTTATTAAGTGTGTGTTATTAAGTGTATTGTGTGTGTGTTATTAAGTGTGTGTGTTATTAAGTGTGTGTGTGTGTTATTATGTGTGTGTTATGTGTGTTATTAGGTGTGTGTGTGTTATTAGTGTGTGTTATGTGTGTTATTAAGTGATGTGTGTTATTAATGTGTGTGTGTGTGTGTTATTAATGTGTGTGTTATTAAGTTTGTGTGTGTTATTAAGTGTGTTGTTATTATGTGTATTATGTGTGTTATTAAGTGTGTTATGTGTGTGTGTTATTAAGTGTGTGTTATTAAGTGTGTGTATGTGTGTTATTAAGTGTGTGTTATTAAGTGTTATTAGTGTGTTATTAAGTGTGTGTGTGTGTTATTAAGTGTGTGTGTGTGTTATTAAGTGTGTGTTATTAATGTGTGTGTTATTATGTGTTATTAGTGTGTTATTATGTGTGTTATTGATGTGTGTTATTAAGTGTGTGTGTTATTAGTGTGTGTTGTGTGTGTGTTATTAAGTGTGTGTTATTAAGTGTGTGTATTGTGTGTTATTAAGTGTGTGTGTGTTATTATAGTGTTGTGTGTGTTATTAAGTGTGTGTGTTATTAAGTGTGTGTGTGTGTATGTAAGTGTGTGTATTAAGTGTGTGTGTGTGTATTATGTGTTATTATGTGTGTGTGTTATTAAGTGTGTAGTGTTGTTATGTGTGTGTGTGTGTTATTAAGTGTGTGTTATTAAGTGTGTGTGTGTATTAAGTGTGTGTTATTAAGTGTGTGTGTGATGTATGTGTGTGTGTGTGTTATTAATGTGTTGTTATTAAGTGTGTGTGTTATTAATGTGTGTTGTGTTATTAAGTGTATGTATGTGTGTGTTATTAGTGTGTGTGTTATTAATGTGTGTGTGTTATTAAGGTGTTTGTGTTATTAAGTGTGTTATTAATTGTGTGTGTGTTATTAAGTGTGTTATTATTGTGTGTTATTATGTGTGTTGTTATTAGTGTGTGTGTTATTAAGTGTGTGTGTTATTAGTGTTATTATGTGTGTTATTAAGTGTGTGTGTTATTAAGTGTGTTATTAAGTGTGTGTTATTAAGTGTGTGTGTGTGTGTTATTAATGTGTGTGTGTTATTAAGTGTGTGTGTTATTATGTGTATTGTGTGTGTGTGTTATTAAGTGTGTTATTAAGTGTTTGTGTGTGTGTTATTAATGTGTGTGTTATTAAGTGTTTAGTGTGTTATTAAGTGTGTGTGTTATTAAGTGTGTGTGTGTGTTATTAAGTGTGTGTGTTATTAAGTGTGTGTCATTAAGTGTGTTGTGTTATTAAGTGTGTGTTATTAAGTGTTTGTGTTGTGTTATTAAGTGTGTGTTATTAAGTTTGTGTGTGTGTTATTAAGTGTGTGTTATTAGTGTGTGTTATTAAGGTTTGTGTGTGTGTGTATTAAGTGTGTGTGTTATTAAGTGTTATTAAGTGTGTGTGTGTTATTAAGTGTGTGTGTTATTAAGTGTGTGTGTTATCATACAGTCTCACACTCGGCGCTACAAAACTCAGCCGTTAACGGAGGTATCCTAAAATTTGTTATCAAAGCCCGGCTGCAAACTCTCCCGACTAAGTACAATCTTTCCCTGTGGTTTCCAAAACATCATGAACCATTCTGTTTATTACACAGCGATAAAGTACTGGAATCTACAGCGCACATAATGAACGAGTGCCCTGCGTTCAAAGGCCTCTACATCGCGCGCCACGATCGCATCGTAAACACAACAGCTCAAGAACTGCACTAAGTTTCTGGACAAAGTGTAATACACACAAACAAGACTGTTCAAACGAGTTGGTTTTCAAATCTGAATGATGACACAAACCTTCTACGAAGTGTCCTCAGAGAACATCCAAACACTCCAGACATTGTAGTTGTCAATGAACTCTCTAAAAACATTCTGATTCTGGAAGTGGGTTGTTGTTTGATATTTACATGGACTTGTGTTTCTCTGAGAAAATGTTAAAATACCAGTCATTAACAAATGCTTTAGCAGTGTGTGGTTACAGCACAAAACTGATCATCCTAATCTTTGGTAGTTTAGGACATGTGCACAGATTATGCGTCAGGGGTTTGCAGATTGCTGGGCTGAGTAAAAAGATTTCTAAGCAAACAGCCAAATACTGTCCTGTGTCAGCAATCATAGGCAGTCTGCATGTTTGGAGAAGGCGATGTCACCTCTATCCATAGTCTATTGATTTATATATTCATGTGGTTGTGACTATTGTCCATGTGTGTATTGTCAGGTGAAACATAACAGGCTCTTTGTGAATATTTGGATGCTGTGTTGTTTTAATCAGTATTGGTCATTCCAAATAAAATAATCAAAATGTGTTATTAAGTGTGTGTGTTATTAAGTGTGTGTGTGTTATTAAGTGTGTGTGTTATTAAGTGTGTGTGTGTTATTAAGTGTGTGTGTGTGTGTTATTAAGTGTGTGTGTGTTATTAAGTGTGTGTGTTATTAAGTGTGTGTGTGTGTTATTAAGTGTGTGTGTTATTAAGTGTGTGTGTGTGTTATTAAGTGTGTGTGTGTGTTATTAAGTGTGTGTGTGTTATTAAGTGTGTGTGTTATTAAGTGTTTGTGTGTGTGTTATTAAGTGTGTGTGTTATTAAGTGTGTGTGTGTGTTATTATGTGTGTGTGTTATTAAGTGTGTGTGTTATTAAGTGTGTCTGTGTGTTATTAAGTGTTTGTGTGTGTGTTATTAAGTGTGTGTGTGTGTTATTAAGTGTGTGTGTTATTAAGTGTGTGTGTGTGTTATTAAGTGTTTGTGTGTGTGTTATTAAGTGTGTGTGTGTTATTAAGTGTGTGTTATTAAGTGTGTGTGTTATTAAGTGTGTGTGTGTGTGTTATTAAGTGTGTGTATTATTAAGTGTGTGTGTGTGTGTTATTAAGTGTGTGTGTTATTAAGTGTGTGTGTGTGTGTGTTATTAAGTGTGTGTGTTATTAAGTGTGTGTGTTATTAAGTGTTTGTGTGTGTGTTATTAAGTGTGTGTGTTATTAAGTGTGTGTGTTATTAAGTGTGTGTGTGTTATTAAGTGTGTGTGTGTGTGTTATTAAGTGTTTGTGTGTGTGTTATTAAGTGTGTGTTTGTTATTAAGTGTGTGTGTTATTAAGTGTGTGTGTGTGTGTTATTAAGTGTTTGTGTGTGTGTTATTAAGTGTGTGTGTGTGTTATTAAGTGTGTTATTAAGTGTGTGTGTTATTAAGTGTTTGTGTGTGTGTTATTAAGTGTGTGTGTTATTAAGTGTGTGTGTGTGTTATTAAGTGTGTGTGTGTGTTATTAAGTGTGTGTGTTATTAAGTGTGTGTGTGTGTGTTATTAAGTGTGTGTGTGTGTTATTAAGTGTGTGTGTGTGTTATTAAGTGTGTGTTATTAAGTGTGTGTGTTATTAAGTGTTTGTGTGTGTGTTATTAAGTGTGTGTGTTATTAAGTGTGTGTGTGTGTTATTAAGTGTGTGTGTTATTAAGTTATTAAGTGTGTGTGTTATTAAGTGTGTGTGTGTGTTATTAAGTGTGTGTGTTATTAAGTGTGTGTGTGTGTGTTATTAAGTGTGTGTGTTATTAAGTGTTTGTGTGTGTGTTATTAAGTGTGTGTGTTATTAAGTGTGTGTGTGTGTGTTATTAAGTGTTTGTGTGTGTGTTATTAAGTGTGTGTGTGTTATTAAGTGTGTGTGTGTGTGTTATTAAGTGTTTGTGTGTGTGTTATTAAGTGTGTGTGTTATTAAGTGTGTGTGTTATTAAGTGTTTGTGTGTGTGTTATTAAGTGTGTGTGTTATTAAGTGTGTGTGTGTGTGTTATTAAGTGTTTGTGTGTGTGTTATTAAGTGTGTGTGTGTGTGTGTGCATGTTATTAAGAGTGTGTGTTATTAAGTGTGTGTGTTATTAAGTGTGTGTGTGTGTTTTTGTGTTATTATGTGTGTGTGTTATTAAGTGTGTGTTATTAAGTGTGTTATTAAGTGTGTGTGTGTGTTATTAAGTGTGTGTGATATTAAGTGTGTGTGTTATTAAGTGTGTTATTAAGTGTGTGTGTTATTAAGTGTGTGTGTGTTATTTAGTGTGTTATTATGTGTGTGTGTTATTATGTGTGTGTGTTATTAAGTGTGTGTGTTAAGTGTGTATGTTATTAAGTGTGTGTATGTTATTAAGTGTGTTATTAAGTGTGTGTGTTATTAAGTGTGTTATTATGTGTGTATGTTATTAAGTGTGTGTGTTAAGTGTGTGTGTTATTAAGTGTGTGTGTTATTAAGTGTATTATTAAGTGTGTGTGTGTGTTATTAAGTGTGTGTGTGTTATTAAGTGTGTGTTATTAAGTGTATTATTAAGTGTGTGTGTGTGTTAAGTGTGTGTGTGTGTTATTAAGTGTGTTATTAAGTGTGTGTGTTATTACGTGTTATTAAGTGTGTGTTATTAAGTCGTGTTATTAAGTGTATGTGTGTTATTAAGTGTGTTATTAAGTGTGTGTGTTATTACATGTTATTAAGTGTGTTATTAAGTGTGTGTGTTATTACGTGTTATTAAGTGTGTGTGTTATTATGTGTGTTATTAAGTGTGTGTGTGTTATTAAGTGTGTTATTAAGTGTGTGTGTGTGTGTTATTAAGTGTGTTTGTTATTACGTGTTATTAAGTGTGTTATTAAGTGTGTGTGTGTTATTAAGTGTGTGTGTTATTATGTGTGTTATTACGTGTGTGTGTGTTATTACATGTTATTAAGTGTGTGTTTTATTACGTGTGTGCATGTGTGTGTTATTAAGTGTGTGTGTGTTATTAAGTGAGTGTGTGTGTGTGTGTGTTATTATGTGTGTGAGTGTGTGTGTGTGTGTTATTAAGTGTGTGTGTGTGTGTGTTATTAAGTGTGTTGTGTGTTGTGTGTTGCAGCGCGGAGTATTTAGCGATCGCAACGGAGGGTAAAGATAACTGCGCTGGCGTGCAGGTCGCAGAATAACACAGGTGAGTCTGTAACAGTGACTGGATGAATATGAGCTGTAATAGAGGTGCTTCTGGAAATGTGACTTGTTTTGTAATTAATGATTTAAATCAGCAAGTGTATAAATCATCATTTCATCTGGGTTTGTTTTGGTCCGCAGGTTTTGTCCTTCCTGAACTCCGGACTGCTGTTGTTCCTCCTGTTACCTTCACAAGCTCCTGAACCTCTTTTATAACCGTTTCTTACCTCTTTACCTGACTCTGTTGTGCATGACGCTAATGCTATGCATGGTGAACAGGCAAACAGCCACTGCAGACATTCAAAGGCGGGAAAAATGTATTTACTGCAATATTTCAACTGTGTGAAATAGGAAACTGCAATACTTCAATTTTGCACTAGAGATCAGTAAAGAGTTGATCTTGCGACACATTGAGGCCATATATATGTAGTTTAACATGATATCAGACGGTCTGAAAGCCAAAACGCCATGCAATGCTATAGTTGCATGAGCCAACTGTGAATGCACTTCCATTATAGATGCCTCCGGCACTAAACGAGTTTAACATTATGAGTTTTCTATTGTATTGATAGGTTTATTATGAGTTACACACGTGTGTATGAGGACACGGCTGTAGTGGTGAATGTAGCACTATACTGTAGGCATGTTCAGACGCTGCTTTTCCTGAACTGAATGTTTAATTTCTTTACCTCCAAAGTGCATTAAGACGTATGATAGCTCTATCTCGCTCCGTGACGTTTAATGCATGCCCACGCTGCAAGTATCCTATATCGATCCTACTCACCTAAAATAGGCCGTTCCTGCACACGAGCGTGATGTCATGTGATGATATAATGTGATATTCTGTGTTAAATGCAGCACTGGATGCTGGTGGGTGGACGTGTAGAGAGAGAGTAAAATCAGTTCAAAAGAATTGTGCGCACTGTTTTATTTATAATCTAAAGGGTTTTCATGGAGGAGAAGGAGAGGGGGCGATTTAACGTAAATTAGGCCGTTTCTCATCTTGAGATGACTGTAAAGAAGTGGCCTAATTTACAGGACTATGAAACAATGTGGACATTTCATCCCCAATATACTAATCAATCATCTGTAGCACATTGCTTGTACCGTTAGCATTAGCTAATGCAGTGACTAGCCTCTAAATATCCCATTTCTAGTGTTTAAAGGAATGTTCTAGAATACACGTTCCAATGCAAGTCAATGGGGTTTAATCTTTAAACATTAAAATACTGTTTCACAAGTATAGACACAAGACATGAACAATATGTGTGTGAACATGATTTTACTGTCATTAAATCACTCACTGACCACATCTGTGTGAAGATCCAGACAATATTACAACTCCGTTGCCATGGCAACTGCACCTTGTAATCGCAGCATTGGCTCTAGCGTTACACAGAAAAGGTTAGCGAGGGATTTGATCACACTCGGATCATGTTAGCATGTTTAGTGCTCTGAGAAAAGGGGATTTTGTGGCGTGTCTGTAAGTATAAGTATATAATGCAATAAAACAGTCATTTATGGATTAGGTTAGTTTAAGCGTGAACTTGAAAATATGAAGTAAATCTGCATTTGTGCTCCATTCAAACATGTTGAAATGAATGTTCTAGCTCATACATGTTATTTATGATGGTTTGGTATGTTTACCGTGTGTCCTCTTGCATCAGTCGCGTTTACTTGCTAATGTCAGTAAATGTTACTCGTAAATCAAATAAGTAAATTAATGTAAGTTTTGGAAGCTGGTGTTCCCTGCACACACGGGGCTTAAACAATTAATGTGCTGTTTGCACGTTTATTTACACACTTGGTTTTATATTTTATTATTATTATTATTATTTTTAAACAATGCGCTCTGAGTCCTCGTGGCAGCGTAGTGACTCGCCTCAATCCGGGTGTCAGAGGTCGCATCTCAGTTGCCTCCACGTCTGAGACCGCCAATCCGCGCATCTTATCACGTGACTTGTTGAGTGCGTTACCGTGGAGACGTAGTGCGTGTTGAGGCTTCACGCTATTCTCCGCGGCATCCACGCACAACTCACCACACGCCCCACCGAGAGAAAGAAGGTTACCCCATGTGACTCTACCCTCCCTAGGAATCAGGCCAATTTGGTTGCTAAGGAGACCTGGCTGGAGACTAATACCCCAAGAGGATTTTACCCCATGTGACTCTACCCTCCCTAGCAACCTGGCCAATTTGGTTGTTAAGGAGACCTGGTTGGAGACTAATACCCCATGAGGAGGTTACCCCAATCTAATACCCCATGAGGAGGTTACCTCATGTGAGTCTACCCTCCCTAGCAACCGGGCCAATTTGGTTGCTTAGGAGACCTAGTTGGAGACTAATACCCCATGAGGAGGTTACCCCAGTTGACTCCAACCGCCCTAGGAATCGGGCCAATTTAGTTGCTAAGGAGACCTGACTGGAGGCCGTTTTTATTGTTGATTTTGTTGTCACGTTAACGTCTTGCGTTGTCTGAAGTGCATTTTCTACTCAGAATTACACATTCATGATAAACAACACATGATCTGTTGATGGGATGTTGTGCAGGAAGTGTTGAGGTGTGCCGTTGTTAACTGATTTTCTCATGAATAATGCATGTGATAATATCCGACAGACGGTATACTGTAGCGTGCATCATGCTTCCATGGGTCGGCTTTCATGTGATGCATGATGAAACACGTGTTCATATGTCCAATATGAAGTGCATATGATGCTCATATAAGTTCATTTAAGTACCATTACATCGGATCTGTAAGGAAAAGCTTCTGTATTAACTGAAATGTTTAAGTTAAATTGACTCACTTTATTCAATATTATGTCACGAGTTTGAGTCCAGGGCGAGCTGAGTGACTCCAGTCAGGTCTCCTAAGCAACCAAATTGTCCCGGTTGCTAGGGAGGGTAGAGTCACATGGGGTAACCAAATTGGGCTGGTTGCTAGGGAGGGTGGAGTCACATGGGGTAACCAAATTGGGCTGGTTGCTAGGGAGGGTGGAGTCACATGGGGTAACCATATTGGGCCGGTTGCTAGGGAGGATAGAGTTACATAGGGTAACCAAATTGGGCTGGTTGCTAGGGAGGGTGGAGTCACATGGGGTAACCAAATTGGGCTGGTTGCTAGGGAGGGTGGAGTCACATGGGGTAACCAAATTGGGCCGGTTGCTAGGGAGGGTAGAGTCACATGGGGTAACCAAATTGGGCCGGTTGCTAGGGAGGGTAGAGTCACATAGGGTAACCAAATTGGGCTGGTTGCTAGGGAGGGTGGAGTCACATGGGGTAACCAAATTGGGCCGGTTGCTAGGGAGGGTGGAGTCACATGGGGTAACCAAATTGGGCGGTTGCTAGGGAGGGTAGAGTCACATGGGGTAACCAAATTGGGCGGTTGCTAGGGAGGGTGGAGTCACATAGGGTAACCAAATTGGGCTGGTTGCTAGGGAGGGTGGAGTCACATGGGGTAACCAAATTGGGCCGGTTGCTAGGGAGGGTGGAGTCACATGGGGTAACCAAATTGGGCCGGTTGCTAGGGAGGGTGGAGTCACATGGGGTAACCAAATTGGGCCGGTTGCTAGGGAGGGTGGAGTCACATGGGGTAACCAAATTGGGCTGGTTGCTAGGGAGGGTGGAGTCACATGGGGTAACCAAATTGGGCCGGTTGCTAGGGAGGGTAGAGTCACATGGGGTAACCAAATTGGGCCGGTTGCTAGGGAGGGTAGAGTCACATGGGGTAACCTCCTCGTGGTGGTGATTAGTGGTTCTCTCAATGGGGCGTGTGGTGAGTTGTGTGTGGATCGTGGAGAGTAGCATGAGCCTCCACATGCTGTGAGTCTCCGCGGTGTCACGCACAATGAGTCACATGATCAGATGCGCGGATTGACATCTCCGACGTGGAGGCGACTGACACTTGTCCTCCGCCACCCGGATTGAGGCGAGTAACCGCGACACCACGAGGACCTACTAAGTAGTGTGAATTGGGCGTTCCAAACTGGGGAGAAAAAGCATCATTAGTTTTGTGTTTGAGTACAGATGTAGAATTTACTGAATATTTTCAAGCTCACGGTGCACCATTAGCAGTTGTAGTTTGTTTGGCGCCCTGGCGAAACCCGCTTGAACACGCCCCCAAATGCAACTCTGGGCAACTGCCTATGTCGCCCATGCCTAAATCTGCCACTGCGGTGCACTCAGTGATGTTTTTATGCATGTTGTCTTAGACTTACACTGACACCTGGTGGCGTGGATGCATCATTGAAATCATTGAAATAAATGCCATTGTTGAAATTCAAGGACAATTTGATAATAAAATATAAATAAAATAAACATTGAGGAGAAAAGTTGGCCCATCCATTTCCTGGTGTTAAAGTCCCTTTATCAATGTGGAAAGCACGACATCTTTTCTGCAAAATCACTTTTAAAGAAATGTTTTTTGTTACAGAGTTCACGAGGGATTGCATAAGAGGAATTACCCATATTACCGTGCATGGTACAATAATAGCTATTTCAGACTACAGATGGTGCATGGCACGTGTTCTGAGTTCCCGCCCTTCAGTGATGATGAATATAAAGATTGGATAAGAATAGAGAGCGCACTAATGAGACTATGTGTGGGTGTAATGCATTACTAATTAAATTACTTTTCATTGCCAAAAGTAAAGTAAGGGATTACTCCTAATTTACCAGTAATTTAATTACAGTTACTAATGATGTAATTGCATTAAATGCTGTTTAGACTCCAGAACATTCTATATAAAACTATTTAAATTAATTTAAAAAAGTGCAAATTTAAAATTCTTTGGGCAGTTCATGAATAATTAATTAGATTTGATATGCTTTATTTGACACATTTAAAGGAACAGTTTCATGTCTGTCCTTGTAGTTTTCATCTCGTCGAGGTTTATCAGAGTTTAGAAAGTAATCAGTAATGCGGTTACTTTTCAGACAGAGTAATTAGTACAGTAATCTAATTACACTGTAGAATATGTAATTACTTGTTAGTAATTAATTATTTTTTTAAAGTAACTGGAGCTGAGCATAGCTAAATAAATATATAGATTTTAATATATTTTTGGGTCATTCCAACATTTTGGTGAAGCACAACATTAAAAAAAAAAAAATGTATTTTAGATTTATGCATTTCAATTTCCTAACCAAATTCCATCAAATTGAATTATTAAAACTTAAATTATTTGTTTTTTTTTTTCCTTAATTTTTTGTAAATAATTCAAATTAATTTGATGGGATTATGTTATGAAATTGAAATGCATACGTTTTAAAATTAGTCTAAAATAAATAAATAAATATATATATATATTTGCGTTTCCAATTTTTATAGGCATTTGTGCGCTCAAAAGTCACATTTATAGTGCCATGTCCCCAAAGCTGCATCTTTGCCAAATATAAGTGCTAAATAATCAAATTGGTAAATAAGTTTATTTACTATTTTGTTTACCTCATTAACGTCCTAATGGTCCTGAGATGAGTTTGAGCTCCTGTGCGCGTCCCCGCGGTGTGGGTGAGTGCGCGCTCGTGTTCGGCGGATCATTTTGATCATTATTAATATCAATAACAGCGCCTGACATGAGCGCGCTTGGCCGTGCGCGCGCCCGTGAGATTGTTGCGTAATTGGTGTGTCGCTGGAGGAGTGATGGAGCCTCACAAACACAGCTGATCACGGTCCTTGCCGGAGGATCATGTCCTATGTGTCTTCACAAGGTAAGAGCTCTCTCATTGATCATCTGATCACTGTGTCATTAATCAATATGTCCTTGCGCTGGCCGGCATATCGACAGATGATTGACAGCTGTCCTCATGACACTGTTGTCCGGGACCGAGGAGTCGCGCGCTGTTGGCTGTGTGAGGTGTCTCATCGATCATTGATAACAAGCTCGCACATTCAGCGGTATTGTGATCGATAATCAGGTATTGAGTGCAGAAGTGTTCAGTAACAGCAGCTGTGCGACGAGCGGTTATTTATAGAAACCGAACCGAGAGTGGGCCGCGCGCTGCTCACATACACTGATCCATATTGATCAGACATCGATACTGGTTATATACCGATCACACTGATCGAACATCTACAATAATCTATATAGGCCTATTGATCAGATCTATACTGATCTATACAGATCCGAGATCTATAATTATCTATAGGTTACTGATCAGATCTCTGTATGATCTATAAGGATCATAAACATAGAACTATATACATAGGAACAGTACACATATATATACTGTGTGCATAAACACACACTGATCATGAATAGTACTGCATCAAATATATATATATTTATGTATCGTGTGTATACATATATAACATGTTTATATATTCTATATATGTTTCTATATACTATATCAATATACCTTCATATATACTGTGTGTGTGTATACTGTATGTGTATGTGTATATATATATATATATATATATATATATATATATATATATATATATATATATATATATATATATATATATATATATACGTATATATATATATATATATATATATATATATATATATATATATATATATATATATACGTATATATATATATATATATATATATACATATATATATATATATATATATATATATATATATATATATATATATATATATATATATATATATACTGTATATACCTACATATATACTGTGTGTGTGTGTGTGTGTATACTGTATGTGTATATATATGCATATATATATATATATATATATATATATATATATATATATATATATATATATACTGTATATACCTACATATATACTGTGTGTGTATGCACGTGTGTGTATATACTGTATGTGTACATATATATATATATATACATATATTCTGTATATAACTACATATATACTGTGTGTGTGTATACACGTGTGTGTATATACTGTATGTGTATATATATGCATATATACTGTATATACCTACATATATACTGTGTGTGTCTGTGTGTATACACGTGTATGTATATACTGTATGTGTATATATATGCATATATACTGTATATACCTACATATATACTGTGTGTGTGTGTATACGTGTATGTATGTTCTGTATGTGTATATATATACATATATACTGTGTGTGTATACACGTATATGTATATTCTGTATGTGTACATATATGCATATATACTGTATATACCTACATACTGTGTGTGTGTATATACGTGTATGTATGTTCTGTATGTGTGTATATACATATATACTGTATATAACTACATATATACTGTGTGTGTGTGTATATGTGTATGTATATTCTGTATGTATATATATATACATATATTCTGTATATACCTACATATATACTGTGTGTGTGTATATATGTGTATGTATATTCTGTATGTATATATATATACATATATTCTGTATATACCTACATATATACTGTGTGTGTGTGTATACTGTATGTGTGTGTATATATATATATATTTTGTATATACCTACATATATACTGTGTGTGTGTGTATATGTGTATGTATATTCTGTATGTATATATATATACATATATTCTGTATATACCTACATATATACTGTGTGTGTGTGTATACTGTATGTGTGTGTATATATATATATATTTTGTATATACCTACATATATACTGTGTGTGTGTGTGTATACACGTGTATGTATATTCTGTATGTATATATATACACCTATATTCTGTATATAACTACATATATACTGTGTGTGTGTGTATACTGTATGTGTGTGTATATATATATATATATATATATTTTGTATATACCTATATATATATACTGTGTGTGTGTGTGTGTATACTGTATGTGTATATATATGCATATATACTGTATATACCTACATATATACTGTGTGTGTCTGTGTGTATACACGTGTATGTATATACTGTATGTGTATATATATATGCATATATATTGTATATACCTAAATATATACTGTGTGTGTGTATATACGTGTATGTATGTTCTGTATGTGTATATATATTTACATATATACTGTATATAACTACATATATACTGTATGTGTATATATGCATATATACTGTATATACCTACATATATACTTTGTGTGTGTATACACGTGTGTGTATATACTGTATGTGTATATATATATATATATATATATATATATATATATATATATATATATATATATATATATATATATATATACATGTATATATATATATATATATATATATATATATATATATATATATATACTGTATAGATACCTACATATATACTGTGTGTGTGTGTATACATGTGAATGTGTATATATATATACTGTATATACCTACATATATACTGTGTGTGTGTATATACGTGTATGTATGTTCTGTATGTGTGTATATATATACATATATACTGTATATAACTACATATATACTGTATGTGTATATATACATATATACTGTATATACCTACATATATACTGTGTGTGTGTATATACGTGTATGTATGTTCTGTATGTGTGTATATATTTACATATATACTGTATATAACTACATATATACTGTATGTGTATATATGCATATATACTGTATATACCTACATATATACTTTGTGTGTGTATACACGTGTGTGTATATACTGTATGTGTATATATATATATATATATATATATATATATATATATATATATATATATATATATATACTATATAGATACCTACATATATACTGTGTGTGTGTGTATACATGTGAATGTGTATATATATATACTGTATATACCTACATATATACTGTGTGTGTGTGTGTATACACGTGTGTGTATATACTGTATGTGTGTATATATATATATATATATATATATATATATATATATATATATATATATACTGTATAGATACCTACATATATACTGTGTGTGTGTATACACGTGTGTGTATATACTGTATGTGTGTATATATATATATATATATATATATATATATATATATACATAATGTATAGATACCTACATATATACTGTGTGTGTGTGTATACACGTGAATGTATGTATATATATATACATACTGTCCCTCAGGCTATTATGAAGTAATTGTACCCTCAGTTAAAATAAGTACAGTTCATCGTGGACGAGACTTGGGAGGAATTCTGGTGTGGTACAGGGAGGATCTGGCCAAACACATTTCTACTATTTCAGTTGGAAAATTTCATTGCTGGTTAAAACTAAACCAAATTGGCATTTCTGCTACAGACACATATCTCTGTGCCATCTACATTCCCCCAGCAGATTCCCCTTACCACGACGAGGAATATCTCAACAACATCCACACAGAAATCAGCCGTTTCCAGGCCCAGGGAAACGTGCTGCTGTGTGGAGACTTTAATGCAAGAACTGGATCTGAACCTGATGACATAGATCCAAAGGGCAATGAATATGTCTTTGGCCAGAACCCCCCGAGTCTCACAAGAAAACTTCCACCGAGAAACAACCTTGACCAGACGGTAAATAAAACCGGTAGAGAGTTGGTGCAGCTCTGCCGAGCCTCAGGCCTGTACATACTGAGCGGCAGGATCAGAGGGACTCTTTAGGGAGGTTCACGTGTTTTCAGGTCTTGGAGCTAGTGTAGTTGACTATGCCATCACTGACATGGACCCATCCTCCTTCAATGCATTCACTGTCAAACAGCAAACTCCGCTTTCTGACCATAACCAAACTAACATCTATATCAAAACACACGACACACCAGAACAAAACAGACTGGAAACCTGCCAAATGTATCAGGTCCAGCAGAGATACAGATGGGCTCCGGACAGCGCAGATACTTTTGTCCAAGCCCTCAGTTCTGAAGAACTAAAAAATCTAATTTTGAAATCTGAAATTTGAAACAACTAAAGATGGTGTTAATTCGGCCACAAATGAAATCAATTACATATTTAAAAAAGCAGCACATAGAAGTGAATTGAAAAAGAAAGGCAAAAAATACACTAAAAATACTCCAAAAGATGAAAAATGGTTTGACTCAGACTGCAAAACATTAAGAAAACAACTTAGAAAATTATCAAATCTGAAACATAAAGAACCAAACAACACTGACTTAAGAACTGAATACTTTTCCAAACTAAAAATATATAAAGACACGATTAGAGTGAAGAAGCAACACCATCTGACCAAAAGTATACAAGAATTAGAACATTCAATAAATCAAAATCAGTTCTGGGATATGTGGAATAATCTGAGCACAGCAAAACCACAAGACCTACCAATACAAGATGGAGAAATCTGGACAAATCATTTTGAAAACTTATATAAAGAAATCCCATCAAAACAACTCAATGACAATTATAATCTGATCCAACAAAATCTACAAACTTATGAAGAGACAATTAAAAATAATCAAAATCCACTTGACTTCCAAATCACACATGAAGAATTGACAAACAAACTCAAAAAGCAGAAAGGTAATAAATCTTGTGGTCCTGACAGCATTCTGAGTGAGATGCTGAAACACAGCACACGGAGCTGCAGGTGGCGCTGCTCAAACTGTTCAACATTGTCCTTCGTTCAGGCTGTTTTCCTGACATCTGGAGCCAAGGACTTATTACCCCAATTCATAAGAGTGGAAATAAATTAGACCCTAATAATTTCAGAGGCATTTGTGTGAGCAGTAATCTGGGGAAGTTATTTAGCAGTATTTTAAACAATAGAATTGTAGACTTCCTTAACGAACACAATGTCCTGAGCAAGAGTCAGATTGGCTTCGTTCCAAATCACAGAACTACTGACCACATTTACACCCTACACACCCTAATCCATAAACACGTAAAACAGACCAAACAAGGGAAAATATTTGCATGCTTTGTCGATTTCAAAAAAGCATTTGATTCTATTTGGCACAATGGACTATATTACAAACTTTTACAAAGTGGTGTAGGGGGTAAAGTCTATGACATTATAAAATCAATATATTCGAACAACAAATGTGCAATACGAATTGGCAACAAACATACAGAACTCTTCACCCAGAAGAGAGGAGTGCGGCAGGGTTGTAGTCTGAGTCCAACACTCTTCAACATTTACATTCATGAACTAGCGGTGCAGTTGGAGCAGTCTACAGGCCCTGGACTCACTCTACAGGACAGGAGCATCAAGCTCCTGCTGTCGCATGAGCGACCTGGTGCTGCTGTCACCCACTGCACAGGGACTACAGCAGCACCTGGACCTGCTGCAGAACTACTGCCAGAACTGGGCCCTGGCAGTCAACCTCACAAAGACCAACATTATGGTCTTTCAGAAAAAGCCCAGATGTCAGGAACACAGACACCAGTTCAGTCTAGGCAGCACCGGCCTAGAGCACCACGATGCAGTACACTTACCTCGGCCTGGTCATCACTGCATCGGGGAGTTTCAGTGTGGCAGTGAATGCTCTAAGAGATAAAGCTCGAACAGCTCTATATGCAATTAAGAAGAAATTCCAAAACACTGAATTACCGATTCCAATCTGGTGTAAAATCTTTGATAGTGTAATTCAGCCCATTAGCTGTATGGAAGTGAGGTTTGGGGTCCACTCAGTGATCAGAGCTACACTAGATGGGACAGACATCCAACAGAAGCCCTACACACAGAGTTCTGCAGAATGATTCTAAAACTACAAAGGAAAACACCCAATAATGCATGTAGGGCAGAATTAGGCCGATTCCCATTGATTGTTAATATGCAAAAAGATCCCTCAAATTCTGGATGCATCTAAAATCAAGTCCCACAGAAACGCTACATTTTAAAGCACTACAAACCCAAGAACTGAACCCGAAAAGAGTCTCCTCAGTCAGCTGGTCCTGAGACTCACTAACCCGACTAACTCTAACCAGTCTCAGACCAGCACTGCTTCTCACACACACATCAGAATAAACCAAATTATCAAACAGTCTAAAAATACATATCTGGAACATTGGGATCAGGAAACTAAAACACAAAGTAAATTACAATTCTATCGAACTTTGAAATCAAATTATGAATTGGCAGAATATCTCCAGAGTGTGAGAGACACAAAGCAGAGGCGGATCCTGAGCAAGTACAGGCTGAGTGAACACAGTCTCGCCATCGAGACCGGCAGACACAGAAAGAGCTGGTTACCCGAGAGCAAAGGGTGTGTGTTCAGTGTAGGACAGGAGAGATCGAGACAGAGACACACTTCCTCCTTCACTGTCACAAATACAGCTCAGTCAGAGAACTGTACTTCAACAAACTCACTGACTTAATACAGGACTTTACAGCCATGACTGAAATAGATCAGATAAAGACCTTACTAGGAGAGGGACAGACAGCAGCACTGGCTGCCAGATACGTGTGTGTGTGCCACAGCCTGAGAGACAGCAGGTGAGTGTGTGTGTGTGTGTGTGTGTGTGTGTCT
>NC_068285.1:4929183-4931683 GCF_025860055.1 Xyrauchen texanus
AGATACCTACATATATATTGTGTGTATAAACTATGTATATATATATATATATATATATATATATATATATATAGATAGATATTTATGTATAGATACCTACATATAAATACAATACAATAAACATATAATTGTATACTATGATACAGTTTGCACGTATAAATATCTATACTGACCATTAGACCGCTGATCACTGCAACACGATCACAAACACAGATGTGTATCGATCAATACACAGTATAGAGATCGCAGATCGAGACCTGTAGTGTGGACAAACACAGATGACACCGCAGACACCGTGTCATGAGCTGTTGTGATGTATTCTCGAGTGCTCACGTATGGATTATGTTTCAAGTGCAGCGCTTTGAACACGTGTGTCTCAGGACGGCAGCGAGGCTGTTCCTCTGCATTCCGCACCGTTTCTGTCAGCTTGTTCCCCTCACACAGTGCCTACATGTCCAACAATAATGTGTTGCAATGAACGCACACGTCAACAGAATCTGCTGGTCCCTGAATGATGTGTGTTGTTATCATGGAGATCAGTCCATATGAGTACTGTGACACGTACAGTGTGTGTGTGTTTGACATGTCCTCGCGCTCAGGGTTATCTCATGTACCTTCATGTTTAAGTGTGAGGGACACGAGTGACTGTCACACCTGGAGTCGTGAGTTTGAATCCAGGCGTGCTGAGTGACTCCAGTCAGGACTCCTTAGCAACCAAATTGGCCCGGTTGCTAGGGAGGGTGGCACAGCAGTTAAGGCTCTGGGTCACTGACCGAAAGGTCGGGGGTTCAGTCGCCAGCACTGCCAAGATACCTCTGTTGGGCGCGACCTGCTCCAGAGGTGCTGTTTAATGGCTGACCCAGCGTGTGATAGAGCTCATATCTGTGGTCCTCTCGTCATCACTGGGATCTTTCAGTTCATCTATATGCCAGTGCAACAACATTGAGCTGCTCGAGAACATCATGTCATCACAGGACTTGTGTTTATGTGCACACAGCATTACTCACACAAGGTCTGAGCGTTTATGTGAGATTAATCACACATTTGATCCATTAAACGCAGCAGATTCAATCATTTAAAAGCTTTAATTGCACCAATCATTCGCACGACTGTAGCTCTCAGTTCTTACATAAAGCTTTTATTAATAAAGCTGTTCATTGCTAACGCTGCTGTACAACATCAACAGGTTAACGGTTAGCGGTGACGTCATGAAGATGTTTGTGTGCTGCTAAACACACTTCACACTGGTTCAGTAATTCATGTTTGATGCTGTTTTAGCAGAATAAATGTGTTCAGTTCCTGTTATATTTACATTATTAGATTTATTGTGGATGAAGCTTTGTATTCTTTTGCTTTGTGGAGCAGAGATGTACAATAACTGTTTCCTTTATACTTATTGTAAATTTACAATTATTATTATTAAAAGAAATATATATATATATAATTATACTTATTGTATATATATATATATATATATATATATATATATATATATATATATTATTATTGTTAAAAGAAAAAATATATAAAATTATATTTATAAAATTATTATAAATATATACTTATTTATAATTATACTTATTGTAAATAAATATATATATAATTATTATTATTAAAAGAAAAAATATATAAAATTATATTTATATAATTATTATTATAAATATATATTTATTTATAATTATACTTATTGTAAATATATATATATATATAATTATTATTATTATTATTAAAAGAAAAAATATATAAAATTATATTTATAAAATTATTATAAATATATACTTATTTTATAATTATACTTATTGTAAATATATATATATATATATATAATTATTATTATTAAAAGATAAAATATATATAATTATTATTATACATTTATATTTATTTGTAATTATACTTATTGTAAATATAAATATAATTATTACAAGAAAAAAAATATATAATTATATAATTATTATTATAAATATATATATAAATATAATTATTATTATTAAAAGAAAATATATATATATAAATATAATTATTATTATTATTATTAAAAGAAAAAATATATATAATTATAATTATATAATTATTATTATAAATATCCCATCCATCCATCCATCCATCCATCTTCAACCGCTTATCCGAAGTCAGGTCGCGGGGCAGTTGCTCCAGCAGGGGGCCCCAAACTTCCCTATCCCGAGCCACATTAACCAGCTCTGACTGGGGGACCCCGAGGTGTTCCCAGGCCAGTGTGGAGATGTAATCTCTCCACCTAGTCCTGGGTCTTCCCGAGGCCTCCTCCCAGCTGGGCGTGCCTGAAACACCTCCCTATGGAGGCTGGCCAGGGGCATCCTTACCAGATGCCCAAACCACCTCAACTGACTCCTTTCAATGCAAAGGAGCAGCGGCTCTACTCCGAGCTCCTCACGGATGACTGAGCTCCTCACCCTATCTCTAAGGGAGAAGCCAGCCACCCTTCTGAGGAAGCCCATTTAGGCCGCTTGTACTCGTGACCTAG
>NC_068285.1:4944183-4969183 GCF_025860055.1 Xyrauchen texanus
GCAGGAGTCGGAAGCTCAGGGGTGGAGCTGCAGGAGGCAGAGCCGCAGGAGTCTCAGGGGCGGAGCCGCAGGAGGCGGATGCTCAAGAGGGAGGAGCCGCAGGAGTCGGAAGCTCAGGGGACAGATCCGCAGGAGGCAGAGCCACAGGAGGCTCAGGGGCGGAGCCGCAGGAGGCAGATGCTCAAGGGGGTGGAGCCGCAGGAGGCAGAGCCGCAGGAGGCTGAGGCTCAGGGACAGAGCAGCAAGAGCCGGAGACTCAGGGGCAGAGTCGAAGGAGGTGGTGCTGGCAGTGACTGGGTAACGGCTTCCATGGCCAGGGGCGCTAGCAGCAACTCGGGAACCTGGCCAGGAGCGCTGGCAGCAACTGGGGATTGGCCTACATGGCCGGGAGCGCTGCTAGCGACTTGGGAACGGCCTCCATGGCTGGGAGAGCTGCTAGCGACTGGGGAACGGTCTCCATGGTCGGGAGAGCTGCTAGCGACTGGGGAACGGTCTCCATGGTCGGGAGAGCTGCTAGCGACTGGGGAACGGTCTCCATGGTCGGGAGAGCTGCTAGCGACTGGGGAACGGCCTCCATGGCCGGGAGAGCTGCTAGCGACTTGGGAATGGTCTCCATGGCCGGGAGCGCTGGTAGCGACTGGGGGACGGCCTCCTTGGCCAGGAGCGCTGGTAGCGACTGGGGGACGGCCTCCTTGGCCAGGAGCGCTGGCAGCGGCAGGGGGAGAATTCTTTGTACTAGAATTGTTAATTTACAACAAGTTTTTATTTTAATATTGTTTTCAGTGTAGCATCATCCCTTTTGAAGACAGCTATGGCCCAACATTTATTATAAAAATACAGAATATTGTATTAAACTAAACTATCTAAAATACAGAAATGTATGTAATGTGTGTTTGTGTGTGTGTTTGAGTGCGTGCGTGTATCTGTGCGTGCGTTTTGCGTGTGTGTGCGTTTGCGTGCGTGCGTGTATGTTTGTTTGTGTGTGTGTGTGTGTAGGGGTAGTGTGAGCTTCTCTGTGTCAGACACACACACAGTGGAGAGCTGCGTGATTTTTGTCAGTGTGAGAAGAAAATGAGGAAGAGGATGATGATGCACGCGCGGTCCACCCACGCAGGATCACTCCTGCCTCGCGCGCTGCGCGTCTGATCCTCGCGCTCAATTTCACATTTCTATTCGATGATGTAGATGACGATGTAGGAGTAACGGGATGAAGATCGCATCGATCGCATCTTTAACATGACAAACCCGCCACGCGCGCTTCTTTTGCAATCGCCGCGGAGCGAACGATGAGCGCCCGCGGGAATCCGCGCGTTACCCTGGAAACGGCAGCGGAGCGCCGCAGACTCGAGCGAGCGCAGGACGAGCAGAGTGAAGGCGGACTGAAGCGAGAGGAAGAGCCGCTGCGGGACGCGGAGCTCCGGGGGAAAACACACACACACCTGCATTTCTTTCATTAGTTTAACTGGAGATGAGGTGATTATGCATGACATATTCGTGATATTTACAAAGGAATTAATTGCTGTTTCGCTCTTTTATATAAGCCAATTATGAAGGTGTGCAGCGCACACTGCATCAGTCGCGGTGGAATAACAGAGCATTGTGCAGTGCCAGTGCTGCAGGACTCAGTGAAACACTGATCTGAGGACAGTGACAATGACAAACACTGATGATGGAGCAATAGTTTAAGTGAAGATTCTCAGCAGGTTTCAGCACTGGACAGAGACACACTTCCGGTCTCTCTTCTTTGGTAAGTCTTTTCAGGTAACCAAAAGAATGTGCTTCATGTGGTAACACCTCAAATATTTAGTGAATAATTCATCATTTATATTACTCATTCAACCCAAGTACTTTAGGTTACACACACACGCACGCACGCACGCACGCACGCACGCACGTACACACACACACACACACTCACTCACTCACTCACTGTAAATAAAATAATACATAAATAAAGAAAACTAGTAGGCCTACTTTTATGGGTTATATCAGGTATAAACAGCCTTTAAAGAGTTTGTCCCGGGACTGTGAACTTTAGCCCTGCCCACAAGAGAGCTGAACCTGACAAACTTCCCTTTTAGGATATCCTCGATTGCACTTTTCCCCATGTTATATCAGTGGGAGTTGCTATTTCTGCAGTATGCACTTTGCATGCACATTTTCATAATGGATAGTAGAGACCCTTTTCACAGACTGTGACATATGTCTGCTGTTGTCTTCACTTTCACCCCTCTATAGTAGGGCTGCAACCAGTTCTGTTTCTAGACATAGGTGAACTAGGCGGAAAGAGCAGGCCGCCGCAACGCACCCCCAGAACCGTTGCTATGTGGTTGTTAGAATGTTCTGTGTGGTTTCTAGGGCGTTGTTATGCAGTTGGTAGGGGGTTCTAGGTGGTTACTTAAGGGTTCAAGTCTAAATATCCCACTAGAGTGTTGCTATGTGGTTGGTAAGTTGTTTTTAGTGGTTGTTAGGGTGTTATGGTTGGTTGATTCTTGCCCAAGTAAAAAGTGTCCTCTAGGGTGTTTGGGGTGGTCGCTAGGGTGTTGCTTGGTGGTCACTAGGGTTTCTTGGTGGTTGTTTACTGGCTCAAGTGAAAAGGGTCCACCTAGGATGTTGCTATGCAGTTGCTAGGGTGTTTTGGGTGGTTGCTGAGGTGTTCTAGATGGTTTCTAGGGCATTGTTATGCAGTTTCTATGGTGTTACTAGATGGTTGCTAAGGTTTTATAGGTGGTTACTTACTGGTTCAAGTCTAAATATCCCACTAGAGTGTTGCTATGTGGTTGCTAAATTGTTTTTGGTGGTAATTAGTGTTATGGTTGGTTGATTCTTGCCCAAGTAAAAAGTGTCCACTAGGGTGTTGCTAGGTGGTCGCTAGAGTGTTGCTAGGTGGTCGTTGGGTTTTCTTGGTGGTTGTTTACTGGCTCAAGTGAAAAGGGTCCACCTAGGATGTTGCTTTGCAGTTGCTAGGGTGTTTTGGGTGGTTGCTAAGGTGTTACTAGGTGGTTGCTAGGGTTTTCTTGGTGGCTGTTTACGGGCTCAAGTGAAAAGGGTCCACCTAGGATGTTGCTAGGGTGTTTTGGGTGGTTGCTAAGGTGTTAATAGGTGGTTGCTAGGGCGTTCTAGGTGGTTTCTAGGGTATTGTTATGCAGTTTATATGGTGTTACTAGATGGTTGCTAAGGTGTTATAGGTGGTTACTTACTGGTTCAAGTCTAAATATCACACTAGAGTGTTGCTATGTGGTTGCTAGATTGTTTTTGGTGGTTATTAGGGTGTTATGGGTGGTTGATTCTTGCCCAAGTAAAAAGTGTCCACTAGGGTGTTGCTAGGTGGTCGCTAGGGTGTTGCTAGGTGGTCGCTAGGGTTTTCTTGGTGGTTGTTTACTGGCTCAAGTGACAAGGGTCCACCTAGGATGTTGCTAGGGTGATTTGGGTGGTTGCTAAGGTGTTACTAGGTGGTTGCTAGGGCGTTCTAGGTGGTTTCTAGGGCATTGTTATGCAGTTTATATGGTGTTACTAGATGGTTGCTAAGGTGTTATAGGTGGTTACTTACTGGTTCAAGTCTAAATATCACACTAGAGCGTTGCTATGTGGTTGCTAGATTGTTTTTGGTGGTTATTAGGGTGTTATGGGTGGTTGATTTTTACCCAAGTAAAAAGTGTCCTCTAGGGTATTTGGGGTGGTTGATAGGGTGTTGCTAGGTGGTCTCTAGTGTTTTCTTGGTGGTTGTTTGCTGGCTGAAATGAAAAGGGTCCACTTAGGATGTTGCTATGCAGTTCCTAGGGTATTCTGGATGGTATGTTTTGGTCCAAATCATAATAGTCCATTTGAGTGTTGCTTTGGGGTTTCTTGGTTGTTTTTGGTGGTTGTTAGGGATTTTTGAGTGGTTGATTCTGGCCCAAGTAAAAAGTGTCCACTAGGGTGTTTGAGGTGGTTGCTAGGATGTTACTAGGTGGTTGCCAGGGTGTTTTGGATGGTTAGTTACTGGTCGAAGTCAAAAGAGTTTAACCTTAAAGGGATGACTTTCTTTCTTCTGCTGAACACAAATTAAGATTTATAGAATAATATTTCAGCTCTGTAGCTCCATACAATGGAAGTGAATGGTGACCAGAATTTTGAAGCTCCAATAATCACATAAATGCAGCATAAAAGCAATCCATAAGACTCCAGTGGTTTAATCCATGTCTTCAGAAGTGATATGATAGATGTGGGTGAGAAACAGATCAATATTTAAGTCCTTCTTTACTATCAATCTCCATTTTTGACCAGCCCTGACCAGTAGGTGGCTGAATGTGAAAGTGAAAGTGTAGATTTACAGCTTAAAAAGGACTTAAATATTGATCAGTGGCCTCCGGCTCCCCTTTATTTCGGTGTCCCACTGATCAGCTTATTCAAAAGTGTTGTAGAAGCATTTTTGTTTCTGACATTATACGTTAGTTTTAGGTTTAAGGTTTAGGGTGGCCACACAGTGGACATATACGTGATACGTGTAATGAACCGCGTAATGTCATTTTGCAATACTGTGTGTTGTGAAGAGTTTCAGTGTGTGTCCTTGAATATGAATGTGCTCCTGCAGAGGTTCCCGCTGATGTGCTATATATTATGTATGATCTTTCCTGACTGTACATCAGTAATTCTGGAGGGGTCATTCACTTCTGTCTGCTGTATTTGTATCTCTTAAACATTCTGAAGCCTGTGAGCTGCTACTCAAAACCACCCACAGCGAGACCCTTCCTCAAGCTAATAGCTATATCTCTGTGTGTGTGAGTGTGAGTGTGTGTGTGTGTGTGTGTGTGTGTGTGTGTGAGTGTGTGTGTGAGTGTGTGTGTGTGTGAGTGTGTGTGTGTGTGTGTGTGTGTGTGTGAGTGTGTGTGTGTGTGTGTAGTGTGTAGAGTGTGTGTGTGAGTGTGTGTGTGTGTGTGAGTGTGTGTATGAGTGAGTGCGCGTGTTTTTGTGATTTACGAGGACAATTTTGTAAGTTACAAACTGGTAATTACAAGGTTATTATGCTATAAATGTGATTTATGAGGACATTTCTAGTGTCCCCATAATTCAAATCGCTTATAAATCATACTAAACAATGTTTTATTGAAAATGTAAAAATGCAGAAAGTTTTCTGTGAGGGTTAGGTTTAGGGGTAGGGTTAGGTTTAGAATATAAAGTTTATACAGTATAAAAACCATTATGTCTATGGAACGTCCTCATAATGATAGGTAGACCAACGTGTGTGTGTGTGTGTGTGTGTGTGTGTGTGTGTGTGTGAGTGTGTGTGAGTGTGTGAGTGTGTGAGTGTGTGTGTGTGTGTGTGTGAGTGTGTGTGTGTGAGTGTGTGTGTGTGTGTGTGATAGTGAGTGTGTGTGTGAGTGTGATAGTGAGTGTGTGTGTGTGTGTGTGTGTGATAGTGAGTGTGTGTGTGTGATAGTGAGTGAGTGTGTGTGTGTGTGTGTGTGTGTGATAGTGAGTGAGTGTGTGTGTGTGTGTGTGTGTGATAGTGAGTGAGTGTGTGTGTGTGTGTGTGTGTGATAGTGAGTGTGTGTGTGTGTGTGTGTGTGTGTGTGTGTGTGTGATAGTGAGTGAGTGTGTGTGTGTGTGTGTGATAGTGAGTGTGTGTGTGTGTGTGTGTGTGTGTGTGTGATAGTGAGTGAGTGTGTGTGTGTGTGTGTGTGTGTGTGTGTGTGTGTGAGTGAGTGAGTGTGTGTGTTTTGTGTGTGTGTGAGTGAGTGTGTTTCGTGTGTTTTGTGTGTTCGGTGCTCATTATCATTGTTGCTTAAATGGAGGCAGTTTCCATGACAACCAAACAAAGACCTGGAATTGAGAACAAAAGTTACTTGAAGAATTATCAAGAGAATATACAGCGAGAGGAACTTTGCATTGATTAATCTGTTCGTATGTGCCGGATCAGATATCAGATCACACAAGACTCATATTGATAGATTATTGACTAATGATTTTTTTTAAATTAGCACAATTTGAATCTCACAAAAATGTCGTCAAGAACACTTCCAGCTCATATTTCACTTTTCGCGTTGAGAAAATAAAGCCTGTTTTTGAGGATCATTCAGATTGTTTTGCACGTTTATTTTTGAGTTTGTCACTCTCGTTATTCAGAAATAATGACTGTGTAAATAAAGGCGTCATTAATGCGACTTCACACACTGAAAACACTAGTATGTGAGTGATGGCGTCTTCAGAACATGTGTACTGGTAATTAACGCTGTTCATGTAGAAGAGATGCAAGTAGACTTAACTCAGATTTGTGATTTAAATGTTGTTTTAACGTAACAATTTTATTTGAGGGGGGTCTGTGTATCTCATTGAGTATTGACGCTGACTATCACACTTGGAGTCGTGAGTTTGAATCCAGGGTGTGCTGAGTGACTCCAGTCAGGTCTCCTTAGCAACCAAATTGGGCCAGTTGCTAGGGAGGGTAGAGTCACATGGGGTAACCTCCTCGTGGTCGCTATAATGTGGTTCTCGCTCTCGGTGGGGCGTGTGGTGAGTTGTGCGTGGATGCATCTTATCACGTGGTTGTTGAGCACGTTACCATGGAGACGTAGCGCATGTGGAGGCTTCACGCTGTCTTCCGCAGTAACACCCTCAACAAGCCACATTATAGGATGCGCGAATTGACTTATTGTTTGAATGGACTGAAATGTAGGTCATACAATAAACTTAAAGAATGATGATTATAACTGATTCTAGGTCAATTATTAAGTAATTCTCCACAGAAATGTGCAAGGCATAGTGGATATTCCTCATAGCATCAATGTTTGTACCCAGTAGTTTGAGTTATTATCACTGAAAAGCCCAAATCTTGACGTTTCTGTTAATGCTTAATTAAAACAACTTGATTTTTCTAGTAATGACAATATTAGGTTTTACAGGAAAGTTTAAATCATTTTTCATGATTTGTTTTTCAGCCTGATCGCAGTAAAATTACGTAACTGTGGAGACTTTTTTGTAAAATGACATTACGCGGTTTGTTACGCGTATCGCAGCAGTTCCCAGGAGAAACGTCCACTGGGTGGCGCTAATAGCGAGTAAATGTTCTCTTAAACAGAAGAAAATTTTTAAAGGTTAATTGAGTTTAAATCAACAAAAACAACCTCCCTACCCTAAAGCTTAAACTTAAACTTAAACTTAAACCTAAAGCTTAATCCTAAAGCTTAAACCTAAACCTAAAGCTTAAACCTAAAGCCTAAACCTAAACCTAAAGCTTAAACCTAAAGCTTAAACTTAAAGCTTAAACCTAAAGCTAAAGCTTAAACCTAAAGCTTAAACCTAAAGCTTAAACCTAAACCTAAAGCTTAAACCTAAAGCTTAAACCTAAACGTAAACCTTAAGCCTAAACCTAAAGCTTAAACCTAAAGCTTAAACCTAAACCTAAATCTTAAACCTAAAGCTAAAGCTTAAACCTAAACCTAAAGCTTAAACCTAAATGTAAACCTTAAACCTAAACTTAAACCTAAAGCTTAAACCTAAAGCCTAAACCTAAAGCCTAAACCTAAAACTTAAACCTTAAACCTAAACCTAAAGCTTAAACCTAAAGCTTAAACCTAAAGCCTAAACCTAAAGCCTAAACCTAAAACTTAAACCTAAAGCTTAAACCTAAAGCTTAAACCTAAAGCCTAAACCTAAAGCTTAAACCTAAAGCCTAAACCTAAAGCTTAAACCTAAAGCCTAAACCTAAAGCCTAAACCTAAAACTTAAACCTAAAGCCTAAACCTAAAGCTTAAACCTAAAGCCTAAACCTAAAGCTTAAACCTAAAGCTTAAACCTAAACCTAAAGCTTAAACCTAAAGCTTAAACCTAAAGCTTAAACCTAAACCTAAAGTTTAAACCTAACGCTTAAACCTAAAGCTTAAACCTAAAGCTTAAACCTAAAGCCTAAACCTAAAGCCTAAACCTAAAACTTAAACCTAAAGCTTAAACTTAAAGCTTAAACCTAAAGCCTAAACCTAAAGCTTAAACCTAAAGCCTAAACCTAAAGCTTAAACCTAAAGCTTAAACCTAAACCTAAAGCTTAAACCTAAACATAAACCTTAAAGCTAAACTTAAACCTAAAGCCTAAACTTAAAGCCTAAACCTAAAGCTTAAACCTAAAGCTTAAAACTAAAGCCTAAACCTAAAGCCTAAACCTAAAGCCTAAACCTAAAGCTTAAACCTAAACCTAACCGATAGTGTCATAAAGAGCAAACATGAAATGAACAACATGGCGCTTCTATGTCACTTTGTGTTCCCGTGTGGACTCGTGTGCTCTTCAGGACTCGTACCCGCTCCTCTAACATCACAAGTGCAACACTCCATCAGTCGAGCTCAATCTGATCACACTCGAACACGCTTGTACATGTAGTGACTGTGACGCAAGCGTTGAAATGAGTCACGCGCTTTAGTAAACAGATGTCATGAGATAGCGTTGTGTGAGGAACAGGGTGAGAAGTTAGTCTTTATGTACTGATAATCTGCCGTTTAACTCATCGTTAAAAAGTCGTTGATGTTGTAGCACCTCGAGTGTTCATTTCACTCCCGCTGGTGTTTACTGATGTTGCCAGAACCGTTCACGCTTATTCAGTCTCATAATCCCATAAAACTCTGTCAGCCGTCATAACTGAACCCTCGAGAGACGTGTCATAAACTTATAACGGATTATTAACACTGAGCCGAGAATATCCACATGTTTGATGGTGACTGTCGTTTGTGCTGTTAATGAGAATATACAGCAATTTATCAGTTGTAGAAGTTTATGTATCAATAATTGATGCATAAAGCTGCATAAATTCATACATAAATGGTGCATAAGTGTAAAAGTTCCTGTATAAATGCATATTTAAGATCTATGAATATGGATAAATGGATAATAAGAAGCAAACACACATTTTACCCGTGGTGATGCCAATAAGAAGTTTAAAACACGTGTCAAGTTTGCATCAGCCGGTGAGCGTTGAGCGCATGTTAGCGAGAGAGGATGTGCGCGGTGTCTTCGGCGCATCCGCAAACACTTATAGTCACATGGCGAATAATGTAGTTGCAAATGCGAGAGTGTTGCTGCATAGAGTAACAGATATTGAGATATCGGCTTCTTTAAAGACTAAACACACACTCGTGAGTGTGTGTTTAATCATGTTCAGTGTGTGTGACTGTACAGAGAGATGCAGCGCTGGACGGATGGATGAGGCAGTGTGTGTATTTATAGCAGCAGAAATGTGCACTCTATAAAAGGTTTGGTGTCCTGAGGAATGAATCACCACAAAAACAAGACAAAACACTGACAACAACCCACAGAGAGAGCGGAGAGATGTGTGTGTGCTGCATGTTTATGGACTGTGAGCTAATAATTATTCCTGCTCTCCCGCTCTCTTTCTGTTTTAATGTGTTTATTGGCATGACAAATAATTGTACAACTGAGCTACATTATAAGACCACGCATAAAAACATAACTTCATGTGTTTGTACTGTCATGAAAAGACCAAGAGGTGGCTTGAGGCACTACGTCAGCATTTGGAATATGCGGCACATAACTGAGGAAACCGAGGAACATGTTTGAGGGGAAATAAACTGAACACTGATAACAGCTGGCGTGCATGGACATATCTTACCTACAACAAGCCCAGAGGGGAGAAATATGGCACACATACACACACATACACACACATATACGCACAGACACGAACATACACGCACAGACACGCACATACACGGTGCATAATCAAAGATTTTACTGCCCGATGTAAGCATGATCACAGAAGTAAAACCATGCAACGGGAAACATGTTTAAGTGGCCAAGCGTGAATGTAATGTGCATGTGTGACGCTCCGGGTGTCTCTGGCGTAGGAGGTGGATGCGCTAACAAGGAGGCTAAAGGCTACAGCCTCTAGCGTCAGTCGCTAGTGCTCACCTTGAGGTCAGGAGAGTGAGGTTTACACACACTGCACATCTATCTACCAGCTGATGCCCGTTACACAGGCACTGATCAGATACTAATCAGTGTAATTCTCCCAAGAGTGAATAATGATAACTTTGTTTTCAAACAGGTTTCCCGAACACTCCCTCGAACAGATAGTCCCACCCCAAACTCACGCCATTGGTTGGACCAGTTGTGTTGTGTCAGGCTGGACAGGTCACGTAACAAAATAATTTGATGTTTTGAAAGTGCCACAGAGTGACATTAACTATGTTTCCATCCAAGGATTTTTGGCGAAATAATTTCCTAACCCTAACCCCTATAACTCTACAACACTAACGGGACACTTCCAGGAGTACCAATTAACGCTATAAACCTAACCCTACCTAACCTAACCCTTTAACCCTAAACTACCCCTATAACTCTACAACACTAACGGGACACTTCCAGGAGTACCAATTAACACTATAAACCTAACCCTACCTAACCTAACCCTTTAACCCTAAACTACCCCTATATCTCTACAACCCTAACGGGACACTTCCAGGAGTACCAATTAACACTATAACCCCAACCCTACCTAACCTAACCCTTTAACCCTAAACTACCCCTATATCTCTACAACCCTAACGGGACACTTCCAGGAGTACCAATTAACACTATAACCCCAACCCTACCTAACCTAACCCTTTAACCCTAAACTACCCCTATATCTCTACAACCCTAACGGGACACTTCCAGAAGTACCAATTAACACTATAACCCCAACCCTACCTAACCTAACCCTTTAACCCTAAACTACCCCTATATCTCTACAACCCTAACGGGACACTTCCAGGAGTACCAATTAACACTATAACCCCAACCCTACCTAACCTAACCCTTTAACCCTAAACTACCCCTATAACTCTACAACCCTAACGGGACACTTCCAGAAGTACCAATTAACACTATAACCCCAACCCTACCTAACCTAACCCTTTAACCCTAAACTACCCCTATATCTCTACAACCCTAACGGGACACTTCCAGAAGTACCAATAAACACTATAACCCTAACCCTACCTAACCTAACCCTTTAACCCTAAACTACCCCTATATCTCTACAACCGTAACGGGACACTTCCAGGAGTACCAATTAACACTATAACCCCAACCCTACCTAACCTAACCCTTTAACCCTAAACTACCCCTATATCTCTACAACCCTAACGGGACACTTCCAGAAGTACCAATTAACACTATAACCCCAACCCTACCTAACCTAACCCTTTAACCCTAAACTACCCCATATCTCTACAACCCTAACGGGACACTTCCAGAAGTACCAATTAACACTATAACCCCAACCCTACCTAACCTAACCCTAACCCTAAACTACCCCTATAACTCTACAACCCTAACGGGACACTTCCAGGAGTACCATTTAACACTATAACCCTAACCCTACCTAACCTAACCCTAACCCTAAACTACCCCTATAGCTCTACAACCCTAACGGGACACTTCCAGGAGTACCAATTAACACTATAACCCCAACCCTACCTAACCTAACCCTTTAACCCTAAACTACCCCTATAACTCTACAACCCTAACGGGACACTTCCAGAAGTACCAATTAACACTATAACCCCAACCCTACCTAACCCTTCAACCCTAAACTACCCCTATAACTCTACAGCCCTAACGGGACACTTCCAGGAGTACCAATTAACACTATAACCCCAACCCTACCTAACCTAACCCTAACCCTAAACTACCCCTATAACTCTACAACCCTAACGGGACACTTCCAGGAGTACCAATTAACACTATAACCCCAACCCTACCTAACCTAACCCTTTAACCCTAAACTACCCCTATAACTCTACAACCCTAACGGGACACTTCCAGAAGTACCAATTAACACTATAACCCCAACCCTACCTAACCCTTCAACCCTAAACTACCCCTATAACTCTACAACCCTAACGGGACACTTCCAGAAGTACCAATTAACACTATAACCCCAACCCTACCTAACCTAACCCTAACCCTAAACTACCCCTATAACTCTACAACCCTAACGGGACACTTCCAGGAGTACCAATTAACACTATAACCCCAACCCTACCTAACCTAACCCTTTAACCCTAAACTACCCCTATAACTCTACAACCCTAACGGGACACTTCCAGAAGTACCAATTAACACTATAACCCCAACCCTACCTAACCCTTCAACCCTAAACTACCCCTATAACTCTACAACCCTAACGGGACACTTCCAGAAGTACCAATTAACACTATAACCCCAACCCTACCTAACCCTTCAACCCTAAACTACCCCTATAACTCTACAGCCCTAACGGGACACTTCCAGGAGTACCAATTAACACTATAACCCTAACCCTACCTAACCTAACCCTTTAACCCTAAACTACCCCTATAACTCTACAACCCTAACGGGACACTTCCAGAAGTACCAATTAACACTATAACCCCAACCCTACCTAACCTAACCCTTTAACCCTAAACTACCCCTATAACTCTACAACCCTAACGGGACACATCTAGAAGTACCAACACAAATATCTCGTATCATGCACCAGTTATCGATAAGTACAAGGAGAACAAATGAATGAACACTGTTTGTGATTAATTTAATCGCTGTAAACATCCGTTTATTTATTAAAGTTGCTTTTCCACACCGTTCACCATAACAGACGGCAGTAACGGGATTATCCCACGATACATAAAACATAATTTCTGTGCATAAAGATGATTTAAATTAAGAATAAATACACAATACTGGAGGAAACATCAGTGTGTGTTAGTGGAACACTTACAGCCCAATTATATGAAATTATTGTTTATACTTTTGAAAGAATGCGGCAAAATTCCCTGTAATAAATTAAATAAATTACCAAATGATAAAAGCATTAAATAAAATAATTAATTACCAAATGGAAATAATATTGTTAGACCTATAAATGGCGTTTCTGTACACACACTTAAATGAGCTTTACTCTGTTCTGTAGATGAATAAAGTCTGAATGACTGAATGTTCTAGACTTTTCTCCAGACTATAAACTATCAGAACTATTATTATTATTAATATCTGTCACACATCATAAACACATCCATGATGATCCTGACACTGAAAGATTCTCCAACACTTGAACAGGGTCATGACGATCTGCTTTCGGGTCGTAACCGATGGCAACCTGTGACCTGTGCAACATCAGGACCGATATTACAGTCCCATCAGAAGAGCAACTCTTTTATTTGTTCATTAAAATGACAGTAAACTGGATCATTTCAGTGAGTTGCCTCAATAATCTCCACATTTTACAAAAAAAGTACATTTCTCAGTAATATCCAAGTGTGAATTATTGTTAGATATGATGCATTAATACCTACAAATGGCTTACTCATATTTATCTCTGCGGAAATAATTTTAACGGGAAAAGTGTGACGATGTTACATCGGGAAGGAATGATAATGAAGTTAGCAATAAAATAAACTGAAATGTGTGTGTGTGTGTGTGTGTGTGTGTGTTTCAGAGCACGCTCGTGCTCGCAGGAAGAGCTTTGCCACGTCGCGGCAGAGAAGCATGGAAACTCCGCCCACTGCACCTACCCAGCCATTCCGACAACCTGTGAGTACTGACATACTGGTGTACTGCTCACTGCATACTACACACCGCCTACTATTTAAAAAAACAAAACTGTATGCAGTAGGCGTTCAAACAGTATCCCATGAGTACAAGAGCGCAGTACACACACTGCATTATCCAGGAACAGGAAGCTACTCTGCACACAGTCTTATGGTGTGTTTAAGTCCTCCAAGGGAAGATTGCACTTATGAGGTCAGAGGTCATGAATACAATGTGATGTGGTGAGACAGTCTTTACAATATGTAGAAATGCAGGAAATAATGACAAACAGTATTTCTATAGCCACACTTTGAGAACATGGACAATTGAACCCCTTAAACCTGCAGGTATAGCGCCACAGGGGGGGCTGAACTAGAAAAACAATGTATGGTATTATTCAATAAGCACTTGCTTGATTTGCTCATAATATGTGTTGTTTTAAATAATACATATTTTATATGTAATAAATATAGCTGATTTGACCAATTCTAAAACATTGATTTTTGATTTTTGAATGTGCTGACAAATTAGAACTTTTCCATTTTCATAGTTTGCAAATTTGAGTTTGCAACAAAAAAAAGAAAGAGATTGCACAGACGTGTGTTATATATCTATGGAAAGGTCTTCATTAGTAGAACACAACGAGCTGATGTGTTTAATTCAGAGACTAAACCACAGCGAGTTTTAGCGTGTGAAATCCACTTGTATAATAAACAGACAAACTGAATTGTCAGCACATTTTGGTTTATTACTTCATGAAAAATAAACATGTTCGAGAAAATGGCATATCACAACCGACAGTAGATTATTCTGAATCAAACAAGCCCAAACTCAACGTAATGGGATGAAGAGATTCTGAAATATTCCTCAAAGAGTGTCATGACAGCTATACTGGTTAACCGCTAATGGCGCCTCTATAGCGGCGGTTTCTCCAGGATCAATTTCACGTCAAAGGTGCGTTAGATCCTCATCATTGGATGTTTAGAAAGTGTTAGAAGCCATATTTTGGAAAGTGGCATATCCCACAGACTGCGCACAAGAGGAGAGATTTTGGAGAGATGGAATAAGATGCCAGTATGATCTGCTTTACATATTTGAAACGTGTTTGGGGATATATTTGAAATAAAAGACGTTGTTGTCCCTAAGATATGCTAGAAGAAGATGTAATTGCAGGTAAACATCAGGAGACAAAGATACATTTACATTTATTCATTTGGCAGATGTTTTTATCCAAAGCGACTTACAAAAGAGCAAAACATAAGTGAATCATCTTAAGGAGACAGTGGTACGACCGTTTTTTATTGACTGGTTTAGTGTTCATGGAAAAGAAGTTTTTAGCAATTTTTTGAAGATAAAGAGTGAGTCAGCTTCCCGGATTGAGTTGGGAAGGTCATTCCACCAACGTGAGATGATGAAACTGAGAAACGGGAAACTGTTTTGGTACGACAAAGCGCCGCTCATTAGCCGACTGCAGGCTTCTGGTGGGCGTGTAGTTGTGCATAAATGTTTTTAGGTATGCTGGAGCAGACCCAGTGTCTGTTCTGTATGCAGCATCAGGGCCTTGAACGTGATCTGTGCATCAACCGGCAGCCAGTGGAGAGAGACAAACAGTGGTGTAACATGTGCTCTCTTAGGTTCATTAATGACCAGACGTGCTGCTGCATTCTGGATCATTTGGAGAGGTCTAATAGCACATGCAGGAAGTTCTGCAATGAGAGCGTTACAGTAGTCCAGTCTAGATATGACAAGTGACTGAACGAGCAGTTGTGTGGCATGTACATAGAGGAAGGGTCTTGTCTTCCTGATGTTGTAGAGTGTAAATCGACATGATGCATGCTGTCTTTGAGATGTGGTCTGTGAGTTTGTTATCAATAGTTCCCCTAGATTTCTGACCGTTTTGGAAGGTGAAAGTGTAGTTGGACCCAGCTGCACGGTGATGTTGTGTTCAACAGCAGGGTTGGCTGGAAAGACAAGGAGTTCGGTTTTGGCTGGATTGAGTTGCAGGTGGTGTTCCTTATCCGGGCTGAGATGTCTGCCAGACAGGCAGCGATTCGAGCAGTCACTGTGGTGTCGTTGGGCTGGAAAGACAAGTAGAGTTGCATGTCATCGGCGTAGCAGTGGTAAGAGAAACCATGTGACTGGATGATGGGTCCCAGTGATTTTGTGTATATAGAGAAGAGAAGTGACCCAAACACTGAGCCCTGAGGTACCAGAGTAAGTAGCTGGTGCGTCTCGGTGGCTGTGGCTCAAGTGGTAGGGTGGGTAGGCTGCCAATCACAGGGTTGGCGGTTCGATTCCTGTCCCACATGACTCCACATGCCGAAGTGTCCTTGGGCAAGTCACTGAACCCCAAGTTGCTCCCAATTGCAGGCTAGCACCTTACATGGCAGCTCTGCTATCATTAGTGTGTGAGTGTGTGTGTGTGTGAATGGGTGAATGAGACACAGTGTAAAGCGCTATGAAAACCAATATGCTTAAAAAAGCACTAAAGAGGTGCAGACCATTTACTTGGACACCTCACTTCTCCAGGCTAGCTTGAAGGACCTCCCTGAGAGATAGGAGGTCAACCAGTCCAGCACAGTTCCTCTGATGCCCAGCGAGGAGAAGGTGGAGAGCAGTATCTGATGGCTGACTGTGTCAAAGGCTGCAGAAAGGTCCAGCAGAATCAGGATGGATGATCTGGATCCAGCTCTCGACTGTCTCAGTGACAGACAGCAGGGCAGTCTCAGTGGAGTGTCCACTTTTGAAGCCTGACTGATTGTCATCCAGCAGCTTGTTCTGTGAGAGAAAACTGCCCTTTCAAGTGTTTTCGCCATGACTGGTATGAGAGAGACTGGTCTGTAGTCTTCTACTTGTGTGGGGTTAAGTGGAGGACTTTTGAGCAGCGGGGTTACACAAAGCTAAAGTACGGTATGACTTTAGAAGACTTGAAAGGTACTGTGTGAGTCATATAGACGACATTTGTGATGCTTAAATATTGTCTTGTTGGAGCTGGACAGATGTGGTCACCATGAACTTTGTTGTATGGAAAAGAGCAGCGTATCTTACAAACGTCTCCTTTTGGTTTGGAATAACGTTGGGTTAAAATATAAATTTTGTTCATTTAAACAATCCTGATAAAATGTTGAAATCCACTGCTTTTGCTCAGTCAGTCTCCACTTTCACTTTCACTTTCTTCTTGTGCTTTTGGTGATTCGCATTCTTCATGCATATCGCCATCTACTGGACAGGGAGAAGAATTTCAATCAAAAATGGACTTAAATATTGATTTGTATCTCACCCACACCTATCATATCACTTCTGAAGACATGGATTAAACCACTGGAGTCTTATGGATTACTTTTATGCTGCCTTTATGTGCTTTATGGAACTTCAAATGGTCACCATTCACTTGCATTGTATGGAGCTACAGAGCTGAGATGGGGCAGTGGTGGCTCAGTGGTTGAGGCTCAGGGCTACTGACCAGAAGGTCGGGGGTTCAAGCCCCAGCACCACCAAGATGCCACTGTTGGGCCCTTGAGCAAGGCACTTAACTCCAGGTTGCTCCGGGGGGATTGTCCCTGTAATAAGTGCTCTGTATAATACATTGGTAATCAGAAGGTTGCTGGTCCGATCCCCACAGTCACCACCATTGTGTCCTTGAGTAAGACACTTAACTCCAGGTTGCTCCGGGGGGATTGTCCCTGTAATAAGTGCTCTGTATAATACATTGGTACTCAGAAGGTTGCTGGTTTGATCCCCACAGTCACCACCATTGTGTCCTTGAGTAAGACACTTAACTCCAGGTTTCTCCGGGGGGATTGTCCCTGTAATAAGTGCTCTGTATAATACATTGATACTCAGAAGGTTGCTGGTCCGATCCCCACAGCCACCACCATTGTGTCCTTGAGTAAGACACTTAACTCCAGGTTGCACCGGGGGGGACTGTCCCTGTAATAAGTGCTCTGTATAATACATTGGTACTCAGAAGGTTGCTGGTTTGATCCCCACAGTCACCACCATTGTGTCCTTGAGTAAGACACTTAACTCCAGGTTGCTCCGGGGGGATTGTCCCTGTAATAAGTGCACTGTAAGTCACTTTGGATAAAAGCATCTGCCAAATGCATAAATGTCTAAATGTCTAAATGAGAAACTGTCCCTTTAAGTCTACTTGCATCTAGTTGTGGTGTAGTGGTCTAAACCACATAACTGGTAAACTGGTAATCAGAAGGTTGCTGGTTTGATCCCCACAGCCACCACCATTGTGTCCTTGAGCAAGGCACTTACTCCAGGTTGCTCCGGGGGGATTGTCCCTGTAATAACTCACTCATGTTGTGTTGATGAAGTGACTCTAGGGGTTAATCTTGGGAGCCAGAGACACCTCTGATCTTTGAAAAAAGGCCAATGGGAATTGGCGAGTGTTATTTGCATGCCACTCCCCTGAATATTCCCGCTGGGAACGAGTTCACTCGATGAATTGGGTAGAGTCGTATTAGTGTTTCAGAGCACTTTCAGCAATGCAATCTCTTTTAATGTGTTTATTTTCTGATATATGAAGCACTTTCAGAGGCGTTTGATGAAGCTGCTACACATAATGGCATGTTTCATTTCATGACCTGTGTGTGTGTGTGTGTGTGTGTGTTTTCAGAGTTTTCTTAGTCGCCGTCTGAAAGGTTCGATTAAACGAGCAAAGAGTCAACCCAAACTCGACCGCACAGGAAGCTTCCGCCACATGATCCTCCCACGATTCCGCAGCGCTGACCAGGAGAGGTACACACACACACACACACACATACAGATACACACACACACACACACACATACAGATACACACACACACTCACTCACACTCACACACACACACACACACACACACACACACATTCACACTCATACAGATACACACACATACAGATACAGATACACACACACACACACACACTCACTCACACACACACTCACACACACACACACACACTCACACTCATACAGATACACACACATACAGATACAGATACACACACACACACACACACACTCACACACACACACACACACACACACTCACACACACACTCACACACTCACACACACACACACACACACACACACACACACACACACACTCACACACACACACACACACACTCACACACACACTCACACACTCACACACTCACACACTCACACACACACACACACACACTCACACACATGTTGTGTTTCCATGTTTTATGGGGACTTTCCATAGACATAATGGTTTTTATACTGTACAAACTTTATATTCTATCCCCTAAACCTAACCCTACCCCTAAACCTAACCCTCACAGAAAACTTTCTGCATTTTTACATTTTAAAAAAACATAATTTAGTATGATTTATAAGCTGTTTTCCTTATGGGGACCAACAAAATGTCCCCACAAGGTCAAAAATTTCGGGTTTTACTATCCTTATGGGGACATTTGGTCCCCACAAAGTGATAAATACACGCTCACACACACTCACACACTCACACACTCACACACACACACACACACACACACACACACACACGTTGGTCTACCTATCATTATGAGGACTTTCCATAGACATAATGGTTTTTATACTGTACAAACTTTATATTCTATCCCCTAAACCTAACCCTACCCCTAAACCTAACCCTCACAGAAAACCTTCTGCATTTTTACATTTTCAATAAAACATTGTTTAGTATGATTTTTAAGCAATTTGAATTATGGGGACACTAGAAATGTCCTCATAAATCACATTTATAGCATAATAACCTTGTAATTACCAGTTTGTAACTTACAAAATTGTCCTCGTAAATCACAAAAACACGCACACACACACACACACACACACACACACACACACACACACACACACACTCACACTCATACAGATACACACACATACAGATACAGATACACACACACACACACTCACTCACACACACACTCACACACACACACACACACACACACACACACACACTCACACACACACACACACACACACACACTCATACAGATACACACACATACAGATACAGATACACACACACACACACTCACACACACACACACACACACTCACACACACACACACACACATACACACACTCACACTCACTCACACACACTCACTCACTCACACACTCACTCATACACACACACATGGACACACTCACTCACTCACTCACACACACACATTTTGATTATTTTATTTGGAATGACCAATACTGATTAAAACAACACACCATCCAAATATTCACAATTAGCCTGTTATGTTTCACCTGACAATACACACATCGACACTATGAGGTAAAGAACCAAAAGCGTCTCGAAAGTCAAGGAACACCGCATAAAAACGGGAGGATTCATGTTTAAAGTCGTCAATGGCAGTCTTCAAACAAAATACGTGCTCATTCACACACACACACACACACACTCTCACACACACACACATACACACTGTTGCAGTAAATGTGTCTCACTCTCCCAGTTTCATTGCATGAGTCATAAAGCACCTATAGAAACAGTCTGTCTGTCTGTCTGTCTGTCTGTCTGTCTGTCTGTAGGACGCGACTGATGCAGAGTTTTAAGGAGTCTCACTCGCACGAGTCTCTGCTCTCTCCGAGTAGTGCGGCCGAGGCACTCGATCTAACGCTGGACGAGGACGCCATCATTAAACCCGTCCACTCCAGCATCCTCGGCCAGGAGTACTGCTTCGAGGTTTGTGTGTGTGATGTGTGTGTGTGTGTGTGTGTGTGTGTGTGTGGATTTAAGGTTGTACACTTGCCCCATAGACTTGCATTACAGTCGTTGATATGATTTTGATTAGCAGCATGTTTGAACATCTCTTTAAGATGATGAAATGTTGTGTGTGTTCGAGTTTCAGGACTGATATGTGTCAGTGTTGACCCTGAATGTTTACTCTGTCCTTTAGGTGACGACAGCATTAGGCACGAAGTGTTTTGCGTGTCGTTCTGCGGCAGAGAGAGACAAATGGATTGAGAATCTGCAGCGGGCCGTGAAGCCGAACAAGGTACTGTGATGAGGTCACTATAATGTGGTTCTCGCTCTTGGTGGGGCGTGTGGAGAGTCTCCACGGTAACGTGCTCAACAAGTCACGTGATAAGACGTTAGTTTGAACTGGGGTGTGTTTAGCGTGCAATGCATTCTGTAGATATTCTTCAAGGGTCTACAGTCATAGTTTAACGAGAGTAAATAAAAATGTTTTTGTTGTGTTTGGCAGGATAACAGTCGTCGTGTTGATAATGTGCTCAAGCTGTGGATTATTGAAGCGCGAGACCTGCCAGCTAAGAAGCGCTACTACTGCGAGCTGTGTCTGGACGACATGCTGTACGCTCGAACCACCAGCAAACCGCGAACGGACACGGTGTTCTGGGGGGAACACTTTGAGTTTAATAACCTCCCCGCCATCCGCAGCCTCAGATTACACCTGTACAAGGAAACCGACAAGAAGAGACGAAAGGTCAGTGTGATGACGTCATTATAATGTAAAGTACAGTCAGGAGCTGGACGACACTACATCATAATGACTGATGGCAGTACTGATAGTGGAAATATGATGCGATTTGTGTGTGCGTGTGTGTGTTTGTGTGTGTGTGTGTGTGTGTTTGACAGGAGAAGAGCACATATCTGGGTCTGGTCAGCGTCCCTATATCCAGTATAACGGGTCGTCAGTTTGTGGAGCAGTGGTATCCCGTCATCCAGCCCAGTGTTCTGGCGAAAGGGGGTGGAGTCGGCAGCGGGAAGATCATCAATGCATCGTTGCGGCTCAAATCTCGCTATCAGACCATGAACATCCTGCCGATGGAGCTGTATAAGGAGTTTGCCGAGTGCGTCACCAACAATTACCGCACGTTGTGTGGTGTTCTGGAGCCGCTGTTGAGCGTGAAGAGTAAAGAGGAAGTGGCGTGTGCGCTGGTACACATCCTACAGAGCACTGGGAAAGCCAAGGTCAGTTATCATGGTCACATCTTTTTCTGTGAATAAATTTAATGCCAATAGTAGTTATTAATGTTTAGAAATATTAGTGTTGTTTGTCGATGATTAAACTAAATGATTTTATATGAACTATAACAGTTTTAGTGTTAAAGTCCTTGAAATCTTCCCGAATGAACACATATGTGCCCTATCAAAAGCTACACTTTGATGCTGCGCTGTTTTAGCGCTTTGGGAATGTCTTTAGGAGTGACCAGCTGTGAATATGTGTAACATGTCAATGAAATTGGCTAGAATTTATAGCCTCTGCCGGTGACATCATCAGGATGCACCGGGTGCGAGCGTTGCGATCTGATTTAAGTTAAAATGCTTCGCACTCGTCTCGCTTACTTCCGAGAGCCAGCGCCCACTCTTCCATCGTGGGGCTCTCATATGGATCTGGCTGAGGAGCGAGAGACACTCTCTCGCCAGATCCAGCCGGTCCTTCTTGTGATCTTGAAGCTCCGGCGCCTCTTCGGTTCATGAGGCGGACGCTGAATCTCTTCAGTCTGCGGACTTCGAGCTAACCACCTCTGAGCGCGATAATAAAGCGGCTGAGGAATTGCTCAAGGTGGTTACTTGGGCGAACAAAAGACCCCCAAATGCTCCAAGCTGGAAGACAGAAGCTACATCGGTCCCTTCCTTTCTTTGATGACCTCCATGACAAGCTTTCTCATTCATGGAGGAAACCTTGTACTTCCCATGTCTTCGTGCCTTCAACATCAACATATTCAACTATAGTGGGTGCTGAGGCACGGGGGTATTCCATGATGGTAGAAGAGACACTTTTGGGTTATCTCTCGCCTGGCTTGGCATCATCTCTAAAGAGACCCACTCTCCCCACAAAGCTGGAGGACCACCTCTCCCCACAGAGCTGCAGGAACACCTCTATGCTTGTGGGGAAGGCTTATCAGGCAGCAGGTCAGGCTGGTGCTGCTCTGCACACTATGGCTGGGTTGCAGGCATACCAGGCTGACCTGTTGAAGGACCTGTGTGCGGGCAGTACGGTCGACGAAGAGGCATTCTCAGAGCTTCGTCAAGCCACGGATCTGTCTCTCTGGGCAACCAAACATGCCATTGGCCGGTCTATGGCTGCTTTGGTAAGCACGGAGAGACACTTATGGCTGAAACTTTCAGGCATCAGAGACAAGGACAAAGGGTTCCTCCTCGATGCTCCGGTTTCACCTTCTGGCTTGTTCGGTGACTCTATGAACAAGGTCATCACCAGGTTCCAGGAGGCAAAAGATTCATGAGGAAGCCTTTGGGCAATCCCTTCCCCTCCCCGGTCCTTCTAGAAGGGAGGCTCAAAAACAGAGCATGGCGAATCGCGCTCCCCATCGTAGAGACTGGGGACCAGCTCGTCGCCCTCAGCAGCCCCCAAAGCAAGACCTCAGGTCATCTCCAAGAAGAGGAAGCCCTGATGGTCTTGCGCCCAGCCTTGTGGGGGTAGCCCCCCCTCGGGATGGGGCTCGTGGAACATCCATCTGTACCTTTCCGATATCCCCACGAAACCTCTCCATTCCCGCCGCCTCTGGTGTTTCGGGAGTTAGGGTTTTCCAGCTAAATGTTGGGTGTTCCGTTGCTTCCTGCCGTAGTCTAGAATACGGAACACTTGACATTCCCTCAACAGGAAGTGTCAAAATTGATACTCATCTCAGAGAACCTGGCAGCGTGGAAGCTACTGCCGGGTGTTTCTATGTGGGTCCTAATAACAGTAGAAAAAGGCAACAGAATTCAATTTGTTCGCTGTCCTCCGCGTTTCAACGGTGTGGTTCCCACTACCATGAAACCGGAACAAGCATGTCTACTGTTGAAAGAACTGTAAAATCTCTTGGTCAAAGGGGCCATAGAACATGTTCCCCTTTCAGTATAGCTGAATAGCTCAATCAGGGCATTCAAGTTCAAGATGCTAACTGTCAAGACGGTCGTGTCTCAAATCCAACATCGCGATTGGTTGGTCACAGTAGATCTCATGGATGCATACTTTCATATAGAAATTCTGCCACAACACAGGAAGTTCCTGAGGTTCGCTTTCGGAGGCGAAGCTTTCCAATATCGGGTTCTTCCATTCGGCATAGCCTTATCACCCCGCACATTCACAAAGTGCATGGATGCAGCACTGGCTCCTTTGCGACTCCGGGGCATCCGCATTCTGAATTATAAAGACGACATCACTTCAATCTATTATGACGGACTTCAGAGGATGAAATGATGCCAACTCCAACCTGCATCACCTCGGTCTATTTATGGACTACGATCTTGAAATGAAATGCTTAGACTAACTATTGCCAACAAAAGCCTTCATCAGCCAATTAACAAGGACAATTGCATCTATGTGAACTTCTGCAATTAATCAAGATGGACTTCAAAGACTTTGGTCATTAATCTTACAGTTCAAACACAATCAATGTTTAATCACTGACCCTTAACACTTAGTTTAATAATTTTAAACCATGATTTCACCTATACATAATTAATATTTACATTACATTCATAATGTTAGTCAGAGGGGAACTGGCCCCCACAGTGAGTCTGGTTTAGGGTTAGGGTGGGGTTAGTCAGAGGGGAACTGGCCCCCACAGTGAGTCTGGTTTAGGGTTAGGGTGGGGTTAGTCAGAGGGGAACTGGCCCCCACAGTGAGTCTGGTTTCTCCCAAGGTTATTTTTCTCCATTAATCTACATCTTATGGAGTTTTGTGTTCCTTGCCACATTCGCCTACAGCTTCCTCACTGGGGTTATTAATACAATTATCATTTAATTATTTTTAAACACTATTAAAAATCGTATTTTATCTAAATTACACAATGATGATTTATTGACTTTATAGACATTACAGTTTTATTGTCTGTTAATGCTGATATTCTGTAAAGCTGCTTTGAAACGATGTGTGTTGTGAAAGGCAATATACAAATAAAATTGACTTGACTTAACTTGACTGGCTGATACTAGCACAGTCACAAGAACTGGCATTACAGCACAGGGATATCATCTTAGCTCATCTGGTTTCTCTGGGTTTGAGACTCAATGTCAAGAAAAGCATTCTCTCTCCCACTCAGGAAACTACCTATCTGGGGGTCATATGGAATTCGATCATGATGCGGGCACAATTGTCTCCCACTCGAATCGAGACCATTCAGAACACCCTGAGCAAAGGCAGGCTATGCCAAGGTTGCACTTTTCGTCAGTATCAACGAATACTAGGTCTCTTGGCATCTGCATCCTCTGTGATTCCTTTGGGCCTTTTGCACATGAGACCGTTTCAGTTGTGGCTCAAAGCCAGGGGATTGCATCCAAGGGCCAATCCCCTAAGGCAGATAAGGGTTACGCGCCGCGCGCTTCATACCCTTTCTATGTGGGTCTAGACACGATGGCACATACATGGCCCATACTCCTGGGAGTCTTGGCCAGAGTTCACCAGCAAGGGTTTTGCCTCTTACTGATAGCGCTGCGTTGGCCGAACAGGGTATGGTTCTCGCAG
>NC_068285.1:4976683-4986683 GCF_025860055.1 Xyrauchen texanus
GAAATAAATCACTTACAGCTCATTAAATATAAGTGCTGTTATAAACTTCACATTTCTTAAAAATACCCCATTGACTTCCATTGTAAGTGTCTCACTGGAACACACATTTGAAGAAAAAGAAATTAAGTTTTATGCTAATCAACAATATACCACAAATGCTAACCCAAAATAAAGAGTGTGATCTGAATGAAATCAGCACTTTGTGAGGATTACCTCATTGTGTCTCAGTGTGTCTCATGATGTCTTTTAATGTCTCATTGTGTCTCATAATGTCTTTTATAGTCTCATTGTGTCTCAGTGTGTCTCATGATGTCTTTTATTGTCTCATTGTGTCTCAGTGTGTCTCATGATGTCTTTTATTGTCTCATTGTGTCTCAATGTGTCTCATGATGTCTTTTATTGTCTCATTGTGTCTCAATGTGTCTCATGATGTCTTTTATTGTCTCATTGTGTCTCAATGTGTCTCATGATGTCTTTTATTGTCTCATTGTGTCTCAATGTGTCTCATGATGTCTTTTAATGTCTCATTGTGTCTCAATGTGTCTCATGATGTCTTTTATTGTCTCATTGTGTCTCATTGTGTCTTTTAAGGTCTCATTGTGTCTCATGATGTCTTTTATTGTCTCATTGTGTCTCAATGTGTCTCATGATGTCTTTTATTGTCTCATTGTGTCTCAATGTGTCTCATTATGTCTTTTATTGTCTCTTTGTTTCTCAATGTGTCTGTGATGTCTTTTATTGTCTCATTGTGTCTCAATGTGTCTCATGATGTCTTTTATTGTCTCATTGTGTCACAATGTGTCTCGTGATGTCTTTTATTGTCTCATTGTGTCTCATGATGTCTTTTATTGTCTCAATGTGTCTCATGATGTCTTTTAATGCCTCATTGTGTCTCATGATGTCTTTTATTGTCTCATTGTGTCTCAAATGTGTCTCATGATGTCTTTTATTGTCTCATTTTGTCTCATTGTGTCTCATGATGTCTTTTATTGTCTCATTTTGTCTCAAATGTGTCTCATAATGTCTTTTATTGTATCATTGTGTCTCAATGTGTCTCATGATGTCTTTTAATGTCTCATTGTGTCTCATTGTGTTTCATGATGTCTTTTATTGTCTCATTGTGTCTCATGATGTCTTTTATTGTCTCAATGTGTCTCATGATGTCTTTTAATGTCTCATTGTGTCTCAGTGTGTCTCATGATGCATTTCATTGTCTGATTGTGTCTCAATGTGTCTCATGATGTCTTTTATTGTCTCATTGTGTCTCATGATGTATTTTATTGTCTCATTGTGTCTGTCTCAAGTGTGAAGAGTTTATCCTCATTTTTTCTCTGTCTCAAGCTGTCCTGGTCACTTATCACCTGTCTCTCTTTTTCTGATCCCTCTTTTCTTTGTTGCCCATCCATGTCTTTCACTGTCTCTCTGTCTGTCTGTCTGTCTGTCTCTCCCACACTGCTGTGTGTGTGTTGTGTGCAGATTCAGTAGTAAAGAAGATTATCTGGGCTTCATGAATGAGTTTCTGGAGATGGAGTGGGGCTCAATGCAGCAGTTCCTGTATGAAATCTCTAATCTGGAGTGTGTGAGTAACGCCGGGGCATTTGAGGGTTATATTGACCTCGGCCGAGAGTTGTCCATCCTGCACAGTTTACTCTGGGAGGTCATGGCCCAGCTCAGTAAGGTAATGACGCATCTGTCCCTAACCGTAAATGTCATAAAATGTATTTTCTCTGCCACCAGCGTCAGTGAACAAAAGTGCAGAAATAATGAACGTTTAGGAATAACTGTCTCAAACACTTCCCTCTTTTGAACTAATAATATCAGACAAACAGATAGTCCCGCCTCAAACGATGATGCCATGTCACAGTGTAAACAGTGTTCTGGAAATCAAACTTCCAAGCTGGGATACAAGAACATTATTGAATAGAATTATACATTTAAACTATAAATGTAAAATGTTAACTAGATCTCTCAGTTTTTTGTCTCTCTGACTATTCAGGACGCCATATTGAAACTGGGGCCGTTGCCACGGTTACTGAATGACATCAGTGTGGTGTTGCGGAACCCTCAGCTGCACCGTCAGGCGAGTCACCAGCCGCCCGAACGTCACCTGTCACGCCCCGCATTCACCCGCCTCGCCACTAACGACTTCCAGAGCCTCATGATGAGAGACCTCAACAGGTGATCAATACAGCTGTCAATAAATCAACCTGTCTGTCTGTCTGTCTGTCTGTCTGTCTATCTCTCTGATCAATCAATCTGTCTGTCTGTTCTATCTGTCTGTTCTGTCTGTCTGTCTGTATCATCTATCTGTCTGTCTGTTCTGTCTGTCTCTCTCATCAACCTGTCTTTCTGTTCTATATGTCTGTCTGTCTGTCTGTCTACCTCTCTGATCAATCAATCTGTCTGTCTGTTCTATCTGTCTGTCTGTATCATCTATCTGTCTGTCTGTTCTGTCTATCTCTCTGATCAATCAATCTGTCTGTCTGTTCTATCTGTCTGTTCTGTCTGTCTATCTGTCTATCTGTATCATCTATCTGTCTGTCTATCTGTTCTATCTGTCTGTTCTGTCTGTCTCTCTGATCAATCTGTCTGTCTGTTCTATTTGTCTGTTCTATATGTCTGTCTGTTCTGTATATATGTCTTTCTGTCTATCTTTTAGATGGACCAAGTTGATGGTGCGGTAGCACGCAGCAGCCAATCCGGATCCAAAATGGTGCTATTTTTGTCACTTAGCCCGACTTTTACAGCAGATGGACATTGGAGCAACCGATGTGCGAGGAAGCGAAAGAGCAGCAAGAGGGCGGGGTCCATGCTAGGCTAAAAACAAACCCTAGCCGGCCGGCTCTCCCGTCTATCCTGCTCTCAAATGTTTGCTCCATGGACAATAAAATGGACTACATCCGACTCCAGCAGGCTATGCAGCGTGAGTTTAGAGACTGCTGCGTCTTTGTTTTCATGGAGACGTGGCTCAGCGACAGAGTTCTGGACGCCACCATTCAGCTAGACCTCGTTTCGTGCCGACAGAAATGCAGCTCTGTGCGGTAAGACTCGCGGTGGTGGCTTGTGTGTTTTCGTCAACACGGAATGGTGCAAGAACTCTGTGCTAGTCTGTAGTTACTGTTCATCACTGGTGGAACTTGTGACTGTTAGATGCAGACCTTTTTATTTGGCACGGGAATTCACCACTTTTATTATAACCGGAGTTTACATTCCCCCCAGCGCTAACGCTAAGGAAGCGCTCTGTGAACTGTATGGGGCTATGAGCGAACTGCAGAACGCTCACCCCGACGGACTGTTTATTGTCGCCGGAGATTTTAACCATGTGAATCTCTAGAATCTCAGTGCTCCCTAAAGTCCATCAGTTTGTATACTTTGCAATTAGAGGTGCGAACGCGCTTGATCTTGTTTACACAAACATCCCAGGCGCGTACCAGGCGGAGCTCCGCCCCCACCTCGGCTACTCAGACCACATCTCTGTTATGTTAATTCCAGCATACAGACCGCTTGTCAGACGCACAAAACTGCTTCAGAAGCAGGTGAAAACCTGGCCAGCAGGAGCCATCTCTGCTCTTCAGGACTGTTTTGAGTGTACTGACTGGCACATGTTCAGGGAGGCTGCAACATATGGCAACTCTACCAACTTGGAGGAATACACAGCATCAGTGACCAGCTACATCAGCAAGTGCATTGATGATGTCACCTTCTCCAAGACCATCACCACACGCTCCAACCAGAAGCCGTGGATGACTGCGGAGGTGCACACGCTGCTGAGGACCCGAGACTCCGCCTTCAGAGCAGGCGACAAGGCTGCCCTAAGAACAGCGAGGGCCAAACTGTCCTGGGCCATCAGAGAGGCAAAGCTCGCACACGCCCAGAGAACCTGAGACAAATATGCCTCCCTTCCAGATGCGCTGAATGACTTCTACGCTAGGTTTGAAGCACAGAATGACGTGGTGGCGAGGAAGACCACCCCTCCTCCTAACGGCTGATGTGAGAAAAACTCTACGTAGAGTCAACCCACGGAAAGCAGCTGGACCAGACAACATTCCTGGCAGAGTGCTCAGCGGATGTGCAGATCAGCTAGCAGATGTTCTTACCGACATCTTCAACATCCCTTTGAGCAGTGCCGTAGTTCCAACATGCTTCAAGGCCACCACCATTATCCCCATGCCAAAGAAGTCTTCAGTGTCCTGCCTCAACGACTACCGTCCCATCGCACTCACACCCATCATCATGAAGTGCTTCGAGGGGCTCGTCATGAGGCACATTAAGACCCACTGCAGTTCGCGTATCGTCCCAACCATTCAACAGACGACGCCATCGCCACCACCCTCCCTCTGGCCCTCACCAACCTAGACAAAAAGGACTCATATGTTCGAATGCTGTTCATAGATTTCAGCTCAGCATTTAACACAATCATTCCCCAGCACCTGATTGGAAAGCTTAACCTGCTGGGCCTGGACACCTCCCTCTGCAACTGGATCCTGGACTTCCTGACTGGGAGACCTCAGTCAGTCCGGATCGAGAACTGCATCTCCACCACCACCACACTGAGCACTGGCCCCCCCAGGGGTGTGTATTCAGTCCACTGCTGTTCACTCTGCTGACTCGAACCACATCGTCAAGTTCGCAGATGACACGAACTTGGTGGGTCTCATCAGCAAGAACGACGAGTCAGCATACAAAGAGGAGGTGCAGCAGCTAACGGACTGGTGTAGAGCCAACAAACTGTCTCTGAATGTGGACAAAACAAAAGAGATGGTTGTTGACTTTAGGAGAGCACAAGGTGAACACTCTCCACTGAACATTGACTGCTTCTCTGCGGAGATCGTCAAGAGCACCAAATTCCTGGTGTTCACCTGGCGGAGATCCTCACCTGGTCCCCCAACACCAGCTGTATTGCCAAGAAAGCCCAGCAGCATCTCTACTTTCTTCGAAGGCTGAGGAAAGCACATCTCCCAACCCCCATCCTCACTACATTCTATAGAGGGACTATTGAGAGCATCCTTAGCAGCTGCATCACTGCCAGGTTTGGGCCTTGCACCGTTTCGGACCGCAAAGCCCTGCAGAGGATAGTGAGGACAGCTGAGAAGATCATCGGGGTCTCTCTTCCCTCCATCAAAAAACACTGCATCCGCAAAGCAACCAGCATTGTGGACGACCCCACACACCCCTCACACAAACTCTTCACCCTCCTGCCAACTGGCAAGATTACCGAAGCATTCGGGCCCTCACGGCCAGACTGTGTAACAGCTTCTTCCCCCAAGCATCAGACTCCTCAATACTCAAAGAATGGACTGACACACACACACACACACACGTGTCCTGAGTTGCACTTTAATTACTGTCACTTTATACCTGTCTGCTACCTCAATAACTGCTATGTGCATAGAACATTATCTCATAGTATGTTATGTTTACATTTTTAGAAACTGTCATCTTTTTGCACTACTGTGTACTGGTCGGCGCTGCACTGTCTCTCACTGTGTCTCACTGTCTCTCACTGTGTCTCACTGTCTCTCACTGTCTCTCACTGTGTCTCACTGCCTCTCACTGTGTCTCGCTGCCTCTCACTGTGTCTCACTGTCACTCACTGTGTCTCACTGCCTCTCACTGTGTCTCACTGTGTCTCACTGTCTCTCACTGTGTCTCACTGTCTCTCACTGTCACTCACTGTGTCTCACTGTCTCTCACTGCCTCTCACTGTGTCTCACTGCCTCTCACTGTGTCTCACTGTGTCTCACTGCCTCTCACTGTGTCTCACTGTCTCTCACTGTCTCTCACTGTCTCTCACTGTCACTCACTGTGTCTCACTGTCTCTCACTGCCTCTCACTGTGTCTCACTGCCTCTCACTGTGTCTCACTGCCTCTCACTGTGTCTCACTGTCACTCAATGTGTCTCACTGCCTCTCACTGTCTCTCACTGTGTCTCACTGTGTCTCACTGCCTCTCACTGTGTCTCACTGTCACTCACTGCCTCTCACTGTGTCTCACTGCCTCTCACTGTCTCTCACTGCCTCTCACTGTCACTGTCTCTCACTGTGTCTCACTGCCTCTCACTGTCTCTCACTGACTCTCACTGCCTCTTACTGCCTCTCACTGTCACTGTCTCTCACTGTGTCTCACTGCCTCTCACTGTGTCTCACTGTCTCTCACTGCCTCACTGTGTCTCACTGTCACTCACTGTGTCTCACTGTCTCTCACTGTCTCTCACTGCCTCTCACTGTCTCTCACTGTGTCTCACTGCCTCTCACTGTGTCTCACTGTCTCTCACTGCCTCTCACTGTGTCTCACTGTCACTCACTGTGTCTCACTGTCTCTCACTGTCTCTCACTGCCTCTCACTGTCTCTCACTGTGTCTCACTGCCTCTCACTGTGTCTCACTGCCTCTCACTGTCACTCACTGTCTCTCACTGCCTCTCACTGTCTCACTGTGTCTCACTGCCTCTCACTGTGTCTCACTGTCACTGTCTTTCACTGTTTCTCACTGCCTCTCACTGTGTCTCACTGTCTCTCACTGCCTCTCACTGTGTCTCACTGTCTCTCACTGTGTCTCACTGCCTCTCACTGTGTCTCACTGTGTCTCACTGTCACTGTCTCTCACTGTTTCTCACTGCCTCTCACTGTGTCTCACTGTCTCTCACTGTGTCTCACTGTCACTCACTGTGTCTCACTGTCTCTCACTGTGTCTCACTGCCTCTCACTGTGTCTCACTGCCTCTCACTGTGTCTCACTGTGTCTCACTGTCTCTCACTGTGTCTCACTGTCACTGTCTCTCACTGCCTCTCACTGTCACTCACTGTCACTCACTGTCTCTCACTGTCTCTCACTGTGTCTCACTGTGTCTCACTGTGCCTGTTGTCCTGTTCATTGTTAGTAATTTATTGTAATGTCCCGTACTTGTTGCACACGTTTGCACGTGCACTTTCTATAGGTATATAGGTATATATAGGTATGTTATTTAGTTTGTGTAGTCTCATGTGGTTCTGTGTTTGTCCTATGTTGTTTTATGTAGCACATGGTCCTGGAGGAACATTGTCTCGTTTCGCTGTGTACTGTACTAACTGTATATGGTTGAACCACAATAAAAACCACTTGACTTGACTTTTCTATCTGTTTGTCTGTTTATGCTTTCTATCTGTCTGTTCTGTCTGTCTATTTCATCTGTTTGTGTGTCTAAAATATCATATGCACTATTAATAAAGTACTGTGTGAATGCCATGTTGTAGTTTGGGCATGTACACTGGCAGTTCTAATGGCATTCTTTGGACTGTGTGTGTTATAATGGTAATCATCACTTATTACTGTGGCATGGTATTATTATGTGATACATGGCACAGTCGTTGTTGGTCTTTATAAGTGTTTCATCAGAATTAATATAAATCAGTTTCTATAATTCTTCAGTGTTCTCGACTGTGTGTGCAGCTCTATAGATATCTCTCGTCTGCCGTCTCCTACGGCGGGATTGTCCGGCAGTGGCGTTCTGTCTCACCCTGGGATGGCTGCATTCTCCGAGCGTGATCTCCGTGGAAACAAAGACGTGTTCTACGTGACACGCCCTCCTCTGGCACGCTCAAGCCCCGCCTACTGCACAAGCAGCTCTGACATCACCGAACCTGACCCGAAGGTACACACACACACACAAATACTGTATTCTGTTCTATAAATGGTTTACCAAAACGTATTTAAGAACTGGCTCTCTTTTCATTGCATTTGGTTCTGGTGTACATATTTTGGCAAAAAGTGTTTGTTCTTTCTCCATGTGCATCTGTTACTCTCAAATGTAATTGTGTGTGTGTGTGTGTGTGTGTGTGTGTTGACCCTCTCAGGTTCTCAGTGTGAATAAGAGCGTGTCTATGATGGATCTTCAGGATTCGCGCATTAACAGCATGTCGAATCTGCACTCTGTCAATGACCTGCTGAACTTGTCTCAGGGCTCCCTCGCCGGGCTGGGTGGGTACGGTCCGCTAGGCGGTGCCCCTCTCAGGGCCGGAGGTCGTGTGTCAGCGGGGTCGGGGGGGTCGAATATGTCAGGCGGTTTGCGTCTGGCGATGGATTCACTCTGCAGCAGCAGCAGCAACAGCAGGCGGCCGCGATGCACGTGCCGTTATCCTTCCAGAATCCTCTGTTCCACCTGGCGTCTGACGGGCCACAGTACCACACCCCTCCACACGTGCCGGCCACGGCCCCGCCCCCACTCCTGCTTGCCCCAGAGCCTGAAAATGGACACGTTGGCTTCGGCGTGCCGACGTTTGGTCACAGCGGCTTCTCTCGCAGCGAGGATCTGTCGGCTCTGCGCTCACAGAACAGTCTGGTGCAGCCAAACATCGTCCACTCGCACAGCTACAGCGACGATTTCACATGCCACAATCAGGCCGACTACGCCCGCAGACAGCTCTCGCTGCAGGTGCAGGTAAACGCACAGACTGATGCACGGATAATCACATCAAACACTTCCCATGGATACCTGCAATTATCAGGACATTTCCAGGGTTGGAAATAAAATCTGAAGAAGTCATCGAAAAGTCTTTAAAGTAATACAAATGAATAAAATCTGAAAAGGTAATTGAAAAGTCATAGAAATGAATAAAAAGTAAATTAACAATCTTAGAAATTAAAATAATCTGAAAAGTCTTGAAAATTCATAAAATCGTACGATTTTTTAAGATTTTAAGAAAATCTTGGAAATCAAAAGAATAATTAAAATTAAAAAGATATTAATAAAATATTTTAAATAATTGAAACGATTTGGAAATAAATCAAATAAAAAAAAGTCTTCGAAAAGTCTTGAAAATTAGAAGTCATCGAAAAATCATAGAAATAATAAACATTTTAAAGTCACAGAAAATTCTTGGAAATTCTTTAAAAGTAATTTAACAGTCTTGAAAACAAAAAAAAAAAAATCTTATTTTTGGGAGGAAATTAATACAATCTATTAAAGCCAGGCTCGGCGAGTATTCTCGCTAACTATCCCTGGAGAGTTTGAATCCAGGGCGTGCTGAGTGACTCCAGTCAGGTCTCCTTAGCAACCAAATTGGCCCGGTTGCTAGGGAGGGTAGAGTCACATGGGGTAACCTCCTCGTGGTCGCTATAAAGGACAGGTTGGTATCAAATATAACACTAAGTTCTTCGCTGTTGAAGATGATTTAACAGAACATCCATCCAGAGTCAAATTATATTGTAGTTTCTTGCCACAGTACTGAATAAACATCTAGGATTGTTGTGGTTATTTTCTATGAGTTTACTAAAATATGCTGACCTGGCAGCTTTTAGTGCCTGTCTGTAGCTACAGACACTGTCCTTACATGCACCACGAAATGCTTCTAATTTTGTATTTTTACACATGCGCTCCATTTTCCGAGCTGCCCTCTTGAGATCATGAGTGTGATAATTTTCAATATCTATGTGAATGTTGAAGTCTCCAACAATTAAATCTCTATCTACAGTAACTACAAGATCTGATAAAAAATTAGCAAATTCAACAGTGAAATCAGAAAACGGTCCAGGTGATCTATATATTGTAGCAAGGGTAATAGACGACAGAGATTTTTTATTTATATCTGACGGTGTCACATTAAGCATTATTAGTTCAAAAGACTTACATTTATATCCTGTCCTCTGAGTAACACCAAAGACTTTACTGTAAATTGTAGCAACACCTCCTCCTCGGCCCTTCAGACGAGGCTCATGTTTATAACAATAACCTGGGGGAGTAGATTCATTTAAACTAATATATTCATCCGGTTTAAGCAGGTTTCAGTGAAACAGAGCACATCCAATCTATGATCTGTAATCATTTAATTTACAATAAGAGATCTAATGTTTAGTAGCTCTACCTTTATATGATGTTTATTTTTAATTTGTTCAAGTTTGACCTTAATAAAAAAAATTCTAAATGATTTAGTGAGGGTATTGTGTTTGGTAGTTCGGGGAACAGACACAGTCTCTATGAGATATCTAGGTGATACAGTCTCTATGTGTTGTAGTTTACAGTATGTGA
>NC_068285.1:4991683-5006683 GCF_025860055.1 Xyrauchen texanus
ATATACGCCAGTAGCTGCTCTGCTGGAGCTTAAGTCATTTTCTTTTGTGTTTATTTTCTGTTGAAAGTATTCATTCAGTGTGCATTTGGGGTAATGAATAGTGTTTCTGTGCCTACGGCTCCCACAGAGAACGCCGCAGTCCTGATTTGGAGGGAATCGAAGGAGCTTCGCCGAATGATCCTTTTTCTATAAGGTCAATTCTCACAACTTTTGGCACACGTTTCTGATATTATACAGCCATTTTCTGTGTATAGGGGTCAATTATGCTGAGTGTATCTTTCCCCCATTGTGTAGCACTCTCGTCTTAAGTTCATGATGAAACGGTCCTTAAACGGGAGCCGCGTGCCAGTTTAGCCATACACACGGACAAGCCATAGCATTGCCCCGCCCCTCCAATCCCCTTCAGGAGTGATGTATATACGTATAGATTTACCCATGCCAATATTCTGGAATGCAGGAGAGATGAGTTGATTATCTCTGAATATGGATGTTTTGAATGTTCATATTATCATCATAAAGATATTATATTCAAATACGATTATTGCAATTATGAGCTTCGTTTTATTGACGATGATTGACGAACAGATGTGTCTTTCTTTGTGTGAATAAGGAGACGTTTACATTTTTCTGGGGAAATATTACAAATCTTTAAATATTTCAACAAATAAATAAATATATACATGCTTAACAGAAGATGTTTTTATCGCCTCTATTGTAGTTTTGATGTCAACAGTCAGTTTTACTCAATCCTCCCATGTTCATATTACTCAAATCACTTCATGTGACCAGGGGAACTTCAAATAACTGGAAAAGTCTTGTCCGCTTTACCCTTTGGTTTGGTTTACTGAAACTACATATCATCCATTGATAACAATAGCAAAGTGAGCAATCTGCAGTCTGTAGTGTTTCCACCATGTAATTAGCATGCTAACATTTACTGTCACTAGCTAGCTTATCACTCAATACTTGATTCAGTTACGTTCCCTTTAAAGGAACATTCCGGGTTCAATTGAAGTTGAGTTTAATCAACAGTATTTGTGGCATTAATGTCAAAAAATTATTTAGACTCGTCCCTCCTTTTCTTTAAAAAAAAAAAAGCGGGGGTCTGGGTATCTCAGCGAGTATTGACGCTGACTATCACCCCTGGAGTCGCGAGTTTGAATCCAGGGCATGTTGAGTGACTCCAGCCAGGTCTCCTTAGCAACCAAATTGGCCCGGTTGCTAGGGAGGGTAGAGTCACATGGGGTAACCTCCTCGTGGTCACTATAATGTGGTTCTCGCTCTCGGTGGGGCGTGTGGTGAGTTGTGCGTGGATGCCGCGGAGAATAGCGTGAAGCCTCCACACGCGCTACGTCTTCAACAAGTCATGTGATAAGATGCGTGGATTGACGGTCTCAGACGCAACTGAGATTCATCCTCCACCACCCGGATTGAGGCGAGTCACTACGCCTTACGGATTTAGAGTGCATTGGGAATTGGGCATTCCATATTGGGAGAAAATCCAGTGAGACACTTACAATGGAAGTCAATGGGGACAATCTTTAGAGGGTTTAAAGGCAGAAATGTGAAGCGTATAATTTTATAAACGCACTTACATTAATTCTTCTATTAAAAGTTGCGTATTATCTGAGCTGAAAGTTCTTTAAATCTTAATTTTACAGTCCTTTTAGCATTTATGGTTTGTAAACATTGCATCGTCATGGTAACGATGTTGTAAAACTGGCCATTTGATTGTAAAATCATGTTCAAATGCATATTGTTTATGTCTTGTGTCTATATTGTAACAGTTGGGACTCCATTGACTTCCATTAGAAGTGTCTCACTGGACCTCTTCTTTTAAAAGAGGGGCAAATCAAAAAGCCACTTGTCATGATTGAATCAAGTTCAGCCAAAGAGTTGTTTATTTATTTATTTATTTGTTTGTTTTGAGTGTTTGATACTATTGATTTTTACCTCTGATTTAAAATATGTTCTTTAATTGTAATCTTGACCAAATGTTTTTTCCATTAACCAATAGCTGCAGTTTAATAGCAGTGTGAACTGGCTTGTTTGGGGTATTGTTTTACTAATATTAAATGAATGGCAGTGTTATTAAACTGTAAACTCATGAGATAACCAGCTGATTGCACCAATGTTCCTGAGCTGATCTGGGATGCTTCAGTCCTCTCACAGGGCACTAGCCAGAGCGACCCACTTTATCTAAAATTGGAAATAATGAAGGGTAAAGGATGACAGACGGCCATTGCACTGGAAAACATATAATCCATATCTGATCTCGATATGTGTGAGTCTCAGTACAGAGATCAGACAAACACAGAGATATGGAGAACATACAATCCAAACGGTACAAAAGATATCCTTATGATTGACAGGCAGAAAGTCTTCTGATTGGCTAATCAAAGGATTTGATCGTGGCCCATGGGCATCTAGCAGATCACTAGCAGACTCTAAACAACAGGATTTTGGGTGAGGGTGTCACACATGCAGACTGTTTTCCCAAGATCTTGCTCTCTTCAGTTGGAGGTATGTCACACTTGCAGATTAAGGTGGAGTGCTGCAAACATACAAACTCACCGCAACTCTCTCTCTCTGATTCCCGGTCATGTGGAGCATGCCGAAATATCAACAGGAGTACCACGTGAGCATAAACGATTGTAACAGAGTGATTTAGAGCATTTTCAGAACTGTATCTCACTTGAATTTTTCCTAAATGGGCGAAACTTGTTACAATATTGCATTATCTTCATTTAGAAGATTTAGCGCATCTTAATGAATACATTGAAGTCTATGAAGTGAGTGATATTTATACGTGTAAAGGGTCATCACATGACTCATGTCAGCGCTGCAGAATACATTGAAGTCTATGAAGTGAGTGATATTTATACGTGTAAAGGGTCATCACATGACTCGAGTCAGCGCTGCAGAATACATTGAAGTCTATGAAGTGATTGATATTTATACGAGTAAAGGGTCATCACATGACTCGTGTCAGTGCTGCAGAATACATTGAAGTCTATGAAGTGAGTGATATTTATACGGGTAAAGGGTCATCACATGACTCGTGTCAGCGCTGCAGAATACATTGAAGTCTATGAAGCGAGTGATATTTATCACGAGTAAAGGGTCATCACATGACTCGTGTCAGCTGCAGAATACATTGAAGTCTATGAAGCGAGTGATATTTATACGAGTAAAGGGTCATCACATGACTCGTGTCAGCTGCAGAATACATTGAAGTCTATGAAGCGAGTGATATTTATACTGAGTAAAGGGTCATCACATGACTCGTGTCAGCTGCAGAATACATTGAAGTCTATGAAGCGAGTGATATTTATACTGAGTAAAGGGTCATCACATGACTCGTGTCAGCTGCAGAATACACTGAAGTCTATGAAGCGAGTGATATTTATACGAGTAAAGGGTCATCACATGACTCGTGTCAGCTGCAGAATACACTGAAGTCTATGAAGCGAGTGATATTTATACTGAGTAAAGGGTCATCACATGACTCGTGTCAGCTGCAGAATACATTGAAGTCTATGAAGCGAGTGATATTTATACGAGTAAAGGGTCATCACATGACTCGTGTCAGCTGCAGAATACATTGAAGTCTATGAAGTGAGTGATATTTATACGTGTAAAGGGTCATCACATGACTCGTGTCAGCTTGCAGAACACATTGAAGTCTGTGAAGTGAGTGATATTTATACAGGTAAAGGGTCATCACATGACTCGTGTCAGCGTTGCAGAATACATTGAAGTCTATGAAGTGAGTGATATTTATACGTGTAAAGGGTCATCACATGACTCGTGTCAGCGCTGCAGAACACATTGAAGTCTGTGAAGTGAGTGATATTTATACAGGTAAAGGGTCATCACATGACTCGTGTCAGCGCTGCAGAATACATTGAAGTCTATGAAGTGAGTGATATTTATATGTGTAATGGACCCTTGTCTACCAGAGGCCCTTGAATGCCAGGGGCCCTTGAATGCCTGGGGCCCTTGACTTCCAGGGGCCCTTGACTACCAGGGGCCTTTGACTACCAGGGGCCCTTGACTGCCCGGGGCCTTGACTACCAGGGGCCCTTGAATGCCCGTGGCACTTGACTGCTCGGGTCCCTTGATTACTCGGGACCCTTGACTGCTTGGGGCCCTTGGCTTCCCGGGTGCCTTGACTGCCCGGGGCCCTTCACTGCCCGGGGCCCTTGACTACCAGGGGCCCTTGAATGCCCAGGGGGCCCTGTGTTTAAGGTTTTTGATCCACCGCTCAAAAACCCATCAACAATGAAAACGTTCAAGAAGTCAACAATGCTTGGAGATAACTGGCCCCGGGGCCTTTGCAAGTCTTAATCCGTCCCTGGTGTACGCAGAAACATTACACTTAATTTTCTATTAATAAATGACATTAACACAGTCAAAGATCACTTTCAGAGATTTACTTCAAGGAATGAATTACTAGATATGAACATTACAGACATTATCCATCAAAACACACAAAAACTGATACTGTAAACAACAAAATAGTTTTGAACAGTGTTTTATTTGTGATATAATAAACCCCTGTTTCTAAAAACACGATTATTTGAAAACTTTTGGCAATCACGTCTTACAGAAATTGCTAAACAGATTCATTCACATCCTTAAAAATGAAGTCAAAATTCAGTGTAAATCATTCAATGCAACAATTAGTAAAAAATAATCCAATAGTAAAATATTCAAGCTCAAACTAATGCAACAGTTCCTTTTGTGAATCCTTTCAGACTACATGACTGAATCAATGACAAGTAGAAATCATCACCGTAATATCTGCAATAATAACATTATATTAAATAATACACAAGTGCAAGATACACATTTCTGGGGAGAATAAACTATAATTTAACAGACTAAAATGTGATGAGATCAAAGCAAATAACTTTTGTACCGTAATAATCTGTAATCTGTCCTATAATTATTGCTTTAATTCCACAGTAAGAACAAGAAATGCTGAGATGACGTTCTCTTTTGACTTCATGTGAGAGATTCACAACTGCTGGAAGCTCATATTTAATGTCCGTTATCCGTATTGAGTTTTACCTTTTCAATATTCATGTGCTGTTTATAATTCAATATACTGTATAGTGCATGTGCAAAGTCTGCAACATCACAATGGTTAAATCCAACACTTTTGACCATTTGTATCTAACAGCATTAGCAGATATTGACACTATCCATACAGAAAAAGAACATGCATCAGTGCCAATCACATGCATTAATATTTCTCTGTAGTCAGTATGTCATGTCATACAATCCAGCAATTCTATACTATTAGTGTAGGACTGAAAATGGATTCATCTTTTCATTTGAACTTAATTAACCCATCTGAGAGCTCAGGACCTTCTCCTTCTAGTTAACACCCTTAAAACAAGTTCACAAGACTTGAGAAGCAGAATGGATTAAGACGTCATGTCTTGCTTTCGAAGAAATCCAACATAGTTTGGTGTAATTTATGCTTAAAAGAAGAAACATCTGTTTGCCAATGGGGAAAGAAAAATAAACACGTGTTCCCTTTGAATCAGAGTTTTTTTTAAAGAAGGTTTAGATATTTTTACTGGGGGAAAAAAACACAAAAATATTAAAGGTTATTTTTTTGGGGGGGTCTGGGTATCTCAGCGAGTATTGACGCTGACTATCACACCTGGAGTTGTGAGTTTGAATTCAGGGCATGCCGAGTGACTCCAGTCAGGTCTCCTTAACAACCAAATTGGCCCGGTTGTTAGGGAGGGTAGAGTCACATGGGGTAACCTCCTTGTGGTGGTGATTAGTGGTTCTCTCAATGGGGCGTGTGGTGAGTTGTGTGTGGATCGTGGAGAGTAGCATGAGCCTCCACATGTTGTGAGTCTCCGCAGTGTCATGCACAACGAGTCACATGATCAGATGCGCCGATTGACGGTCTCAGAAGCGGACGCAACTGAGACTCGTCCTCCTCCACCCGGATTGAGGAGAGTAACCGCACCACCACGAGGACCTATTAAGTAGTGGGAATTGGGCGTTCCAAACTGGGGAGGAAAGGGGATAAAAATGGCAATTTTTCTAAACAGAACCAAAACTCCAAAGTGCAGAAAATTTACTGAACAGAAACTCTAAGTGTGCTAGGTTGTTTTCTGACCAGCCTAATCTAATGAAAACTACATTACATGGTTTTCTACACATATCCCGGAGGTGAAATGTCCACTGTGTGTCAATAAAAGCAAGTTAAAACGAAAGCACATAACGCATTACCACAGGCACAAACGCTTGATGTTTGAAACAGGCCTTATAGTTGTTCAAACTCCTGGTGAAAATGTGTCAGCCAAGATTTTGTTTATCATTATACAATGATAGCACATGGCAAAAGTTTAATGCATCTCAATGCAACTTCAAACTCAGTTTTGTAGTTTTCAGACCAGCTTCATCGTGAACCTGCCCGTCTCCATGGTCGTCCTTCCACACCCTCCCGCAGACGCAGAGCTGCGTGGGACGAAATCAATAGTTGCCGTGTGTTTGATTTGGCCTTTGCTCTGACTCCATAAAAACATGAAGATGAAACAGATTGCCACTGAGCTCAGGAACGACAAGAAGCCCATGGTCACCGCGATCACCAGCGTCTTCACGTCAAATGGAAATGGCTGTGAACCGTGAGAACCGTTGCCCGGTGCTTGTCCAGACACAAAGCTCCACCCCTCCAGAAAGAAGGGACCAGAACGGTTTCGAGTAGAAGAGGGAAATCCACGCACCCGCAGGCTCACAGAGATGCTGTCATTTCCTGCAGCATTAGAAGCGATGCAAAGGTAGTAGCCGCTGTCTTGAACCTGTGCGTAACGCACCTCAAGGGTCCCGTTGCTTAGTACGCGAATTCTACCGGACCCAGTAAGGAGGGAGCGTTTCGGACTCAGCCAAGTGATAGAAGGTTCGGGGTCTCCATCTGCTTCGCAGAACAACAGGACAGTATGCCCCTCATCTGTGCGAACATCTTGCGGTTTACGAGTGAGAATACGTGAATGCCGACAGATGAACAACCATGGAAGTTCAACTTCTGTAAAGTCACCAAACCTCCTGCCTTGTACCTGTACAGGTGAGGCACAGGTTGGTGGCTGCCCTTCAAAGCGAAGTTGTAGACGTCTACGCATCACCCAGAGCAGACGGCAATCACACGCCAGAGGGTTCCCATCCAACCTCAAAACCTCCAGTGTAGCTACTGAGTGGAACACCGATTCTTCCAGGGTCACCAACCGATTGGAAGACATGTTGAGTAGGCGGAAAAAGGCAAGGCCACGGAATGCACCCGGTTCCACTCTCAGTAAATTCGCGCCAACCAAGTGCAGCTCCTGTAAGCGTAACAAGTCCCCCAGGAGATTGGACTGGATGCTGGTAATGGGGTTGTAGGACAAGTCCAAGTAGCGCAGGTAGACCAGGTGGTGCAGTGGGGAATACGGTATGGAGCTCAGGTTACAGTGGCTGAGAGTAAGGGAGGTGAGATTGAGTCCAATCAGACTGTTGATGGCTAGCGAGTCCAGCCAGGGACAGTGAGACACTCTGAGGTCCCTCAAACGGCTCAGCTGGCGGAACGAGTTATTGGGCAACGTGGTGATCCCCATTCTGCAGAAGCGCAACTGCAAGAGGCCCGTAAGTTGAGACATTGCCTCCACTGGCACCAATGTCAGGTTGCACCTGTTGAGGTTCAGCTCTTGCAGGTTTATCAGACCACTGAACGCACGGTTTGAGATGAAGACCAGATCATTCTCGCTGGCCTCCAGCTTCTGCAGAGACGGCATCTCTCGGAACATGTCATCCAGGAACACCAAGATCTCGTTCTCACTGATGTCCAGCAGTCGAACATTTGGAAGGCCAGCAAACACTCCAACTGATATAATCTTCAGTCGGTTGCGGGAAACTCTCAGCGTCAGGAGGTTTTGCAGACCAAAGAAGGCTTCAACCTCAATGATTGTCAGCATGTTATCACTAAGGTCCAACTCTCGTAATTGTGTTAGGCCAGAGAACTGCCACTTCATCAGAGTCTTTAAGTGGTTATACGTCAAGTTCAACATCTGGGCATATTCCAGAATGCCCTCGGGAACAGAGTTCAGTTGTCTTGATGAACAGTTGACCATGAGGAGCTTTGGCAAACAGTCGCAGCACTGGGCACAGGGCCCTGCTAGTGCCACACCTACTACCCACTGGAGGACCAGCCACCAGTACACCCTCCTCCAATCAGCAGCCACACACATCTGGAGACCCGCCTACAGGGGGAAACAGAGCGATAAACACAGTTATTCTCACCACAAATTGGCAGTAGGGACCAGAGTGCATTAGGGATCATTCTTGTGTTCAAAACCGCAAGATTGACCGCAAGGGAACAGAGCAAAATGCGGGGGTCTTGAGATGAGTTGGTGTCTATAAAACATGGTGCTCAGCCATGGAGGTTTTGGAGTTGCAACATTAGACTTTCTGTCTAATGTTGCAACTCCAATTTATATATTTCTAAATAAATCAGTAAGTGGGCCTATGTGGTACGGTGGCTTCATTGGGTTACTTCCCCATGGCCAACACATGGGTAGTCCTGTTTTTAGCTTTTACGCTAAAATAAAAGACAGAAATGTATTTGAATATGAAATAGCAGATGAAATACAAAATGTAACGCTGTTAGAACGGACCCTTAATCTCATGCTCAAAAATGTGCATAATATCCGTGGTATATATAGCGCATAATATTAAAGAGACAAAGACAACACTGATGCTCTGAGACTCACCAGCTGGCAGAGTGGCCGCTCCTCATTCCCAACGATTCCTAGAGAATCTCTCTGATCTCAGAGCCTGTGCAGAGAGACAGATATTAATCTACATTATGGTGTTATTTCTAATAAAGCGTATGACCCTGCTATGTGTGTGTTCAGGGCGAGGTGCAGAAAAAGGTTTGAAGGTACATACACAGGACACAGTCAGTCCTGTTACACTCTTTTTATAGTTTAGTTTGAGTAAACTATGAAGATTCATGTGATGAGACTATCACAGTATGTGTAGTTGTGGGGGTTGAGGGTGTCCCGAGAACAGATATATGGTCTTGTGTGTGTGTGATTGACCGGGACTCCAGTCGCCATGTTTGCATAACCAAATGTTGGCAGTGTCCAAAGTATTAAAGCAAAGCCACAAAACATGAACGACTGCCAAAGACACAGTATGTGTTCAATCGGTGCTTCTCAACTGGTTTTGCTTCAGGACCCACAGAATCATTCATTATTACAGGACATTTCATTAAACGCATTTTGGTTCAATTACACTTTTTTTGAGTGTGTGTGTATGTGTGTGTATGTGTGTGTGTCTGTGTGTATGTGTGTGTGTGTCTGTGAGAGTGTGTGTGTGTCTTTATGTATGTGTGTACGTGTGTGAGTGTATGTGTGTAGGTGTGTGTGTGTGTCTGTGAGAGTTTGTGAGAGTGTGTGTGTGTCTGTGTGTACGTGTGTGTGTGTGTGTGTGTGTGAGATCACAAATCGCTCTTTAATTCCATCAAAAAGATTACTTGCAGCGCCACACCTATTACCATCATTAGGGGAAAAAACAGTGATCCAATCTCTGACCCCCAGAAACAGGTTTGCAGATTTGCTGAGCATTTCTGTGAGGTCCTGGGGGAGGGGAAGTCCCTGAGCCTGGAAAACATTGTGGGACAAAGTGGGGATGACCCTGCTGGGGCTGCGGTGCCACAAATAATGGAGGAAGAAGTCGCTCCCTGTGGGTGGCTGGCTGAGGTGCCATCTTTGGAGGAAGTACTGAAGGCAATCCGGAGCCTGAGACCAGGAAAGGCACCGGGCAGAGATGATCTCCCCAGTGAAATGCTGAGGGAGGGAGGTGTTTGTGCACAGACTGCCCTACATGACATCATAACAACAGTCTGGACCACTGGGTGGGTTCCGCAGGATTGGAAGGATGCCCTGGTGGTCCCTCTCTTTAAAAAGGGGGACCGCTCAGATTGTAATAACTATAGGGGCATCTCACTCCTCAGTGTGCCGGGAAAGGTCCTGGCAAGGATTATTCAACATCACCTTGCCAGGCACGCTGAGGAGAGACTTGCGGAGCCCCAGTGTGGTTTCAGGAAGGGGCGGTCTTGCACGGATGCCATATTCTCTGTCCGTCTGCTACAGCAGAGGTGTAGGGAATTCCAGCAAGACCTATATCTCTGCTTTATTGACCTGGTCAAGGCCTATGATACCATCAGTAGAACTGGGCTCTGGGTTGTTCTTCGTGCTTTCGGAGTCCCAGATCCACTGCTCACGATCATTAAGGACCTTCATGATGGTGAGCGGGCCCGGGTAAAACTACGTGGTCAGGAGTCGGAGCCATTCCCTGTTCACCTGGGAGTGCGACAGGGATGTCCTCTGGCTCCCACATTATTTAATATCTATTTCGACCGTGTGGTTTGTGAAGCCTTCGATGGCTGTACTGGAGGAATTTCCATCTGGTATAGATATAATGGGAGGTTGATCGACGCCCGGGTGCGGTCAAGGGATGGCTCCCTATTGGTCAACCACATTATGTATGCTGATGATCTGGTAATTGCTGCTCACTCAGAGGAGGAATTGGGGGCACTGCTGATGAACCTGGAGCTTGCCACCAAGAGATAGGGCCTTACCATCAGCCCAACCAAAATTATGCACCTGCTGGGTATTATGTACCATCAGACACTCCACCCCCACAGCTCCCAATTGGTGATGGGGCAGTTGTGGAGAGAGTGGAGTGTTTTCCATACCTGGGAAACACCATAGTGTGCTTATGACCAGCTCCGGTTTGACAGCAGAGGTCTCACTCCGAATCAGTCGAGTGGCATTATCTTTTCATCGGTTGTGTAACGCTGTGTGGAAGCTACCCGGTTTGTCGCTCCGCACGAAGCTTCAGGTATTCTCGGCCACGGTCATTCCCTCCCTTCTCTATGCTTGCGAAACGTGGACCCCCCTAATGGAACATCATCACCGATTAGAAACATTTAGGCTGGCCTGCCTAAGATCCATCCTGGGTTCCAGGTAAGATCCAGGCTGGATTGTGCGAGGAGCTCACAAATCTTTGAAAGATGTGGACATAGTCCCATCGGTGAGCTCCTACGGCAGGCAAGGTTGCGTTAGCTGGGTCATGTAGCCCGCATGCCCGGCCACCGCATGCCTAAACAGTTTCTGTTCCGCCGGATAGAGGGGGCTAAGCGGGCGCAGCACGGGCTGGAGAAGAAATGGAGTGATGTGGTACAGGAGGACGTGGAGCTGAGTGGACTTGCCAATGACTGGTACCAGCGGTGTCAAGATCGGCGTCTTTGGAGGAGGCTTGTGAAGGACGCTGCTGGCCAGTTGGAGGCAGTCACCCTCCAACAACAATGGAGGGCAGAGGAGCGAAGCTCACAACAAGGAGCAGAGCGCAGGGTGGCTAAAGCACAGCAAGTTGGCACGGTAGGGGGAACAGGTGGTGCATCAGCCAGTCATCTCAGTCATTCGACCCATGTCACCTGTTGGATCTGTCCCGTGTCCTCCTGCCAGCGGGCATTCGACACTTCACGTGGCCTTAACGTGCACATAGCCTGGCACAAGCGTCGTGGTGAAGTCATCGCCACTTAGTGGCGAATGGCGGTTGTTGTTGTTGTGTGTGAGAGTGTGTGTGTGTGTGTGTTTGTGTGTGCTTGTGTTTTGTTTGTGTGTGAGTGAGTTTGTGTGAGTGAGTGTGTGTGTGAGCGTGTATTTATCACTTTGTAGGGACCAAATGTCCCCATAAGGATAGTAAAACCCGAAATGTTTGACCTTGTGGGGACATTTTGTCGGTCCCCATGAGGAAAACAGCTTATAAATCATACTAAATTATGTTTTTTGAAAATGTAAAAATGCAGAAAGTTTTCTGTGAGGGTTAGGTTTAGGGGTAGGGTTAGGTTTAGGGGATAGAATATAAAGTTTGTACAGTATAAAAACCATTATGTCTATGGAAAGTCCCCATAAAACATGGAAACACAACATGTGTGTGTGTGTGTGTGTGTGTGTGTGTGTGTGTGTGTGTGTGTGTGTGTGTGTGAGAGAGATAGAGAGAGTGTGTGTGTGTGTGTGTGTGTGTGTTTGTGTGTGCTTGTGTTTTGTTTGTGTGTGTGTGTGTGTTTTTTTTGTCCTTGTGATATTTCTTTGGTACTTAAGTCAAAAATGTCATGTGGTGTAATAAAGTCTCATTAAATGCTGTAATTCCTGAAAAAAGAAATGTTGCATGAGTTGTGTAGGATCATCTTTTAGGATTATTATTATTATTATTTTAAATAGACAGTTAAAAAGTGCAAAGTCCTCGTGGTGGTGTAGTGACTCGCCTCAGTCTGGGTGGTGGAGGACGAATCTCAGATGCCTCCCTAGCAACCGGGCCAATTTGGTTGCTAGGGAGACCTGACTGGAACCTGCGACTCCAGGTGTGATAGTCTGTGTCAACACTCGCTGAGATACACAGACCGGGTTAAAAAGTGTTGTAAGAATCTGATAATCTGGCATTTTATGCTCAGGTCGTGTGGTGTGACCCTGTCTCCATTGTCTTGACGTGCACACACACTTTATTAAGAGTGCAAACCGCCTCTGCTATAAATGTTACCTTTAAAAACGTGTTTAAATGAAATGATTGGTTTGAGTTGAATGTGAACAGGAAATGCTTTTGACTTGATCTATCATTATATATCACAGTTTGATTGGACGCACCACCTTTAATGTGAGAGAGATCAGGGAAGAGTTTCTCCCTTTTAAAGTGGATACGTTTATTTTGCCATTATAAGAAAGCAGGATTATCTGGTTAGTTGCGTTTATTATCTGCATGCAGGATTATCCCGGCAACAGACCTACATGAATGAACTCACACACCCTGAACATCACTGCTTTAACAGCTGCTGCGAGTGCATGAATGAGGAGCATATGTCCTGTTTAATGCCGCAGACGAGTCTAATCGGGTCTTTAAACGGCTGCTAATGGACGCTGTAATGGCCGTGAATGTGTATGTGCTGGATTATTGATTCATCCACACGCTGCTGCTCGTCTGTTTACACAACAACATTTGTTTCAGTCGATTAAGCGTCTTTAAAAGTGCGACCTAAACTCCACGGCTCTTAAAACCCCAATCCAGATCAATCCTGACCCCAAGTGTCTCCCTGGAACACACATTTGTTCTTTATTAAACCCGGAATATTCCTTTAAATCCAGAGTTTTCCTGGAATAATCAGTGACTGTTCATTAGAGACACAGAGGTGACAGCTTTATCCAGTAAAACACAAGCATCAGAGGATTCCTTGTGTCATCTTTTACATTCTGCTAAACGTCTCCTCTTGTGTTTGGCAGAAGTCAGTCATGCATCTTTGGGAAAACATTAGGACAGGTGAATTATGACAAGAATGGACACTTTAATTTCTGTACAAACAGGAACTTCATAATTTCATTCATACATTATAATAATATAAAAATATATATATTTTACTTTCCCAGCATTGTTTTATTTTTATGTGCAAATTTATAATAATACAAATATATGTTTTGCACAATCTAAATAACCTATATTAAGATCTAAATGTTCACTTTGTGTAATTCTCTTTATTCTAATGATGATGACACAATATTTGAATTAAAAGCAGTATAAATTAAGCGCAACAAACACTACCATGATGTTACAAATTATTGCACATTTACTAAATTAAATCATTATTTTAATATTTGTGTCATGAAAATAACGTCGATAATACACTTTACTAACTCATATAACTGCTGATTCTTTATTAATGTGGAAGAGAATCTCACCTGCCGCCAGGCGCGCGTCCATCTCCGTCCAGACACGCGCGCTCCATCATCCGCGCGTCACGCGCACAGGTGTGTTTACCTGAGACCAGATGAATAAACGCGGCTTTCTTTCTGCCTCTTCTGCGGCGTTTCTGCGTCAAACCTCGATATTCAGCTACAGTAAATCCCTCAGATTCTGGTCACGTCGTGTTTCCGTGTCCATGTTCGCGTGCGAACTCTTCGCGACGCGTCTGACGCTCAGCAGCACCACGGGAGCGCGCGCGGCCGGATTTATTCACATGAACGTGGATTTGAGCCAAGAGCCCGCATTACTTGAGCTGCGGATGAAGATGATGACTGATGTGATCTGCGGATTTAACACAAATAAATGGAGAAAAACCCCCAAAACAAATAATTAAAAAACAGCAGATGGAGAAATCTTAATGTCACACCTCGTGCACGAGCTTGTCATGGTGTATAAACACATTTCAACCAAACACAAAAGCATTTAAATTTATAATAATTCAATTTTAAGCTATTTATAAAATGAATTTTCGGAGTAAAGAACGTGAAAACATTTTTTATGAATGAGTGTATAACTCTCTCTCTCACTCACTCACTCTCTCTCACTCACTCACTCACACACTCACTCACTCACTCACTCTCTCTCACTCATTCTCACACTCAATCAATCTCTCATTCACTCTCTCACTCACTCACTCACTCACTCACTCACTCACTCTCACTCTCACTCACTCACTCACTCACTCACTCACTCACTCACTCACTCACTCTCACTCACTCACTCACTCACTCTGTCTCACTCACTCACTCACTCACTCACTCACTCACTCTCTCTCACTCATTCTCACACTCAATCACTCTCTCATTCACTCACTCACTCACTCACTCACTCTCTCATTCACTCTCTCATTCACTCTCTCACTCTCTCATTCAGTCTCTCACTCACTCACTCTCTCATTCACTCTCTCACTCACTCACTCTCTCATTCACTCTCTCATTCACTCTCTCACTCACTCTCTCATTCACTCTCACTCACTCACTCACTCTCTCATTCACTCTCTCACTCACTCACTCTCTCATTCACTCTCTCACTCACTCACTCACTCTCACTCACTCACTCTCTCAATCACTCACTCACTCTCCCATTCACTCTCTCACTCACTCACTCTCTCATTCACTCACTCACTCTCTCATTCACTCTCAC
>NC_068285.1:5014183-5106683 GCF_025860055.1 Xyrauchen texanus
AGTAGAGAAGGAAAGTTCTGCAGGTGTAGTGGTGGAGGAAAGTTCTGCAGGTGTATTGGTGGAAGAAATGTCAGCAGGTGTAGTAGAGAAGGAATGTTCTGGAGGTGTAGTAGAGAAGGAAAGTTCAGCAGGTGTAGTGGTGGAGGAAACTTCTGCAGGTGTAGTGGTGGAGGAAAGTTCTGCAGGTGTATTGGTGGAAGAAATGTCAGCAGGTGTAGTAGAGAAGGAAAGTTCTGGAGGTGTAGTAGAGAAGGAAAGTTCTGCAGGTGTAGTGGTGGAGGAAAGTTCTGCAGGTGTATTGGTGGAGGAAAGTTCTGCAGGTGTAGTGGTGGAGGAAAGTTCTGGAGGTGTTGTTGTGGAGGAAAGTTCTGCAGGTGTAGTGGTGGAGGAAAGTTCTGCAGGTGTAGTGGTTGAGGAAAGATCTGGAGATGTAGTAGAGAAGGAAAGTTCAGCAGGTGTAGTGGTGGAGGAAAGTTCTGGAGGTGTAGTGGTGGAGGAAAGTTCTGCAGGTGTATTGGTGGAAGAAATGTCAGCAGGTGTAGTGGTTGAGGAAAGATCTGGAGATGTAGTAGAGAAGGAAAGTTCAGCAGGTGTAGTGGTGGAGGAAAGTTCTGGAGGTGTAGTGGTGGAGGAAAGTTCTGCAGGTGTAGTGGTTGAGGAAAGATCTGGAGATGTAGTAGAGAAGGAAAGTTCAGCAGGTGTAGTGGTGGAGGAAAGTTCTGGAGGTGTAGTGGTGGAGGAAAGTTCTGCAGGTGTATTGGTGGAAGAAATGTCAGCAGGTGTACTAGAGAAGGAAAGTTCAGCAGGTGTAGTGGTGGAGGAAAGTTCAGCAGGTGTCGTGGTGGAGGAAAGTTCAGCAGGTGTAGTGGTGGAGGAAAGTTCTGGAGGTGTATTGGTGGAGGAAATTTCTGGAGGTGTAGTGGTGGAGGAAAGTTCTGCAGGTGTATTGGTGGAAGAAATGTCAGCAGGTGTAGTAGAGAAGGAATGTTCTGGAGGTGTAGTAGAGAAGGAAAGTTCAGCAGGTGTAGTGGTGGAGGAAACTTCTGCAGGTGTAGTGGTGGAGGAAAGTTCTGCAGGTGTAGTGGTGGAGGAAAGTTCAGCAGGTGTAGTGGTTGAGGAAAGTTCTGGAGGTGTAGTAGAGAAGGAAAGTTCTGCAGGTGTAGTAGAGAAGGAAAGTTCTGCAGGTGTAGTGGTGGAAGAAATGTCAGCAGGTGTAGTAGAGGAGGAAAGTTCTGGAGGTGTTGTTGTGGAGGAAAGTTCTGCTGGTGTAGTGGTGGAGGAAAGTTCTGCAGATGTAGTGGTGGAGGAAAGTTCTGCAGGTGTAGTGGTGGAGGAAAGTTCTGCAGGTGTAGTGGTTGAGGAAAGTTCTGGAGGTGTAGTAGAGAAGGAAAGTTCTGGAGGTGTAGTAGAGAAGGAAAGTTCTGCAGGTGTAGTGGTGGAGGAAAGTTCTGCAGGTGTATTGGTGGAAGAAATGTCAGCAGGTGTAGTAGAGAAGGAAAGTTCTGGAGGTGTAGTAGAGAAGGAAAGTTCTGCAGGTGTAGTGGTGGAGGAAAGTTCTGCAGGTGTATTGGTGGAGGAAAGTTCTGCAGGTGTAGTGGTGGAGGAAAGTTCTGGAGGTGTTGTTGTGGAGGAAAGTTCTGCAGGTGTAGTGGTGGGGGAAAGTTCTGCAGGTGTAGTGGTGGAGGAAAGTTCTGCAGGTGTAGTGGTTGAGGAAAGTTCTGGATGTGTAGTAGAGAAGGAAAGTTCAGCAGGTGTAGTGGTGGAGGAAAGTTCAGCAGGTTTTGTGGTGGAGGAAAGTTCTGCAGGTGTATTGGTGGAAGAAATGTCAGCAGGTGTAGTAGAAAAGGAAAGTTCAGCAGGTGTAGTGGTGGAGGAAAGTTCAGCAGGTGTCGTGTTGGAGGAAAGTTCAGCAGGTGTAGTGGTGGAGGAAAGTTCTGGAGGTGTATTGGTGGAGGAAATTTCTGGAGGTGTAGTGGTGGAGGAAAGTTCTGCAGGTGTATTGGTGGAAGAAATGTCAGCAGTTGTAGTAGAGAAGGAAAGTTCTGGAGGTGTAGTAGAGAAGGAAAGTTCAGCAGGTGTAGTGGTGGAGGAAAGTTCAGCAGGTGTAGTGATGGAGGAAAGTTCAGCAGGTGTATTGGTGGAAGAAATGTCAGCAGGTGTAGTAGAGAAGGAAAGTTCTGGAGGTGTAGTAGAGAAGGAAAGTTCTGCAGGTGTATTGGTGGAAGAAATGTCAGCAGGTGTAGTAGAGAAGGAAATTTCAGCAGGTGTAGTGGTGGAGGAAAGTTTTGCAGGTGTAGTGATGGAGGAAATGTCAGCAGGTGTAGTAGAGAAGGAAAGTTCAGCAGGTGTAGTGGTGGAGGAAAGTTCAGCAGGTGTAGTAGAGAAGGAAAGTTCAGCAGGTGTAGTGGTGGAAGAAAGTTCTGCAGGTGTATTGGTGGAGGAAAGTTCTGGAGGTGTAGTGGTGGAGGAAAGTTCTGCAGGTGTATTGGTGGAGGAAGGTTCTGCAGGTCTAGTGGTGGAGGAAAGTTCAGCAGGTGTAGTAGAGAAGGAAAGTTCTGCAGGTGTAGTAGAGAAGGAAAGTTCTGCAGGTGTAGTGGTGGAGAAAAGTTCTGCAGGTGTAGTGGTGGAAGAAATGTCAGCAGGTGTAGTAGAGGAGGAAAGTTCTGGAGGTGTTGTTGTGGAGGAAAGTTCTGCTGGTGTAGTGGTGGAGGAAAGTTCTGCAGATGTAGTGGTGGAGGAAAGTTCTGCAGGTGTAGTGGTGGAGGAAAGTTCTGCAGGTGTAGTGGTTGAGGAAAGTTCTGGAGGTGTAGTAGAGAAGGAAAGTTCTGGAGGTGTAGTAGAGAAGGAAAGTTCTGCAGGTGTAGTGGTGGAGGAAAGTTCTGCAGGTGTATTGGTGGAAGAAATGTCAGCAGGTGTAGTAGAGAAGGAAAGTTCTGGAGGTGTAGTAGAGAAGGAAAGTTCTGCAGGTGTAGTGGTGGAGGAAAGTTCTGCAGGTGTATTGGTGGAGGAAAGTTCTGCAGGTGTAGTGGTGGAGGAAAGTTCTGCAGGTGTATTGGTGGAGGAAAGTTCTGCAGGTGTAGTGGTGGAGGAAAGTTCTGGAGGTGTTGTTGTGGAGGAAAGTTCTGCAGGTGTAGTGGTGGGGGAAAGTTCTGCAGGTGTAGTGGTGGAGGAAAGTTCTGCAGGTGTAGTGGTTGAGGAAAGTTCTGGATGTGTAGTAGAGAAGGAAAGTTCAGCAGGTGTAGTGGTGGAGGAAAGTTCAGCAGGTTTTGTGGTGGAGGAAAGTTCTGCAGGTGTATTGGTGGAAGAAATGTCAGCAGGTGTAGTAGAGAAGGAAAGTTCAGCAGGTGTAGTGGTGGAGGAAAGTTCAGCAGGTGTCGTGTTGGAGGAAAGTTCAGCAGGTGTAGTGGTGGAGGAAAGTTCTGGAGGTGTATTGGTGGAGGAAATTTCTGGAGGTGTAGTGGTGGAGGAAAGTTCTGCAGGTGTATTGGTGGAAGAAATGTCAGCAGTTGTAGTAGAGAAGGAAAGTTCTGGAGGTGTAGTAGAGAAGGAAAGTTCAGCAGGTGTAGTGGTGGAGGAAAGTTCAGCAGGTGTAGTGATGGAGGAAAGTTCAGCAGGTGTATTGGTGGAAGAAATGTCAGCAGGTGTAGTAGAGAAGGAAAGTTCTGGAGGTGTAGTAGAGAAGGAAAGTTCTGCAGGTGTATTGGTGGAAGAAATGTCAGCAGGTGTAGTAGAGAAGGAAATTTCAGCAGGTGTAGTGGTGGAGGAAAGTTTTGCAGGTGTAGTGATGGAGGAAATGTCAGCAGGTGTAGTAGAGAAGGAAAGTTCAGCAGGTGTAGTGGTGGAAGAAAGTTCTGCAGGTGTATTGGTGGAGGAAAGTTCTGGAGGTGTAGTGGTGGAGGAAAGTTCTGCAGGTGTATTGGTGGAGGAAGGTTCTGCAGGTCTAGTGGTGGAGGAAAGTTCAGCAGGTGTAGTAGAGAAGGAAAGTTCTGCAGGTGTAGTAGAGAAGGAAAGTTCTGCAGGTGTAGTGGTGGAGAAAAGTTCTGCAGGTGTAGTGGTGGAAGAAATGTCAGCAGGTGTAGTAGAGGAGGAAAGTTCTGGAGGTGTTGTTGTGGAGGAAAGTTCTGCTGGTGTAGTGGTGGAGGAAAGTTCTGCAGATGTAGTGGTGGAGGAAAGTTCTGCAGGTGTAGTGGTGGAGGAAAGTTCTGCAGGTGTAGTGGTTGAGGAAAGTTCTGGAGGTGTAGTAGAGAAGGAAAGTTCTGGAGGTGTAGTAGAGAAGGAAAGTTCTGCAGGTGTAGTGGTGGAGGAAAGTTCTGCAGGTGTATTGGTGGAAGAAATGTCAGCAGGTGTAGTAGAGAAGGAAAGTTCTGGAGGTGTAGTAGAGAAGGAAAGTTCTGCAGGTGTAGTGGTGGAGGAAAGTTCTGCAGGTGTATTGGTGGAGGAAAGTTCTGCAGGTGTAGTGGTGGAGGAAAGTTCTGCAGGTGTATTGGTGGAGGAAAGTTCTGCAGGTGTAGTGGTGGAGGAAAGTTCTGGAGGTGTTGTTGTGGAGGAAAGTTCTGCAGGTGTAGTGGTGGGGGAAAGTTCTGCAGGTGTAGTGGTGGAGGAAAGTTCTGCAGGTGTAGTGGTTGAGGAAAGTTCTGGATGTGTAGTAGAGAAGGAAAGTTCAGCAGGTGTAGTGGTGGAGGAAAGTTCAGCAGGTTTTGTGGTGGAGGAAAGTTCTGCAGGTGTATTGGTGGAAGAAATGTCAGCAGGTGTAGTAGAAAAGGAAAGTTCAGCAGGTGTAGTGGTGGAGGAAAGTTCAGCAGGTGTCGTGTTGGAGGAAAGTTCAGCAGGTGTAGTGGTGGAGGAAAGTTCTGGAGGTGTATTGGTGGAGGAAATTTCTGGAGGTGTAGTGGTGGAGGAAAGTTCTGCAGGTGTATTGGTGGAAGAAATGTCAGCAGTTGTAGTAGAGAAGGAAAGTTCTGGAGGTGTAGTAGAGAAGGAAAGTTCAGCAGGTGTAGTGGTGGAGGAAAGTTCAGCAGGTGTAGTGATGGAGGAAAGTTCAGCAGGTGTATTGGTGGAAGAAATGTCAGCAGGTGTAGTAGAGAAGGAAAGTTCTGGAGGTGTAGTAGAGAAGGAAAGTTCTGCAGGTGTATTGGTGGAAGAAATGTCAGCAGGTGTAGTAGAGAAGGAAATTTCAGCAGGTGTAGTGGTGGAGGAAAGTTTTGCAGGTGTAGTGATGGAGGAAATGTCAGCAGGTGTAGTAGAGAAGGAAAGTTCAGCAGGTGTAGTGGTGGAGGAAAGTTCAGCAGGTGTAGTAGAGAAGGAAAGTTCAGCAGGTGTAGTGGTGGAAGAAAGTTCTGCAGGTGTATTGGTGGAGGAAAGTTCTGGAGGTGTAGTGGTGGAGGAAAGTTCTGCAGGTGTATTGGTGGAGGAAGGTTCTGCAGGTCTAGTGGTGGAGGAAAGTTCAGCAGGTGTAGTAGAGAAGGAAAGTTCTGCAGGTGTAGTAGAGAAGGAAAGTTCTGCAGGTGTAGTGGTGGAGAAAAGTTCTGCAGGTGTAGTGGTGGAAGAAATGTCAGCAGGTGTAGTAGAGGAGGAAAGTTCTGGAGGTGTTGTTGTGGAGGAAAGTTCTGCTGGTGTAGTGGTGGAGGAAAGTTCTGCAGATGTAGTGGTGGAGGAAAGTTCTGCAGGTGTAGTGGTGGAGGAAAGTTCTGCAGGTGTAGTGGTTGAGGAAAGTTCTGGAGGTGTAGTAGAGAAGGAAAGTTCTGGAGGTGTAGTAGAGAAGGAAAGTTCTGCAGGTGTAGTGGTGGAGGAAAGTTCTGCAGGTGTATTGGTGGAAGAAATGTCAGCAGGTGTAGTAGAGAAGGAAAGTTCTGGAGGTGTAGTAGAGAAGGAAAGTTCTGCAGGTGTAGTGGTGGAGGAAAGTTCTGCAGGTGTATTGGTGGAGGAAAGTTCTGCAGGTGTAGTGGTGGAGGAAAGTTCTGGAGGTGTTGTTGTGGAGGAAAGTTCTTCAGGTGTAGTGGTGGGGGAAAGTTCTGCAGGTGTAGTGGTGGAGGAAAGTTCTGCAGGTGTAGTGGTTGAGGAAAGTTCTGGATGTGTAGTAGAGAAGGAAAGTTCAGCAGGTGTAGTGGTGGAGGAAAGTTCAGCAGGTGTTGTGGTGGAGGAAAGTTCTGCAGGTGTATTGGTGGAAGAAATGTCAGCAGGTGTAGTAGAAAAGGAAAGTTCAGCAGGTGTAGTGGTGGAGGAAAGTTCAGCAGGTGTCGTGGTGGAGGAAAGTTCAGCAGGTGTAGTGGTGGAGGAAAGTTCTGGAGGTGTATTGGTGGAGGAAATTTCTGGAGGTGTAGTGGTGGAGGAAAGTTCTGCAGGTGTATTGGTGGAAGAAATGTCAGCAGTTGTAGTAGAGAAGGAAAGTTCTGGAGGTGTAGTAGAGAAGGAAAGTTCAGCAGGTGTAGTGGTGGAGGAAAGTTCAGCAGGTGTAGTGATGGAGGAAAGTTCAGCAGGTGTATTGGTGGAAGAAATGTCAGCAGGTGTAGTAGAGAAGGAAATTTCAGCAGGTGTAGTGGTGGAGGAAAGTTTTGCAGGTGTAGTGATGGAGGAAATGTCAGCAGGTTTAGTAGAGAAGGAAAGTTCAGCAGGTGTAGTGGTGGAGGAAAGTTCAGCAGGTGTAGTAGAGAAGGAAAGTTCAGCAGGTGTAGTGGTGGAAGAAAGTCCTGCAGGTGTATTGGTGGAGGAAAGTTCTGGAGGTGTAGTTGTGGAGGAAAGTCCTGCAGGTGTATTGGTGGAGGAAGGTTCTGCAGGTCTAGTGGTGGAGGAAAGTTCAGCAGGTGTAGTAGAGAAGGAAAGTTCTGCAGGTGTAGTAGAGAAGGAAAGTTCTGCAGGTGTAGTGGTGGAGGAAAGTTCAGCAGGTGTAGTGGTGGAGGAAAGTTCTGGAGGTGTAGTGGTGGAGGAACATTCTGCAGGTGTATTGGTGGAGGAAAGTTCTGCAGGTGTAGTGATGGAAGAAATGTCAGCAGGTGTGGTAGAGAAGGAAAATTCAGCAGGTGTAGTGGTGGAGGAAAGTTCAGCAGGTGTAGTAGAGAAGGAAAGTTCAGCAGGTGTAGTAGATAAGGAAAGTTCAGCAGGTATAGTGGTGGAGGAAAGTTCAGCAGGTGTAGTAGAGAAGGAAAGTTCAGCAGGTGTAGTGGTGGAGGAAAGTTCAGCAGGTGTAGTGATGGAAGAAATGTCAGCAGGTGTAGTAGAGAAGGAATGTTCTGCAGGTGTAGTAGAGAAGGAAAGTTCTGCAGGTGTAGTGGTGGAGGAAAGTTCAGCAGGTGTAGTGGTGGAGGAAAGTTCAGCAGGTGTAGTGGTTGAGGAAAGTTCTGGAGGTGTAGTGGTGGAGGAAAGTTCTGGAGGTGTAGTGGTGGAGGAAAGTTCTGCAGGTGTATTGGTGGAGGAAAGTTCTGCAGGTGTAGTGATAGAAGAAATGTCAGCAGGTGTAGTAGAGAAGGAAAATTCAGCAGGTGTAGTGGTGGAGGAAAGTTCAGCAGGTGTAGTAGAGAAGGAAAGTTCAGCAGGTGTAGTAGAGAAGGAAAGTTCAGCAGGTGTAGTGGTGGAGGAAAGTTCAGCAGGTGAAGTAGAGAAGGAAAGTTCAGCAGGTGTAGTGGTGGAGGAAAGTTCAGCAGGTGTAGTGATGGAAGAAATGTCAGCAGGTGTAGTAGAGAAGGAAAGTTCAGCAGGTGTAGTGTTGGAGGACAGTTCTGCAGGTGTAGTAGAGAAGGAAAGTTCAGCAGGTGTATTGGTGGAGGAAAGTTCAGCAGGTGTAGTGCTGCAGGAAAGTTCAGCAGGTGTAGTGATGGAAGAAATGTTAGCAGGTGTAGTAGAAAAGGAAAGTTCAGCAGGTGTAGTGGTGGAGGACAGTTCTGCAGGTGTAGTAGAGAAGGAAAGTTCTGCAGGTGTAGTGGTGGAGTGAATCTACAGTGAATCTATTAAAAGGCATCATCTGGAAAAGTCAACCGGGGGAAAAGTGTTTTAATTATAGGGAACTGGCAAGAGAGAAATCACCCTGTACCTCCAGGTGGAGTTGAATGGGGTGGTGAAGGGCTAATAATTATTGGTGTCTGTTTAGGAAAGGAGGGGTATCAGGGACAGAGCTGGGAGTGTATGTTTGAGGTGCTACCTCAGCTATCATATAGGGGAAGGGTTTTGGTTGCCAATAATCTTGTTGCTTCCAAGGTGTAGCACAGAGATGGCTATATTCTAGAGGATCAAATTGGATTGATTCAGCCTGTGCATAGCTTCAAAAGTGGACATTTTTAAATATGACATGCAGTTGTTTTTAATTAGGCTGACAGACTTGGATTTGAGTGGCACTTCGTCTTTCTAATGGTCAGTTTTAAAAGCATGGAGATCCATTTTTAAAGTGGACAGAGACTTTTCAAATCTTGGAGACTGGATACAATTTGAAACTCTTTTCAGTAATCCCCTGATAGAAGCTAAGGTATTAAACCTTAAGAGCTTAAGGACTCTAATGGCAAAAGTTTGTTGTACCAAAATATCAGATCTGAGAGCTGGGGAACCCTGGAGTAGTCCTGAGGAGATGTGTTGCCTGACAGGCATTAAGTCTGTCAGGTTCATGAAGATGGTACTTAATGAAATGTATTCATTTTTACCTTTGGTCCTTAGACGAATTTCTGAGGCCATCAAGATATCTCCGCTGGAGGACGAAGGATATCTCCTTTTTTCCAGAGATAAAGGTTTCTGCTGCTATTGAGGAACAACCAACAGAGGACTCGATTCTCAATTTCAGAACTCCAGATCTAGCAAAGTTTGAGGAAACCTCTAAGAAAGCAATGTATGTAACATGTGTGAAAGTGTCTCATCATGCCTCCCTAAAGAAGCTGAAGGAATCAAAATGGCTAGATCTATCTGGGCCAGACTCGTCCCCTAGGGGCTGCTGGAGGTATAAGCCTCCCATAGAGAAATGCACTGCGGATCTCCAATGGAGGTTTATTCACTGGGCAGTAGCCACAAACAGACACGTGGCACACATCGATTCCACTGTGTCCTTTTTGTACCTTTGAAGAGACTGTAGACCATGTTTTTTTACACTGTTTTAGACTGAAAGGGTTGTTTCAGACTCTGGGGGAATGGTTTAGGAAATTTGGGGAAGTGTATAGCGCAATACATTTTAAATTTGGACTCAAGTATGTTGCTAAATAAACTTTATAGTGGGTGAAGCAATGTTGGCAATATGGTTGACAAGAAAACAGAAAATAAGGGGGGGAAATTCAGTAGACCCTGATTTGAAATGTAAAGCCCTTATAGCAGCTAGAATTAGATTAGAGTTTGCTTTTTACAAAATGACAAATAATGTTTCTGAGTGTTTTTCTCAGAGACTTACAGTCTGAATCAAACCATTTTTCAGTGTCCAATTTCTTTTTTGTAGTTTTGACGAGTGCCAAATCACTTTTTTGTGCTGTTTTGTAGAATATATCATTTTGATCTTTCACTGCCTGATTGATGCCTGATGATGATTGAGTTTTGGTGTATTTGGAATGAATGTAAGAGAGATTGTATTTCTGTACATTCAATGGCATTGCTGTAATCAGTGACACTGTTTTCTGTCCATTTGAATGATATTATTTTGCTCATATGATACGGTGTGCTGGTTGTGTTGGTTGTTGTTTCAGACTGTTTGATGTAGAGGGTGATTTGGCTGTGGTCTGAAAAAGGCGTTAAGGATTTGACTGTGAATGCTCGTTTTAACGTCTCTCTCTTTCTCTCTCTCTCTCTCTCTCTCTCTCTCTGTCTCTCTCTCTCTCTCTCTCTCTCTCTCTCTCGTGCACATGTGTGAGTGTTTGCTGAGTGAATGTGGGGAACGTGTGGTGAGTTTTGAGCGTTTGTTTGAGTGTGAGTGTAATTTTGTGGCTGCTGTGCCTAGAAATAGTTTTTTCACCCTCAACATTTTTCTATCTTTTCTTCTTTTCTTGTTTTAGTTACTAGGAATAGTTTATTTTAATTTTTATGTGTTGATCCAGGCCGTGTGCCACCTATATTCGGGGAGGTGCAGTGAAAATGGCATCAACGGTGAGTGTAGAGGATTGTTGTTTGGCCATAGGAGAAGCTGTAGGTCATGTGTGCATTTTGTCAGCTTCAAAGATGAATAATTCTAATGTCATTTTTCTAAATAATAAAGACAAAGCAAATGAACTAGTTGAGCGAGGGATCATCAGTGATGTGTTGTTTACACCTGTATTTCCTTTATCAATGCCATCCAAAAAAGTGACATTGTCTAATGTTCCACTGTTTATCAGTGACCAGTTGCTAACACAATCTCTTTCCCGTTATGGCAAGTTAGTGTCTCCGATTAAAAAAATACCAATTGGTAGCGGATCTCCTTTGTTAAAGCACGTCGTTTCATTTAGGAGATTTGCCTACATGATTGTGAAAGACAACGCTGAGTTAGATCTTACGTTCAAATTTCATATCGATAACTTTGACTATGTTGTTTTTGCGACAACAGGGACAATGAAATGTTTCGGTTGCAATAAATTGGACATCTAGTGCGTGATTGCCCTGCAACCAGCAACAGTATTATTTTGTCAACAGTATACTCGAAATATCAATGTACAGTTATCTGAATCTATGAAAAACTTGGAGAATAGTTAAACTTCAAGAGGTAGCCAAATTAACTGGGGAGAATAATGTTTTGGATGATCTTTCAATGAAAAAAACTGAACTTGGTGTTAAGGGGTTAAGGTGCAAGGAGCTCTGGTTCGGTCCCGTTTTCAAAATACTGACAAAATGGATGCTCCAACTAAATATTTCTTTAATCTGGAAAAAAGAATGGACAGAAAAGATTAATCCACGCGCTACGCTCTGAATCTGGCAGGTTAATTTCTGACCCCATTGACATTAGAGAGCAGTTTATTTCTACGAAAAGCTGTACAGCTGTGAATGTGTTGCATAGCCTGACATTGAATATGTTTTATTTTTTTAACTTGACACAGGTGTCTGGGAAGGCCAACATGAAACTCTGTAAGGCCTTGAGCCTAGATGAGTTGTATAAGGCCCTTCAGGGCATGGAAGCTGGGAAGACTCCTGGCATCGATGGTCTCCCAGTAGACTTTTATAAGTCTTTCTGGACAGTGTCGGGGGAGGATTTGCTTGTGGTGCTTGATGAAAGCTTGGCTGAAGGGCAGCTGCCATTGAGCTGCCGTAGAGCAGTTCTAACACTCCTCCCGAAAAAAGGAGCAGTGATGCCGGTATCACGTTACTTAGTAACGCGTTACTCTAATCTGACCACTTTTTCCAGTAACGAGTAATCTAACGCGTTACTATTTCCAAACCAGTAATCAGATTATAGTTACTTATCCAAGTCACTCTGCGTTACAATTTTTGTCATTTTCCTTAGTAAAAAATATATATTTTGGAGTGAAGTCACATATGCGACGAGTCATGTTTTCAAGCATGAGGACAGTTCATGTGTACCACGCAGCGACACAAACGTAAACAACAATGGAGGAGGGAGGAGAGAGATGTGCGTTTTCTAGCTGGAAATACAGTCACTATTTTGAGTTTCTGTCAGCTAAAGATGGAAATATTAAGGTTTGTTGTATACTGTGCTGGTGGCGACAAAGTGCTGTCTAGTTACAAAAATACTACGTCAAATTTGAATAAACATTTGGAGTCGCAGCACTGCACAGTCAAACTTACAGAGCAAGTCCCACCAGGTGGTGCGAAGCAGAGAGCAGGAGATCCCCCACCACCCACAGCAAAAGCTGGACTTCGGTGTAAAACCAGTAAGTGGTGGAGAGTTGAAGAAGTTGATCGGGCAGTATGTTGTAGAGGAAATGCTGCCCTTAAACACGGTTGACTCGCCCTTGTTTCGTCCCATAATAAATAAGATCCCTACTACTGTCAATGCCGAGCTGCCTCACTGAACAGCTTTTTCTTCTAACATGGAGAAGGACTATGCAGTGATGGAGAGAAATCTTAAGGCCGCGCTGAATGAGGTCGACTTTGTGTCAACTACCGCGGATATTTGGACTGCTAACAACAGAAGTTATATGGGAGTAACGCTCCACTGGATCAGTAGATCCACATTAGAGTGCAACAAGGCTGCATTGGCATGTAGGAGAATTCGCGGTAGACACACGTATGATGTTATTGGTGCAGAAATTGAAAACATTCACTCTTCATATGGACTACTCAACAAAGTAGTTGCAACAGTGACTGATAATGGATCAAACTTTGTCAAGGTGTTTAAAGTTTATCAGCCTGTCACAGAGTCCGATGATGGATGGAGACAGGAGGGTCCACCCCCACAGATGATGATGATGATGTCACTTTTTTAGATCTGTCAGAAATCCTCTCAGCTGAGGATGAAAGTGATGGCCAGCTGTCTTTATTTTATTTTTTATAAACATGTATTTTTTTCAGGAAATAGTTTTTAAGTTCAGCTTAAAATGTCAGGAGGTACATTGTTGACGTTACTGTTAAAAATGCACTTCCAATAAAGTGAGTGTTGGCAAAACAGGTTGTCATTTTTATGTTGTGGCGGCGGGGGGTGTTGTTGGCAGCTGCTGAGTGTAAAGTAACTTGCAGTCTAACTTAGTTACTTTTAAAATAAGTAATCAGTAAAGTAACTACTGAGTTACATGATTTTAAAATCATGTAACTCAGTAAAGTAACTACGTTACCTTTTTAAAAGTAACTGTGGCAACACTGAAAAGGAGACCTGACGGAAATCAAAAACTGGCGCCCTGTGTCGCTTCTTTGTTTTTACAAACTGCTCTCTAAAACTTTGGCAAATAGACTGATGGAAGTAATGGAGCAAGTCATTCATCTGGACCAGAGTTATTGCATACCTGGTAGGTCCATTTTTTTTTATATTTCTTTAGTGGATATTCTAGAGGTCTCCAAGTTGTTTAATTTAAATTGTGCCTTGTTTTCTCTGGACCAAGAGAAAGCATTTTATCGAGTTGAACACAATTACCTCTGGAAAACTTTAACTGCTTTTGGATTCTGCCTGATTTTGTAGATATGATTAGAATACTGTACACTGATGTTGAGAGTATGCTGAAAGTGAACGGTGGCTTATGCACTCCTTTTAAGGTTGGCAGAGGTGTCAGACAAGGATGTTCATTGTCAGGAATGCTTTATTCAATAGCCATAGAACCATTATTGAAGCAGATAAGGGAAAAGCTGAATTGGTTACATATACCTGGTTTTAATTGTAATATTATTTTATCAGCGTATGCTGATGACGTTATGGTAATAGTCAATAGTCAAAAAGATATAAAGACTTTGACGAAATTACTTGAAGATTTTAAAGTTTTATCTTCTGCTAAAATAAACTTGGACAAAAGTGAAGCTTTAATGTGGGAGGAGCTAAGACTTCCTGATGGTTTACTTTGGAGTAAAGGGGGTTTTAAATATTTGGGAGTTTTTTTTAGGAACTGAGACCATTGTACAGAAAAATTGGGATGGGATTGTTGAAAAAGTTAAAGGATGATTAGCCAAATGGAAATGGCTGGCCCCAAACATGTCTTGTAAAGGGCGCACTTTAGATATGAATAATTGAATTGCATCCTCTCTCTGGCATAAGCTGGCATGATAGATCCACCTTTAAAACTGATGAATGAAGTTCAAGCCTTACTGGTGGACATTTACACTATCTAAGAGTATTTTATTTTTATCTAAAGAAGAAGGTGGACAGGGACTGTTAAACTTACAAAGCAGAACAGCAGCTTTCCGACTTCTTTCAGGGTCATGTGACTTTAGTTGGAGAGCGTTGCATGTGCCATTTTACGGAGCCTGGGAGGCCTACAGATGGATCAATCTCTCTTCTTTTTAGACCCCATAAAATGGGACATCTCTAACATGCCAATGTCAAAGGACACCATGCATGAAATCACTCTTCTGGTTGGTAAACAAACCCTTAATACATGGAACCCGTTTGGATATATCTGCGATTGAACACACATTTCCTGGACTAAACAATATACTTTACAAATCCAAGATCACCACCTTGAATCATCTGTTAAATGTGACTGGACCTAATTTTATGAACAAGCTGCTTCACATTTGTTTTTTTTTTCAACACGTATAGTTGCTCTACTGTTAGTAAAGTGGCAGTCTGCTCTTACAGATGAAGAGAGACAATTATTAGCAGACTTTTGTGCAGGGGTAAAAGCTCCTAACGCTAAGGACCCTTGTCCGGATATATACTTGTCTCCCAAACTAGATGATTGTATGGGTATGTTTTTAAAAACTGGGAAGTCTTTGTGTTTAAATGTATTTTCGGTTACAGGGAAAATCTTGTACAGAGTTTGTGTTTTGGTTTTTAATAAGAAGATTTTGGTTAACACCATGGCGTTCTTTCTAAAATCTGAATGATAATGTTAAGCCTGAATGGAGAGTTTGTATAAGCCACCGTTAATGACGAGAGTAGAAGACATACAATGGAGGGTTCTCCATGGAGCAATAGCTGTTAATGCTTTTATTTCGGTTTTCAATCCTGATGTGAGCTCTGAATGTCCTTTTTGTTTTAAAAGAGAAACTGTTCTTCATGCTTTTATGGAGTGTTCTAGACTAAAGCACTTATTTATTGTATTATCAAATCTATTTGATGTTTTTAATGAAACTCTTTCCTTAGAAATGTTTGTATTGGGTGCTAAATATGTGCAGAAATATGAATGGATTGTTAATTATTGAATTTGATCTTGGGTCAAACTAAATTATCTATTCAAGTAGGAAAAATAGGATTGAACAAAAGATGGGACAGAATGTTACTGTCTTGTTTTCAGCTCTTGGAAAGTGTTGATTGATTTTAATTTGTATAAATCTATAGATGATCTTATTTCTTTTGAACTAAAATTATTTTTAGTTTCTATATTATGTCTCTGTATTTCAATTTTTCTCTCTGTATGTCTGTCTATCTCTCTGTCTGTGTCTCTCTCTCTCTCTATCTCTCTGTCTGTCTGTCTATCTCTCTTAATTCAATTTAAAGTACTTTATTGGCATGATTGTGTTTACATACAATATTGCCAAAGCATTACTACACAAAACAGATAATGACAAGACAAATAATAATACTAAAATAATAAAAATGTACAAATAACAATAAAGATAGAACTTGTGCTCTGTGTGTATCACACTGTGTTTGTGTGTTCCTGTGGTCAGCTGACTCTTGCATTGCCAAGACAGAGACACGCATACTGAAACAAGTGTATAGTTTGAACACACTGCTCGCTTTAGTTAAAAGCATCTGTACAATGTATGCGGTGGTGTTGTGCATTAGTTACTGACACCTGGTGTGAATGTGTTTAGTAGGATATGTGCAGCACCAGTAACACACACACACACTTTAAAACCCTCAGCACTGCTGTGTCAGGAGCACCCATGAGTGTAAGGAGTGGAGTCAAGAGGATCTGGTTGGTGGGGCTAGAACATTCAGTGGGTGTTGCTATGGATTTAAATCTTAGTTATAGGGTGATCTGGGCGGTTGCTAGGGTGTTGCTATGCAGTTACACTCTGACGTTTTACAGGGTTGCGATTTGAACAAACCCTTACCAGTGTATGAGCAATAATAATGATGCAAGTTCAAGTTTTAAAAGAACATTTTTGACAGAGAGCATGAGAAAGTGAGAGAAAGAGAGAGAGAGAGAGAGAGAGGTTTAACAAGACTTTATTATTTACATAATAAAAACATTATTCACAACATCATCAAATACTCATTAAAAATAAAATAAATAAAAAAAATTCAGAACCAACTGACCCTCATCACTTACACACATAAAATTTTTAAAACACCAAATATCAAAACACCCCTCATTTTTTATAAGATTATAATATACAAACTCTATATTTAACCTTCCAGCTACAAGGTTCTTGAACATTAATTCAGCATATGTACCAAGAAGATTCAGCCCTTCATTCTTTCTCGTCTTCCAAATTGCTAATTGTGCAGTTCCGATCAAGTAGTTTAACAAACACGCTTTCCTTCTGATTAAGAATTTGTACATCACACCCCCAATAAACACTTCTTCTAAGAATCTCTCATCAAATGCTTGAAACCATCTATCAAGAAGATTAAAAAGACCTTTCAACCTATTACATCTTAAAAACAAATGTTCCAAATCTTCTACCATTCCACAAATCCTACACTGTTCACCCACTGATGGATTCAAGTGCGCCACGTGTCTGTCCGTAGCTATCGCCCCGTGAATAAGCCTCCACTGCAGATCAGCAGTGCGCTTCTCTATGGGAGGGTTATACAGGGCTCTCCACCTGTCCCTCACAAGGAAGTCTGGCTTCAACAAACCTGGCCACCTGGAGGTTTTTTGTCCTTTAAGAGAGTCTTGGTGTGAAACTTTGACTGTAGAGTAATATATTGCTTTTTTTGATGCAGACTCAAAATATTCTAGCTGTGGGGTTTTAAAAGACAGAATTGACCCCACATCTTCATCTTCATTTTCCGTCTTTATAAGATGAGAGATTTGAATTCCTGGGAGTTCCTGTTCATTCGTCATGTCCATCAAAGTTCTTCTCCCAATGTACTTTCTGTAACTACTTGGTAAGGTATTGACAATCTCCTCCATCAACCTTTCTGTCAAACGTGAAGATCTTCAGCCAGTCATTTCTTTAAGTTCCTCCAACGACTTCCATCCATCTCTATTCAAGAGATGTCCCAGCTTGACAATTCCATTTCTCTGTAAGCATGCACTTACACTTACGGAAGACAAAAGTCTTGTTTGAATCACTGGATTAAAAAACAATGGTTCCTCTAGAACCCAGTTCCCAGGTTCATCAACCTCTCTTTCAACTTTAAAAACAGTTCTCCACGAATGCAACATTGTCCGGTAAAAATGTGAAATCTCAGACATGATTATCTTCTCCAGGTTCATAAAAAAGAAATGTCTAGCCAATCCAAGACCCCCACTTTTTTGAAGAATTGCCTTTGCAGTCTGAGACCAAACCAAGTCCTTATGGTAGAGAAGTCTCTGTGCTGCTTGGATTCTGGAAGCACAGATTCTGCTCCTCACGTCCACCAGACCTTGGCCTCCTTCTTGAACTGGAAGATACAGTGCTGCTGCGCGAATCCAGTGTTCTCCACTCCAGAAGAAATTCACAAAAGTCCTTTGTATCCTGCAGATCAACTCATCAGGTGGCTCCAGTACCACAAGTCTATGCCACAAGATAGAGGCAGCCAGGTTATTTACCACCAGAACTCTTCCTCTGTACGACAATTGTGGTAATAGACCACAATGTGGTAATTGTCTAAATTTCCATTTAGACAATCGAGCATTCACCTTTTCCAGCATTCCCTCCCAATTTTTTCTTTTAAATGTTATATTTCCTAAAAAAAAACCACCTACAATTTTTAACCCTTCTCTTACCCACAGCAATCCACTCGGTAAAATTGGAGGTCCTAACCCTCCCCACTGACCAATAATAAGCCCTTCACTTTTCCCACAGTTCATTTTTGCTGAAGATGCCCCCTCATATTTTCTAATAATTTCTGTTAAAATGTCAACATAATTTTGACTCATGATAAAGACTGTGATATCGTCCGCTTAAGCAGATAATGACACCCTACTACTACTGTTTATACCAGGAAGTAAAATTCCATTCAGATCTCTCCTTATCCTACACAACAAAGGCTCAATTGTGAGACTATACAATTGTCCAGAAAGTGGGCAACCTTGCCTAATACCCCTTGATACCGGTATTGGTGCACTTAACCCTCCACCAGCTTTAATCATCACAAAAACATTTGAATATAACAACTTAATATAAGATATAAAATTCTCTCCAAATCCAAATTGTTTTAAAACTTTAAGAAGAGACACATGATCAACCCGATCGAATGCTTTCTCTTGATCCAAACAAAGTATACCCAGGTTTAAATGATTATAAACCCAGGTTTAAATGATTAAATTGGTTAAAATCAATTACATCCCTTAATAAAAAGAGATTATCCATGATTGACCTTTTGGGAATGCAATACGTCTGGTCATTTTGAACCAATAACTCTAAATAACACTTTAACCTGTTTGCTAAACACTTTGACAGTATTTTATAGTCCAAACACAATAGAGAAACTGGTCTCCAATTCATTAGAAGACCTAGAATTCCTTTTTTTGGAAGCAAAGACAGTACAGCTCTTCGGCAGCTGATAGAAAGTGTTCCACTTTTGATGCTTTGAATGAGTACTTCATACAGATCTTGTCCTAATACATTCCAAAAAGCTTGGTAAAACTCAACTGGCAGTCCATCAATTCCCGGAGAACGTCCTCTTGATAACTGTTTCATTGCTTCTGTAATCTCCAGAAAAGTTATTTGACTGTCTAGTGATTTTCTCCCCTCCTCTTTCACCGGAGGTAAATCACTCAGCAAATCAGAAGCACTCTCAACTTCACAATTCTCAGCATCATACAGTTTTTTGTAAAAGTTAACTGCCAGCTTCTTTATTTCCACTGGGTCTGACGTTATCGTCCCATCAGGCCTTTGAGGATGATATATTTGTTTTTCTTGGGAGCTTTTCTTTTCAAGGTTGAAAAAGAATGATGTAGGAGCGTCTTTGTCTTTAATAGAACAGATTCTCGCCCTTACAATTGCTCCTTTCACTTGCTCCTGTAATAACGAGCCAAGTTCTTTCTTTTTCTTATTCAACAGCTCAATCTGCCCAGTTCCTTTATTATTAAAAATAGTACTTTCCATTCTTTGAATATCTTTCTCCAAGCTTTTTACTGCAAACTTCACCCTTGATGTATTATGTGAACTATAATTTTGACAAAATATTCTTATATTTACTTTGCCAACATCCCACCACTGACACATGTTTTCAAAAGAATCTTTCTGCATTTTCCATTTATTCCAGAATAATTTAAACCTATCACAAATTAAAGCATCTTGTAATAATTTAACATTAAAATGGTAAAAATAGTTTGGCTTTGTAATTACCTTCATGTTTAAATCAAATAAAACCAAGTGGTGATCTGAAAACCCAATAGTTAAAATAACAGCATTCATCACCTTATTATTCCATGTTTTATCAATATAAAATCTGTCTAGTCTTGCCCCACTAACCCTATTCTCAGATGCTTTAACCCATGTATATTGTCTAATTCCTATATTTCTTTTCCTCCAAATATCAATCAAATTAAGCTCTTTTATAATTTTTGATAATACCACACTTGACTCATTATGAGGTTCCTCCCCATTCCTATCAATTATAAAATCAACAGTACAATTCCAGTCACCTCCGACGATAACACACACCTGATCTCCAATTTTTTGAACAGCATTTTTTAGTTTCATAAAAACCTCCACCCGCTCAGGCCCAATATTTGGTGCATAAACATTTATAAGCACAAACACAGTTCCCTTAATTTCTATATGCATTAATAATACTTTTCCCTTTACAACTTCTTCTACAACTAAAATATTTATATTTATATTTTTTGAGAATAATATAAGCTACACCAGAACTCAAATTTGTCCCATGGCTTAGCACACATTTTCCTTCCCACCATCTATCCCATTCCGACTCATTTTCTGTATTAGAATGTGTTTCTTGTAAATAAAACAATATCCACCTTCTTAATTCTACATAATTCTGATACCATTGCCAACTTATTTCCATCCCTATCCCCATTTATATTTAAGGAGCCAGCTCTCAAAAACTCCATAAAAAGGGAAAAAAATAAAATGGACAGAAATAGAGTGAAAAGACAAAGAATAGCCGACACCTTGTGTGTTTTAATCATTTTGTGAAGCGTTTGCCTTACTCTTTCTTAACTTCGTTAAGATCTTCCTCAACCGAAACCTTTTCTGCTTGCTAAGAGCCTCATGACTAACGTTTCTTTGTAACAAAGTCACCGACACTATAAATTTCCCTATATCTGGGAAGAAATCTTTGTCTTCCACAGTCTTTCCAAAAGTTATATCAAGAAAATTATTTATTTCTTGCAGTGTATATGTGTCCTCCATGATTTGTGAACCAATATCTGAAATTTCAGAGACATTATCATCTCCCATTTCAGAATCAGTACACATTTCAACACTGTTAAATACTTCAGAATCATCAGTTTGAACCATTTTGTCGACATCATCAGTCATCACACTACTTTCCTCCATTTTAGATGCATCGTTTTGTCCAATAGAAATCTCATTTTCATTAACATCATCTTTCTGATCATTACTGTCAATCAAATCAGCATTAACAACATTCCTTTCCTCTGTAATCTGAGTTGGTATTTTCTCATAATTTATTCCATCAGTATTAATCTGGACATCTTCATTTTTTTACTGAACATCCTCAGCAGCAGCACTATGTTCAGCTACCTCTTCCTGCCTATCCTGGGCCTTATGTGGGCACGCCATCCTCTTATGCCCAATATCCCCACACTCAAAGCATTTCATGCTACCAGTATTAGCGTAAACCACATACGTTTTTCCCTCGTGGCCAACTCTAAACGATACATCCAGCTCTGGCTGATTCAAAAACATAAACACTTGCCTCCTGAAAGACATAACGTGCTTCAAAGCTTCATTTCTGCATCTCAGTGGAACAGTTCTAATCCCACTTGCAAACTTTCCATATCTCGCTAACGCTCTTTCAATTTCATAATTTTTAATGAAAGGGGGAACATTAGACACGGTTATACGGGTCGTCGGTGTTACCAGTGGTGAAATAGTAAGAAAATCTCCACCTACCACAATTCCTTCGCTTATCAACCGATTTGCCAGTTCTTCCTCCTTTACAAACACCACTACCGCCTTATTCATCCTCGATGCCGAAGAAATGTTTTCATATCCGATTAGATCTCCAACCACCAGTAACACATCCTCCACCGTCACGCCTTGTGCAGGCACACACCTGATGCCGTGACGGAGCGACACAGGTGACACCACCACCTCCGCAGCCGCGGGGTGAGACGCCATCTCGGCTTTCCAAATAAACAAAGTCCCTTAGTCCAAAAAAAATTCCTCTTCTAATTAACGTGCAGTAGAAAATAGAAAAAAAAAATACGAGAAAAAAAACAAAACACCCGTACTCCCCGTGAAGCCCTCACGCACACCCCAAACGCTCCCAGCATACACTGGAAAGAGAGAGAGAGAGAGAGAGAGAGAGAGAGAAAGAGAAGGAGAGAGAGGATTTGGATTCCTACCAAACCACCGCACCACTGACCACATTCACACAGTACACTTGGTAGTCAACCAGCACGTGCATCAAAGCAAAGGCAAAATGTATGCATATCCATTTGGCATGATGGTATAAATATTATAATCCCCGGCATTGGGGGTAAAATGTATGACACTATCAAATCTATGTAGTCAGACAACAGGTGCGCAGTTAAAATTGGCAATAAAAGAACAGAATTTTTCACTCAATGGTGAGGAGTGAGACAGGGCTGCAGTCTGAGTCCAACTCTGTTCAACATTTACATTAATGAGTTAGCAGTGCTGCTGGAACAATCTGCAACACCCAGACTTACTCTAAATCATTCTGAAGTTACATTTCTTCTCTATGCAGATAATCTGGTGCTGCTGTCCACTACTGCACAAGGGCTACAGCAGCACCTGGACCTGCTGGAGAACTACTGGCAGAACTGGGCCCTGACAGTCAATCTGAGAAAAACTACAATTATGATATTCCAGAAAAGAGCCAGATTACAGGACACCAGATACACATTCACTCTGGGGAACACTGCAATAGAACACACCCGACACTACGACTACCTCAGTTTAAATATTAGTGCTTCAGGGGGTTTTGGTCTGGCAGTGAATACACTAAAAGAGAAAGCTAGAAGAGCATTTTATGCTATTCAGGGCAAAATTACCCAAGTTGACATTCCTGTAACAATCTGGTGTAAGATCTTTGATAGTATTATAATGCCTATTGCTCTGTACGGATGTGAGGTTTGGGATCCACTCTGTCTGGTAGATTACTCTTGATGGGACAAACACCCCATAGAATCCCTGCATGCAGAATGCTGTAGAAACATTCTAAGAGTTCAGAGAAGAACACCTACTAATGCATGCCGGGCCCAACTAGGCAGATACCCCCTTATAATACAATACAAATTTTGGGAACACCTAAATTCAAGTTCTACTAACATACTGCAACATCAAGCCCTTAAAACCCAAGAGCTGAAAACTAAAAGCAGAAAACTCACAAACCCACTAACAACTAACAAACAACTAAGTTTCAGACCAGCACTAATGAACTAAACCAGATCACATTAAACCAAATCATAAAAGAGAGCAAAAATTCATATTTGGACCATTGGGAAAATGAAAGTAAAAACCAAAGCAAACTGGAATGTTATCGGGTCCTAAACAGAACATATAATCTGGCAGAATATCTGCACACTGTAAGAGATCCAAAACAGAGACGGATCCTCCCCAAATACAGACTCAGTAACCACAAACAAACATGAACGAGTCTGTGCTCACTGTGACACGGGTGAGGTCGAGACAGAGAAACACTTTCTCCTTCACTGGGAGAAATTTACAGAGTTGAGAGAGAGATACCTCCACAAACTCTCAAACCTCATGCCAGTTTTCCAGTTTGGCAGAAACTGATCAGATGCTGGTGTTACTGGGGGAGAACAGATCAGATGCTGGTGTTACTGGGGGAGATCAGATCAGATGCTGGTGTTACTGGGGGAGATCAGATCAGATGCTGGTGTTACTGGGGGAGAACAGATCAGATGATGGTGTTACTGGGGGAGAACAGATCAGATGCTGGTGTTACTGGGGGAGAACAGATCAGATGCCGGTGTTACTGGGGAGATCAGATCAGATGCTGGTGTTACTGGGGGAGATCAGATCAGACGCTGGTGTTACTGGGGGAGATCAGATCAGACGCTGGTGTTACTGGAGGAGATCAGATCAGATGCTGGTGTTACTGGGGGAGATAAGATCAGTTGCCGGTGTTACTGGGGGAGATGCTGGTGTTACTGGGGGAGATCAGATCAGATGCTGGTGTTACTGGGGGAGATCAGATCAGACGCTGGTGTTACTGGGGGAGATCAGATAAGATGCTGGTGTTACTGGAGGAGATCAGATCAGATGCTGGTGTTACTGGGGAGATCAGATCAGATGCTGGTGTTACTGGGGAGATCAGATCAGATGCTGGTGTTACTGGGGAGATCAGATGCCAGTGTTACTGGGGAGATCAGATCAGATGCTGGTGTTACTGGGGGAGATCAGATCAGACGCTGGTGTTACTGGAGGAGATCAGATCAGATGCTGGTGTTACTGGGGGAGATCAGATCAGATGCTGGTGTTACTGGGGGAGATCAGATCAGATGCTGGTGTTACTGGGGGAGATCAGATGCCGGTGTTACTGGGGGAGATCAGATCAGATGCTGGTGTTACTGGGGGAGATCAGATCAGACGCTGGTGTTACTGGAGGAGATCAGATCAGATGCTGGTGTTACTGGGGGAGATCAGATCAGTTGCTGGTGTTACTGGAGGAGATCAGATGCTGGTGTTACTGGGGGAGATCAGATCAGTTGCTGGTGTTACTGGAGGAGATAAGATCAGATGCTGGTGTTACTGGAGGAGATCAGATGCTGGTGTTACTGGGAGAGATCAGATCAGATGCTGGTGTTACTGGGGGAGATCAGATCAGATGCTGGTGTTACTGGGGGAGATCAGATCAGACGCTGGTGTTACTGGAGGAGATCAGATCAGATGCTGGTGTTACTGGGGGAGATAAGATCAGTTGCCGGTGTTACTGGGGGAGATGCTGGTGTTACTGGGGGAGATCAGATCAGATGCTGGTGTTACTGGGGGAGATCAGATCAGAAGCTGGTGTTACTGGGGGAGATCAGATAAGATGCTGGTGTTACTGGAGGAGATCAGATCAGATGCTGGTGTTACTGGGGGAGATCAGATCAGATGCTGGTGTTACTGGGGGAGATCAGATCAGATGCTGGTGTTACTGGGGGAGATCAGATGCCGGTGTTACTGGGGGAGATCAGATCAGATGCTGGTATTACTGGGGGAGATCAGATCAGACGCTGGTGTTACTGGAGGAGATCAGATCAGATGCTGGTGTTACTGGGGGAGATCAGATCAGTTGCTGGTGTTACTGGGGGAGATCAGATGCTGGTGTTACTGGGGGAGATCAGATCAGTTGCTGGTGTTACTGGAGGAGATAAGATCAGATGCTGGTGTTACTGGAGGAGATCAGATGCTGGTGTTACTGGGAGAGATCAGATCAGATGCTGGTGTTACTGGGGGAGATCAGATCAGACGCTGGTGTTACTGGAGGAGATCAGATGCCGGTGTTACTGGGGGAGATCAGATCACATGCTGGTGTTACTGGAGGAGATCAGATCAGATGCTGGTGTTACTGGGGAAGATCAGATCAGATGCTGGTGTTACTGGGGGAGATCAGATCAGATGCTGGTGTTACTGGGGGAGATCAGATCAGACGCTGGTGTTACTGGAGGAGATCAGATCAGATGCTGGTGTTACTGGGGGAGATCAGATCAGTTGCTGGTGTTACTGGAGGAGATCAGATGCTGGTGTTACTGGGGGAGATCAGATCAGTTGCTGGTGTTACTGGAGGAGATAAGATCAGATGCTGGTGTTACTGGAGGAGATCAGATGCCGGTGTTACTGGGGGAGATCAGATCACATGCTGGTGTTACTGGAGGAGATCAGATCAGATGCTGGTGTTACTGGGGGAGATCAGATCAGATGCTGGTGTTACTGGGGGAGATCAGATCAGATGCTGGTGTTACTGGAGGAGATCAGATGCCGGTGTTACTGGGGGAGATCAGATCAGATGCTGGTGTTACTGGGGGAGATAAGATCAGACGCTGGTGTTACTGGAGGAGATCAGATCAGATGCTGGTGTTACTGGGGGAGATCAGATCAGTTGCTGGTGTTACTGGAGGAGATCAGATCAGATGCTGTGTTACTGGGGGAGATCAGATCAGATGCTGGTGTTACTGGAGGAGATCAGATGCCAGTGTTACTGGGGGAGATCAGATCACATGCTGGTGTTACTGGAGGAGATCAGATCAGATGCTGGTGTTACTGGGGGAGATCAGATCAGATGCTGGTGTTACTGGGGGAGATCAGATCAGATGCTGGTGTTACTGGAGGAGATCAGATGCCGGTGTTACTGGGGGAGATCAGATCAGATGCTGGTGTTACTGGGGGAGATAAGATCAGACGCTGGTGTTACTGGAGGAGATCAGATCAGATGCTGGTGTTACTGGGGGAGATCAGATCAGTTGCTGGTGTTACTGGAGGAGATCAGATCAGATGCTGTGTTACTGGGGGAGATCAGATCAGATGCTGGTGTTACTGGAGGAGATCAGATGCCGGTGTTACTGGGGGAGATCAGATCAGATGCTGGTGTTACTGGGGGAGATCAGATCAGATGCTGGTGTTACTGGAGGAGATCAGATCAGTTGCTGGTGTTACTGGAGGAGATCAGATCAAATGCTGGTGTTACTGGGGGAGAACAGATCAGATGCTGGTGTTACTGGGGGAGATCAGATCAGATGCTGGTGTTACTGTGGGAGATCAGATCAGATGATGGTGTTACTGGTGGAGAACAGATCAGACGCTGTTGTTACTGGGGGAGATCAGATCAGATGCTGGTGTTACTGGGGGAGATGCTGGTGTTACTGGAGGAGATCAGATCAGATGCTGGTGTTACTGGGGGAGATCAGATCAGATGCTGGTGTTACTGGGGGAGATCAGATCAGATGCCGGTGTTACTGGGGGAGATCAGATCAGATGCTGGTGTTACTGGGGGAGATCAGATCAGATGCCGGTGTTACTGGGGGAGATCAGATCAGATGCTGGTGTTACTGGGGGAGGACCATTATGCATCAGTTGCAGCTAAATTCATTTTTGAGCTGCACACCCTCAGAAACCAATTACTGCCATAATGTACTTCATTCACAGTACTTTTATTCTCTTATGTTCATAATGTCATGTTAAATGCACATTTTATTTTATATTGTATAGTGTATATTGTTATTATAGTTTATATTTTATATGATTCATTGCCTGGCACCTTATTTTAATTCTGTCTTATCATTATTTATCTTGTCATCATCTGTTTTGTGTATTAATGCTTTGGCAATATTGTATGTAACACAATCATGACAATAAAGTATTTTAAATTGAATTGAAATTGAGAGAGTGAGAGAGAGAGAGATAGAGAGAGAGAGAGAGAGAGCGAGAGAGAGAGAGAAAGATGTTCTCACTGATGTGATCTGTTTTAATCGTGTTCACATGATGAGGGAGTGAAAGAAGGACAGACAGAAGTGAAGACGAATGTCAGAGGTGAGACTTCCTCTTTTAGAGAGAAACGTTTAAAACAGATCGCAGAGCTGAAGAAGTGTTTTTCTGCTCTTCACACGCGCTGGTAAGATCTTTCATCAACTCACTTAATCTCATATTAGAACAGTTAAAGTCGTCTGCTTGAACACAATGTGTATTTGTCTCTCTCTAAAGTCACTAATAACACACAATTTGCTATAAACTAAAAGTATACCATGAGTGCATTGTAAGTCATTTTGGATAAAACCGTCTGCCAAATGCATAATGCAAAAAATATAAATTATTATATATATATATATTTATCTAGCAATTGCCATATAGTAGTTCTTTCATGACTCTCTAAAACTAACAAAGAGTACCAAACTACTGTGATATAAAAGGTTGTTTGGAAATGTGGATCAGTAGTAGAATGGTTTATAGGTCTATATAATGCTAATACCATGTTATTAAGTACTTGGGAGTCTCAATACTAGTATCAATATTTTACTCATTCACTTCTGAATTTATATTTAATAATTTAGCTGATGCTTTTATCCAAAATAACTCACCAAAACCAAAAACTATTTATCACACCGGAGAAACAGAATACCATTTTATAACTTCCCTATATGTTGTTACCGCTACAGTTTAATACTTTTACAAATAAAACCACATGTGTGTTTTTGTGTGCAGATATGCTGGTGATCAGGTCTGTTGTCGTTCTTCTGTGTGTGTCTCTGGTCTGTTCTGAGATCAGAAGTTTAAATGATCAATGGATTACCTGGAAAACACAACACAACAAGACCTACAGAGACACAGTGAGAACACACACACACACACACACACACACACACCTACACACACCTACACACACACACACACACACACACACACACACACACACACACACGTTGTGTTTCCATGTTTTATGGGGACTTTCCAGTTTCTTAGACATAATGGTTTTTATACTGTACAAACTTTATATTCTATTCCCTAAACCTAACCCTACCCCTAAACCTAACCCTCACAGAAAACTTTCTGCATTTTTACATTTTCAAAAAACATAATTTAGTATGATTTATAAGCTGTTTTCCTCATGGGGACCGACAAAATGTCCCCACAAGGTCAAAAATTTCGGGTTTTACTATCCTTATGGGGACATTTGGTCCCCACAAAGTGATAAATACACGCTCACACACACACACTTACACACACACTCACACACACACACATACACACACACACATGCACACACGCATGCACACACACATACACACACATACACATACAGACACACACACACACTCACACAAACACATGCACACACGCACGCACACACACGCATACACACACACACACACACACATACAGACACACACACTCACACACACACACACTCACACACAAACATACATACACACACACACACATGCACACACACACTCGCACACACACTTACACACACACACACACACACATACACAGACACTCACACACACACACATATTTTAAACATATATTCATGAAAATGAATATTCAGCTGTATTCTACACATAACACATAATATATTATATAACACATGTTTATTTTCTCTGGCACTTTTTAAGTCTAATAAGATGCACAACTCACATCATTTCAGTTGTGCACAGAAATGACAAAAGCCAAATCATACTGTTGATGTGTTAAATTTGCTATAGTTCACTTCAAATGTAAATCAAGTCAATCACTGAAACATCAGCGCCACCTTGAGGATGAATTAGCAACTCCTAATCCTGATAATTCACCCCTGTCACACAGAACATCAATGTGATATAGTAGTTATTAGTGTGACTGTAGTTCTCGCAAAAAAAAGCAAAACTATTGCAGTTATTAGGACACTATTAATCAGCCAATCAGATTACAGCTTGAAGGCCGAGATGTGTTTTGTGTTGTAGAGAGAGGAGTTGTACAGGAGAGCGGTGTGGGAGCAGAACTTTATGTATGTCCTGAAACATAACGAGGAAACGGCCATCGGTCTTCACACATACACTCTGGGACTTGACCACCTCTGCGACATGGTACAGTCCACAGAAACACGCTTTACCACGGCGTCCTCTTGTTGTGATTCTTCTTTCCTATGACTATGCATTTAAAAAGATGTGCTGTGTGTTTAGACCACAGATGAAGTCAATGCTTTACTGAACGGTTTGATGGAGGAAGATTTTCCTGATGTCAACGTGTCATTCACCCCACCGACACACCCCCAACTGCCCCTCCCAGCCAGAGTGAACTGGATTAAGCAGGGCATGGTCAGCCCCGTCCAGAACCAGGTGTGTGTGCTGGTATATAGTGAGAGTATATGAACGATTAGAGGACTGTAACGTGTTTGTGTTTAGGGCCGGTGTGGCTCCTGCTGGGCGTTCAGTGCTGTTGGCGCTCTTGAGGGTCAGATGAAGAGGAAAACCGGCATTCTGGTTCCGTTAAGTTCTCAGAATCTGATGGACTGCAGTGTGAGTTTGGGGAACCACGGTTGTAAGGGGGGATATCTGAGCCGTGCGTTTCTATATGTCATCCAGAACAAAGGCATCGACTCCAACAGCTACTACCCGTATGAACACAAGGTACATTTCAATTATTTCCATCAATATATCATTTTGTGATGTCATTTCCACCACAAACAATTTTGCCCCTAATAAAGTTTTTTTTAAAAGTGAGTGTACTTGTTATGCTTGCACCCATATTGTCTCAAAACACAGTGAGATGTATACCAAGACAGCATTTGTAGGCTGAACCAATAATACTTCATAATGCCATCTGGGGTCTGGGTATCTCAGCAGGTATTGCCGCTGACTATCATACCTGAAGTCGTGAGTTTGAATCCAGGGTGTGCTGAGTGACTCCAGTCAGGTCTCCTTAGCCACCAAATTGACCCGGTTGCTAGGAAGGGTAGAGTCACATGGGGTAACCAAATTGGCCCGGTTGCTAGGGAGTGTAGAGTCACATGGGGTAACCAAATTGTCCCAGTTGCTAGGGAAGGTAGAGTCACATGGGGTAACCAAATTGGCTCCGTTGCTAGGGAGGATAGAGTCACATGGGTAACCAAATTGGCCCGGTTGCTAGGGAGGGTAGAGTCACATGGGGTAACCAAATTGTCCCGGTTGCTAGGGAGGGTAGAGTCACATGGGGTAACCTCCTCGTGGTGGTGATTAGTGGTTCTCTCAATGGGGTGTGTGGTGAGTTGTGTGTGGATCGTGGAGAGTAGCATGAGCCTCCACATGCTGCTAGTCTCCGTGATGTCATGCACAACGAGTCACGTGATAAGATGCACGGATTGACGGTCTCAGACGCGGAGGCAACTGAGACCTGTCCTCCACCACCCGGATTGAGGCGAGTAACCGCGCCACCACGAGGACCTACTAAGTAGTGGGAATTGGGCATTCCAAACTGGGAGAAAAGGGGATAAATTACAAATAAAAAAAGGCCATCAGATCATTTAACCACACCTAAGATGCCCAAAAATGGTAAGCAGCTGGCAAGGTTTTGAAGCATGTTGACTTTCATGGTAACTGAGGGCTGAATGAATGATTGTGTGTTAGTAAATGAAGGTTTATTGCGATGTCTTAAGTCCGAAACATGCTCTATGCAAAAACGTAAATGCAGATGCCAATGCACGCACCATTTGAACATGCATAACATGCATGTGTTCTTGTGTTACCGCAGCAGGAACAAACATCTGAGTTAAAAGAGAAAACTCACTGTAGAAGTGGACAGTTCACACTAATATCATTATAGCACCACTTGTGGCAATGTTGAGAATGAAACGCATAGTGGCGTTGTGTTATGAATTGCGGTCTGGCACATTTCATAATGCACTGATGCGTGAAATCACGCTTGCGTTGAAAGATGCATCTTGCGTAGAACATGTTTTGGCCCTTATAGTTGATAGCACTGTTATTGTCTGACAGTTGTTGTGATGATGTGATTTGCAGCAGGGCGAATGTCGATACTCTGTCACTGGAAGAGCGGGATACTGCTCAGGATTCAAGATCGTTCAGCATCACAATGAGGCGGCACTGCAGCAAGCTGTTGCTAACATTGGACCTGTGTCAGTCGGTATAAACGCAAAACTCGCCTCCTTCCAGAGATACAGAAGTGGTAAGACACAGACACACACCCATCTCCCTGCAGTGTTGGTTGGATTACTTCTTAAATTTAATCTACTGATTACAAATTACACAATTTAATCAGCAATGTAATTTTTTTGATTTTACTTAATCTAGGTAATCTAATCTGAGTACTTTTGGATTACTCAGTGCATATTTTCATGAAAATCTTCTCATTAATTTAAAATGTATTAAGTACCAATTAACACTCCTTTCATTAAACATTATAAACATAAAATCAAACTGAAACTTATATTAGGTGTCTATGGACTAACATTCAAATACATACAATATGCATTTATTGTATAAGTACATGTTGCTCTGCAAAGTTTTCAGAAGATCCACATTTGCTCTTGAGGTTGAGGTGTAGGTAGTTTTAAGAGTAAGGGTAGGTTTAGGAGTAGGAGTAGGTTTAGGGGTAGGGGTAGGACTAGGGTTTAGGAGTAGGGGTAGGTTTAAGAGTAGGAGTAGGACAAGGGTTTAGCTGTAGGGGTAGGTTTAGGAGTAAGGTTAGGGCTAGGGTTTAGGACTAGGGGTATAGTTAGGATTTAGAAGTAGGGTTAGGGTTTAGGAGTAGGGGTAGGGGTAGGTTTTAGGAGAAGGGGTAGGGCTAGGGTTTAGGAGTAAGGGTAAGGTTAGGGTTTAGGAGTAGGGGTAGGGCTAGTGTTTAGGAGTAAGGGTAGGGTTAGGTTTTAGGAGTAGGTTTAGGGCTAAGGTTAAAGAGTAAGTGTTAGGGTTTAGGAGAAGGGTTAGGGTTTAGGGTTTTAGAGTAGGGTTTAGGAGCAGGAGTTGGATGTAGGGTTCGGGTTTAGGAGTAGGGGTAGGTTTTAGGAGTAGGAGTAGGGTTTAAGAGTACGGGTTGGATTTAGGAGTATTTTTAGGTTTAGGGTTTAGGAGTAGGGGTGGGTTTAGGAGTAGGGTTAGGGTTTAGGAGTAGGGGTAGGGCTAGGGTTTAGGAGTATGGTTAGGGTTTAGGAGTAGGGGTAGGGCTAGGGTTTAGGAGTAAGGGTAGGGTTAGGTTTTAGGAGTAGGTTTAGGGCTAGGGTTTAGGACTAGGGGTATGGTTTGGATTTAGGAGTACGGTTAGGGTTTAGGAGTAGGGGTAGGTTTTAGGAGTAGGGGTAGGGCTAGGGTTTAGGAGTAAGGTTAGGGTGTAGGAGTAGGGGTAGGTTTAGGAGTAGGGGTAGGGCTAGGGTTTAGGAGGAAGGGTAGAGTTAGGTTTTAGGAGTAGGTTTAGGGATAGGGTTTAAGAGTAAGTGTTAGTGTTTAGGAGAAGGTGTAGGGCTAGGGTTTAGGTCTAGGGGTATGGTTTGGATTTAGGAGTAGGGTTAAGCTTTAGGAGTAGGAGTAGGTTTTAGGAGTAGGAGTAGGGTTTAGGATTAGGGGTTGGATTTAGGAGTATTGGTAGGTTTAGGGTTTAGGAGTAGGGGTAGGTTTAGGAGTAGGGTAGGGCTAGGGTTTAGGAGTAGGGTTAGGGCTAGGGTTTAGAAGTAGGTGTAGGTTAAGGAGTAGGGCTAGGGTTTAGGACTAGGGATGTGGTTTGGATTTAGGAGTAGGGTTAGGGCTAGGGTTTATTGATTAAGTGTTAGTGTTTAGGAGAAGGTGTAGGGCTAGGGTTTAGGTCTAGGTGTATGGTTTGGATTTAGGAGTCGGGTTAAGGTTTAGGAGTAGGTTTTAGGAGTAGGAGTAGGGTTTAGGATTAGGGGTTGGATTTAGGAGTATTGGTAGGTTTAGGGTTTAGGAGTAGGGGTAGGTTTAGGAGTAGGGGTAGGGCTAGGGTTTAGGAGTAGGGTTAGGGCTAGGGTTTAGAAGTAGGTGTAGGTTAAGGAGTAAGGGTAGGGTTAGGTTTTAGGAGTAGGTTTAGGGCTAGGGTTTAAGAGTAAGTGTTAGTGTTAGGGCTAGGGTTTAGAAGTAGGTGTAGGTTAAGGAGTAGGGCTAGGGTTTAGGACTAGGGATGTGGTTTGGATTTAGCAGTAGGGTTAGGGCTAGGGTTTAAGAGTAAGTGTTAGTGTTTAGGAGAAGGTGTAGGGCTAGGGTTTAGGTCTAGGCATATGGTTTGGATTTAGGAGTAGGGTTAAGGTTTAGGAGTAGGAGTAGGTTTTAGGAGTAGGAGTAGGGTTTAGGATTAGGGGTTGGATTTAGGAGTATTGGTAGGTTTAGGGATTAGGAGTAGGGGTAGGTTTAGGAGTAGGGGTAGGGCTAGGGTTTAGGAGTAGGGTTAGGGCTAGGGTTTAGAAGTAGGTGTAGGTTAAGGAGTAAGGGTAGGGTTAGGTTTTAGGAGTAGGTTTAGGGCTAGGGTTTAAGAGTAAGTGTTAGTGTTAGGGCTAGGGTTTAGAAGTAGCCGGTGTAGGTTAAGGAGTAGGGCTAGGGTTTAGGACTAGGGATGTGGTTTGGATTTAGCAGTAGGGTTAGGGCTAGGGTTTAAGAGTAAGTGTTAGTGTTTAGGAGAAGGTGTAGGGCTAGGTTTTAGGTCTAGGGGTATGGTTTGGATTTAGGAGTAGGGTTAAGGTTTAGGAGTAGGAGTAGGTTTTAGGAGTAGGAGTAGGGTTTAGGATTAGGGGTTGGATTTAGGAGTATTGGTAGGTTTAGGGTTTAGGAGTAGGGGTAGGTTTAGGAGTAGGGGTAGGGCTAGGGTTTAGGAGTAGGGTTAGGGCTAGGGTTTAGAAGTAGGTGTAGGTTAAGGAGTAGGGCTAGGGTTTAGGACTAGGGATGTGGTTTGGATTTAGGAGTAGGGTTAGGGTTTAGGGTTTTAGAGTAGGGTTTAGGAGTAGGGGTAGGTTTTAGGAATAAGGTTTAGAAGTAGGGTTAGGGTTTAGGAGTAGGGTTAGGTTTTAGGAGTAGGAGTAGGGTTTAGGAGTAGGGGTGGATTTAGGAGTATTTGTAGGCTTAGGGTTTAGGAGTAGGGTTTAAGAGTAGGGTTAGGGTTTAGGAGTAGGTGTAGGGCTAGGGTTTAGAAGTAGGTGTATGTTTAAGAGTATGGTTAGGGTTAGGGTTTAGGAGTAGGGGTAGGGTTTAGGAGTAGGTGTAGGGCTAGGGTTTAGAAGTAGGGGTAGGGTTTAGGAGTAGGGTTAGGGTTTTTGAGTAGGTTTTAGGAGTAGGGGTAGGTTTTAAGAGTAAGGGTATGTCTAGGGTTTAGGAGTAAGGGTAGGGTTAGGGGTTAGGAGTAGGGTTAGGGTTTAGGAGTAGGGGTAGGGGTAGGTTTTAGGGGTAGGTTTTAGGAGTAGGAGTAGGGTTTAGGATTAGGGGTTGGATTTAGGAATATTGGTAGGTTTAGGGTTTAGGAGTAGGGGTAGGATTAGGAGTAGGGGTAGGGGTAGGGCTAGGGTTTAGAAGTAGGTGTAGGTTAAGGAGTAGGTCAGGGGTTTAGGACTATGGATGTGGTTTGGATTTAGGAGTAGGGTTAGGGTTTAGGGTTTTAGAGTAGGGTTTAGGAGTAGGGGTTGGATGTAGGGTTAGGATTTAGGAGTAGGGGTAGGGGTAGGGTTAGGGTTTAGGAGTAGGGGTAGGGCTAGGGTTTAGGAGTAAGGGTAGGGTTAGGTTTTAGGAGTAGGTTTAGGGCTAAGGTTAAAGAGTTAGTGTTAGGGTTTAGGAGAAGGGTTAGGGTTTAGGGTTTTAGAGTAGGGTTTAGGAGTAGGGTTTAGGAGCAGGAGTTGGATGTAGGGTTCGGGTTTAGGAGTAGGGGTAGGATTTAGGAGTAGGAGTAGGGTTTAGGAGTAGGGGTTGGATTTAGGACTATTTGTTGGTTTAGGGTTTAGGTGTAGGGGTAGGGTTTAGGAGTATGGTTAGGGTGTAGGAGTAGGGGTAGGGCTAGGGTTTAGGAGTAGGGGTAGGGCTAGGGTTTAGGAGTAAGGGTAGGGTTAGGTTTTAGGAGTAGGTTTAGGACTAGGGGTATGGTTTGGATTTAGGAGTAAGGTAGGGTTTAGGAGTAGTGGTAGGTTTTAGGAGTAGGGGTAGGGCTAGGGTTTAGGAGTAAGTTTAGGGTGTAGGAGTAGGGGTAGGGCTAGGGTTTAGGAGTAAGTGTAGGGTTAGGGTTTAGGTGTAGGGTTAGGGCTAGGGTTTAGAAGTAGGTGTAGGTTAAGGAGTAGGTCAAGGGTTTAGGACTAGGGATGTGGTTTGGATTTAGGAGTAGGGTTTGGGTTTAGGGTTTTAGATTAGGGTTTAGGAGTGGGGGTTGGATGTAGGTTTAGGATTTAGGAGTAGGGATAGGGCTAGGTTTTAGGAGTAGGGTTAGGGCTAGGGTTTAGAAGTAGGTGTAGGTTAAGGAGTAGGTCTAGTGTTTAGGACTAGGGATGTGGTTTGGATTTAGGAGTAGGGTTAGGGTTAAGGAGTAGGTGTAGGGCTAGGGTTTAGGACTAAGGATGTGGTTTGGATTTAGGAGTAGGGTTAGGGTTTAGGGTTTTAGAGTAGGGGTAGGGTTTTGGAGTAGGGGTAGGTTTTAGGACTAGGGTTTAGATGTAGAGTTAGGGTTTATTAGTAGAAGTAGGGTTTGGGTCAGGGTTTAGGAATAGGATATGAGATTAGGGTTAGGGTTTAGGAATAGGGGTAGGGTTTGGTCAGGGTGTAAAAGTAGGACATGAGATTAGGTTTAGGGGTAGGGTTTAGGAATATAGTTTTGGAGTAGGGGTTGAATTTTGGAGTAGAAGTAAGGTTAGGGTTTAGAAGTAGGAGCAGGGTTTAAGAGTAGGGGTAGTTTTAGGGTTAGGGTTTAGGACTGGGGTAGGGTTTAGGTTTAGGGTTAGGTTTAGGGGTAGGGTTTAGGAGTAGAGTTAGGGTTTCGGAGTAGAGATAGGGTTTAGGAGTAGCTGAAGGTGTCGTGGAATAGCGCAATGAATCTCTCTAAGTTGTAAGAAAACTCTCAGAGTCTTGAGTTCCAGATGCCAAATTTGTAGTTTACTGAACACCAACAAACATGAGACCGGCCAGCTGTCCGTTCTGACTCATTTTTCTAAGTTCTCAGTTATATACCTTTTTGTTATCTTGTTACCCACTGTCTCTGACCCATGAGGTCACTGTCTTGTCTCTTTCCCACCAATATGTTCTACGTTCTTTGTTAGTTAAATATTGGTGGGAGATCCCTCGTCTATCTATTAAAAAGAAAAAGAAACATATATCTTTGGTAGCCTCTCATAACTTGACCTCATGTTACAGTTCATGGACAGAGTACATCAACTCCTAGAAACATCTGCGTAAACAGCCATGTCTCCATCAAATACTTTTTATCTTTTTCCTGCATTTTCAGCACATTCCCTCAATGGGCAGCCTTGTTTGTTCATACACATTATTATTTGAAAGAGAACACCAGCTGCATTTAGCTTATTAAAACAAGACACCATTCATATAATAACTGATTAAAAGTATCTTTGAAAAGATACATGCCAGCACACCAAGGACTCTCATCAGTGTACTATTGATTAACAGAAACACTTTTTGTTTTTGAAGAAATACACTTGTTTTTCAAGGTTATATACCATTCTTTGTGTTCTCTGCAGTATCAACACTTTTAGTAACCTCATATGCTCTCTCCTGGCTCACACAAAAGCCTGAAAACTCAAATAAGTATTTTGATATATAAAAACATACTAGAATATTGAAAATATACTATATACTCCCACCTCTGAGACTTAAAAAGTCTCACACTCTATATCCCTCAAACCAGAGTGCAGTCACACAAGCCAGCCTGTCCCAGTTCATCATGTAGCCAAAGTAGGCCACTCAGTCCACTATCCAATGCCATCTTTATGGGGCTGCACTCTGCAGGACTTGGGACCAAACATCTCCATCCACACTTGGCTAGGAAGGAGTAAAAGATCCCAGTCCTCTAGCTAGCACTGTTCCTGGGGGTGGGTGACAAAAATCAACTCATTTGTAATAAGCATGTGCATGGAAATGTGAAGCCTTGCGTGATGTAGAGTACAATTGTTTATCCATTATGTTGAAGATATATTTATATATATGCTTAACAAAACACTAGTAAAAGTAACATAAAGTAACAAAGGTAATATTCATCCTTCGTTGCCAGAGGAACTCACAGACAATTCCGGTAGCCTGGACAGCGGGTTTTTAAACCACCAGCTGAGTCTATTTGCTCTTGCAGCCAAGCACTGAGGTGCTCGTCGCTCCTTTCTTCACATATGTTCCTCACATGTCTTCTCTTGGCAATTGTTTCACATCCATATTTTGCTTAAACATAATCATCAGCAATACTACTTCTATTTGATTAGATACATTGTACTAAAGATATGCTTCATTAATCATTATAAGTAATTGGTTACACTGAGAGTAATAGGGGAATATGTGAAAAATAACAAACAAAACACCCTCTAACTCCTTTCTTGAGATGCTATCTATACTGTTATGTAAAATGAAAGTACAATAGGCATGTTATCTCCCTTACTATCAAAAACATGAGAAAAGTGTAAAATAAAATTCCCCTTAAAAATAAAATTCCCCCAGTGTTGTTTCTTGATTGCTTCTCAGTAAATCTCATCAAGTTCATCCAATCCTGGCCCAATGGTATATTGTCTGGTTGCTACACTTATTTTCGTTGGCATCATTGATACAGTCACCATTTGCTTAGCCACCATTCTAGTCACAATTGATCTCATAATGGTTATAATACAACAAAACAATAAAGCAAATAGGGTCAATCCTACTACTAACATTATACCTATTTTCATTAGCCAAATCTTCCATGACCCAAAAAGGTCATCAAACCATTGCCCAAACAGCTGATCTCTCCCTGCATTAGATTTAACTTCCTTTCTCAGGTCATGCAGTTTCTTCATTTCCTGGGTAAAAGCTCCTTCTGGGGATGTATTATTTGGTATGTATGTACAGCAATCTGCTCCGAACATAACACATACTCCTCCTTTATCTGCCAATAACCAATTTAGTGCTTGACGATTTTACCATGCCATTTTACTAGTGACTGCTAATTGGTGTCCTAACGCCTCCAGTGCCTCGTCAGTATAGTTTATAAATCTCTGTTGGTTATAGTAAATATAATTATCCATCCATCCATCCATCTTCAACCGCTTATCCGAAGTCGGGTCGCGGGGGCAGCTGCTCCAGCAGGGGGCCCCAAACTTCCCTATCCCGAGCCACATTAACCAGCTCTGACTGGGCGGACCCGAGGCGTTCCCAGGCCAGTGTGGAGATGTAATCTCTCCACCTAGTCCTGGGTCTTCCCGAGGCCTCCTCCCAGCTGGACGTGCCTGAAACACCTCCCTAGGGAGGCGGCCAGGGGCATCCTTACCAGATGCCCAAACCACCTCAACTGACTCCTTTCAACGCAAAGGAGCAGCGGCTCTACTCCGAGCTCCTCACGGATTACTGAGCTCCTCACCCTATCTCTAAGGGAGAAGCCCGCCACCCTTCTGAGGAAGCCCATTTCGGCCGCTTGTACTCGCTGACCTAGTTCTTTCGGTCATGACCCAACCTTCATGACCATAGGTGAGGGTAGGAACAAAAATTGACCGGTAGATCGAGAGCTTTGCCTTTCGGCTCAGCTCTCTTTTCGTGACAACAGTGCGATAGAGCGAGTGCAATACCGCCCCTGCTGCCCCAATTCTCCGGCCAACCTCCCGCTCCATTGTCCCCTCACTCGTGAACAAGACCCCGAGGTACTTGAACTCCTTCACTTGGGGCAAAACCTCATTCCCTACCTGGAGTACGCACTCCATCGGTTTCCTGCTGAGAACCATGGCCTCAGATTTAGAGGTGCTAATCCTCATCCCAGCTGCTTCACACTCGACTGCCAAGCGATCCAGTGAGAGCTGAAGGTCACGGACCGATGATGACATGAAGACAACATCATCTGCAAAAAGCAGCGATGAGATCCCCAGCCCACCGAACCGCACACCTTCCCCACCCCGACTACGCCTCGATATCCTGTCCATGAATATCACAAACAGGATTGGTGACAAAGCGCAGCCTTGGCGGAGACCAACCCCACATGGAATGAACTCGACTTTGTGCCGAGGACCCGGACACAGCCCTCGCTTTGGACGTACAGGGATTGGATCGCCCTAAGAAGGGACCCCCCACCCCGTACTCCCGCAGCACCTCCCACAGTCTCTCCGGGGGACCCGGTCATACGCCTTCTCCAGATCCACAAAACACATGTAGACCGGATGGGCATACTCCCAGGCCCCCTCCAGGATCCTTGCGAGAGTAAAGATCTGGTCCGTCGTTCCACGGCCAGGACGAAAACCGCATTGTTCCTCTTCAATCTGAGGTTCGACAATCGGCCGAACCCTCCTCTCCAGCACCTTGGAGTAAACTTTACCAGGGAGGCTGAGAAGTGTGATACCCCTGTAGTTGGCACACACTCTCTGATCCCCCTTTTTGAAGAGGGGAACCACCACCCCGTTCTGCCACTCCTTAGGTACTGTCCCAGATTTCCACGCAATGTAAATATAATTAATCCACTCTAAATTTTTGTTGGGTGTTACCCATACGAATATTGACTCAAAACCTGATTTTATTTCATTCCTAGCTTTAAACTGTTGAGGTATTCCTCTCGGTTGGCTAATTGCATCCAGGTAAACACCAGGATCTGGGGCGTATGCTCTTTTCACCCTTGCTTTGTTGTGGTTTTGGTGCAGTTTGGATTTCAGAGGGGTCCCATTCTACCATAGTTACTTCTTGTATTAGCCTTACTCTAGTGCACAGTCCTGTCCAGTCTTTAGGTAGTGAGGTTTTCAATTGATCTCCCCCACATAGCCAAAAATAGTCCGCTATAGTTTCCGTTTGTTCTGCATGGATTTTTCTCGCAGGAGATACTAAAGTTTGATTTTCACATCCTGTGAGGCAATGACCAACAACCACGCCTAGACATCCTGGAGTTATGTTCGCAGTAAAATTTTGTCCTAATGTTGCTGTTGCATATTGCGGTCCACTAAACCTAATCACATTATCATTAAAAAACATTTCATCATCTAAATGCCATATTACTGCGCAATTGCCCTTAAATTGTCCTACATTCGTTTTTCCTCTAGTTCTGTTAAAGCATTCATACTCCAGTTGTCGATTTATTGTATATGATGATGGGCTTTCTTTTTTCTCATTATCCACACATATTTGTCTAATTTTCTGCATTCATCTCCCCACCCTATCATCTTAGAATATTTATCATATTCCGGATGACCCAAGCATGCCAAACATTCTGCTGGGCAGAACACTGTTCTCCCTGTTTTACCACAATTTTTTGGCATAATACTCAGCGCAATGCTTATAATCATACTGATTTGGGACTACTACAAATTTTTTCAATGGAGTGGGCGAGCACATTACACAGTTTGTCATTTTTGCTTGCTTAGCTGTATATCTGGCCCATTTATACCAGTCATTTTGATTTACATATTGTAATAGTTCCTCTGTTCCTGCTGACTCTATGGGTTCCATATCATTTTCTAAATTTATTTGCTTTTTCAGTCTTTGGGTGATTATTTTGACAGGTGTGTTTTGAGGCCGATTCTTCGGTTTGTTCTGCTTAGCCAAATTGCTTATCCAGATTCTTTGCTTTTCGAGTTCACCTTTGTTTAATGATCCAGGCGTTCGCTTCTTTCTGATTTCTCGTGCTATGTTATCTAGTCTCTGCTCATTCGGGGGAATAATATTGAAGGTCTGAGATGTCAATTGTAGGAAATTCATCATACCATAGTCGTTGTGACAGTCCTTCACCTGGAGAGTCTGGGCCTTCCTTGATCGCCTGTCCGGTAGGCCCTGTATAGGAGGCAATACCTGTCTCAAATATGTTAGTAACAGCATCATCAACACTAATACCTCCTTGAGCTTCCATTCTTTCTCCATGTGCCACAACTCTTCCTCGAACAACTGCGCTTGTTGGCCTGTTTCTTTTCCTTCAGTTGCTTCTGAATCTGTTTCAGCAGGACGATCACTTTCTTCTTGTCTTTCTCCTTCTTCACCTTCTTGGTCCTGTTCTTCTGTGACATGTCCTTCCGTCTCACTTTCTATGCTTTCCTGCTCTACTGCGGCACTTCAATCCCTTTTTCTGCCGCAGCGTGCTCTTCCCCTACTTTCGCTTATCCTTCTACTTCATCTTCTCTTTCCTCAGATTCTGTAGCCGGTTCCTGCTGATCTTCTTCTCCTCGGATTCATCGTTGGGAAGTCCATATTCATAGTTTCTTCAATACAGTCCGTCAAGTGCTCTGTACTTTCTTAATTCACATTCTTGAGTATTTCGTTTTAGGTCAGCTTCACTGGAAAGGCCATCCAAGATCCCCAAGGCTGATTGTAGGGAACCCACTCTGCAGTATGCTTTCTTAGAATTGTTCATCTGGTGATCCTGGTCCTTCTTGGGACGTTTCTCTGGTAGGCCCCATCATTGGGGGCAACACTTGTCCCAAGTATGTCAGTAATAACATCCATATTAATATGTCTTTCTTATTCATTGGTATTGTAGGCCGCAATTGTTTTCCACCTTCTCTCCTTCAGCGGGTCATCCTGTCCTAACTTGCTTCAATGATGGCAACAGTATGACTATTTCATTTCATATGCATAAAGAACACTGTAATCACCTCATATGGTTTACATGTTTTATATTAACTAACAATCATTACTTTCTGCATTCATTTGGTTAGTATATTCAATTATTTCCCTTATTACAGTCATTTGCTACACACACATTCGTTGCATCTCATTTCTAGCACTAAATAACACATGGGTCCTCTGCCTCCTCCAGGCATAGCCTGACTTTGTTCCAATTAAAAACATTAGATCATCCCTTTAGTATCTATACACAACATTTTTCATGGTCATTCACAGAAAGGGTAATTCACAAAAAGGCTATAATTCTCCACAGAGGAGGTAAACTATCACAGGTGTTCCTTATCTTAAAACTCCCTACTCATTCACTTATCACATACATTTCATTTCCTCCTGTTTCCCAAGGACTCTCAATGTCTGTATCACATTAATTAATTTTCCCTGCAAGCTAAGCTGTTTTTCATAGTTTCAGACTATATCAGAGTAATTCAGAGTATTAAATCAATAAAATAATTATCAAATATATAACATATCATTGGAGGAATCAATTTCCTCCCAGTTTGGTCTTTCTGTTGCATTGGGCCATTTACATTGATCAGTACTTCATCTGGTTTTTACATAATTATTTAATCAATGGTAACACACAATATAATATTATTCCCTCTCACAGAATTGTTGTTTCAATTATTATACCAATTGTAGCCAACCCTGCACCCTATTTCTTAATTAATTCCATTTATATTGTTACAAACAAACAAGACAAGCAATCTTAATCTTTAGTCACCACCATGTATCTTTTCCATTCTTCATTACTTTTACAATGTACATGAGTTCAATTAAAGCACAAGTAAAAGTAATAAATCATCTTCCAGTCTAAATTCATTATCATACAAACATTCCCATGTTTGTTTAATACTTCTATATAAAGTCAAGCACTCCTTTGTTTGCAACGGTTCTCAAAACTTTACCCCAAAAACCAATCTATAAATAATCCTCTACACAGGGTATGATCCCCTGACAACACAGTGACAGAATGCTTGGTATTTAACACTGTGATAAGTTATTTTAGTAAAGCGGTTATTAAAATGCAGCATTTATCCACCCCTTAAAACCCTTTCAAACCTTCTTGGCGGTGACGCCATTGTCAAGTCTTACCCGTCATTGGGTCAGTCACCTCTTGCCACTGGTCTTGATACTGCTCAGTCCTCAATCCTTAATAATTTGGTATCAGTAAACAGATATTTTCTTTTTCAGGGAGTATCACCAGAGAACCGACACAGCCAATGGAACATCTACAAATGCTTAAATATGGAGACAATTCAAAACATGGTTAAATTCAAAAAAGCATTATTAAAAATTCATCAATCTATTAAAATTGTCCAAAGTAGAATTAAAATATGCTAAAATTGAACTCATTATAATTAATTTCCATTCAGGTTTTATTTCTGCTACTTTAGCAAATGTTACACAAATCTATGTGGGGACTAACATCAGATCAGAGCCCTGTCAAGCTTCTAGGAAGCTTAATTAAAAACATCACCTTAATTCAATAATAGTCTCTAGATAGTTTTTGAACCTACATTTATTCTTTCAGATGAATTTTCAACTTAATCTGTTTTCTTTAGTATAAACCCTTAACTTTAGATTGCCCTCTTAATATATAAAATCTTTAATCATTGATGAGGAGAGCTGTTTGAACTCCTTCATATCACTCTATCTAACATTAGTGTCAAGGCACATCATTTTACATATAAAAATAAAATCAAACCAAAATAAAATGAAATAAAACACTTATGAATATTTCTTCAAATTCTGCTCTTGTGTTTCTGTTTCAAGCAGACACTTATCAATTTTAGACTGAGAGTGAGGAGTGGGGCATTACACTGTTTCAAAATAATACATTTATTTTATTCTTCAACAGTAAAAATAGTGATATTTATAATAACTGATTATATTAACTGCTTTCAAACTTTCTCATCTCACACCATTTAAAAACAAAAACTACTCTCATCAAAAACTACTCTCATCTTACTTTCTTCTGTCCATTCAAACAACATACAAATAACCTTTCTAATCTTTAATAAAACAGAACACAATGTCTTTTTCGACATTCTCTATATAATCAATACAACTTATGTTTAGCCTTCTGTTCATGCAGAGCTTTACATTTACAACACCTATCTTATTATTAATATATTATAATCCCTTTTTTATTATTAAGTAATAATTTATTATTACTACTTTCTCCATTTCTTACACTTTCTCAGGTGAAGGAACTTCCATTCTATCTAATAAAATAATATAAATCAAGTTTTTAAACTAACAGAAAAGTAAAAGTTTAAACAGAATAAAGTCTTAAAGACAAACATATCTAAAAACATATCTCTTTTCTTGTGTTTTGAAATAATTGCTCAGTAAGATACACTACGTACTTTTAATTTCTCATGACTCTTACATTATTTATTTATTTATTTTTATCCAAATGTTTCATCATCTTTTAACAGTTATCACTATTATACCTCTAAAATTACACTTTCATGTATTAACTATGGCAAACTAAAATAGTAGTAATAGAAATAGACACTCAATCAGCACTTTATAGCACACACTAAGCTCCTTTTTTTTTCTTTATTATGAGGGTACTATTTGGAAAATTTGGGGGAGTAACCAATCCAATAGGTAACTCTATAACTTTGCCATATGTTTGTAATATTTACTCTTCAAATCAATAAATCAGTGGTTAGCTGCTGGATTTAAATTTAGACCCTCAGAATAATTTAGACACAGGCATTGAACCCATTGATGGCATTCTGGAAAATCATAAAGTGATCGTATAAGACTGAAATGAACTTTTCCAGAGAAATTTTAATCCACATTATAAATGGTAAATCAATAATGATTACCAGCAGTAATGAGCGCAGGAAGATCAATCAGAACAATCACTTCATTTTCAGTCTTCTTTGTGTCCTGATTTCCTCCTGCAGCATTAGTAACTTCTATAAAATCATCTTTCTCAGCCGTCTGCAATGGTGAGAAACTAGTTCCAGAATGAGTTAGTGAAACAACACACATAATAATAACAAATGAAAGACAGAATAGACTCATGAATATGAAGTTATTAACATTCATATATGAGGAAGTTATGATGTTCAATTTAATCTTAACCTTTCTCCATGGGCTTCACCCGCCCCAAAGACCAATGTTTAAATGATCCAAATCATTCTTAAATTTATTTTCCTTTAATTTTAGTCTCAAATGCAGCTTCTCAGTGTATCCACGATCAACCAAGACCTATTCTGTGTATACCAAACAAAAAATAAATAAAATAAAAATAAAATATCTATCTATCTGCTTTCTATCTTTTTCTAAAGTCGGGGGTCTGTCTGAAGACAGCAAGAGAGGCCTGTTTCCCCTCAAAGTCATCCTCAATGCCTTCATCAGACAGTCCCTAACAAAAATAAAAAATCTCTGCCTATCTTTTGTTGGTTGATAAAGTATACACCGGCAACGCTGCACTCACATTTAAATTGTTCTCCAGACATTTTTAAAATCATAGAAAATTCAAAAACAACTTTCTTGTGTTTAATTTAATAATGTTAAAATATTATTCTCTCATAAACTGGACCAGACAGAACATAAAATGGACACATGAATGTGAAGTTTTCACATTTAAGGTTTAACTGCATAAGATACAAAATATAATTTTCTTATTTTATCATATCTTTGGTCCTCTTTTGCCATTTGCTGAAATATAACAACACTTATCTTAAATACAACCTTGGTTTAAAATACAATTACTTATTTGACTTTAGTTTAGCGCAATACACTCGACTCAAAGCTTTATTGTTTGTCCAGATAATGTGATTTCCCAAATACAATTCAATCACTTTAAAGTTATCACTTTTTTATAATCTAAATATTCTTACTCGTCACTTTGATATAAAAGGAGTTATGATCTGACACATGTCCATTCAACAGCTGCTCCCTTTCAGTTTAGTTAATCTTATATCAGGCTTCATTCATGGCATGAAAAGAACAGCCCAAGAATAAACATTGTCCAGTCCACTAAGAGTTAACTTTTTGATTTCATGCACATTTTTGTTTTACAGCTATTTGTTTGTTTATACTGTATTATATTTATCCTTACACACACACACACACACACATTTACACAGACATACACATATATTTTTATCATTAGTTTTCATTCTACAATCATAATATTTATTAAGTGCCCTCTTTGTTTTTAATCATTAGATCTCTTCTGCCTCTTATATTGATGAAAATAGTCTAAATAGATTTTCTTTTATGTAAATTTCATACATACTCCTCATTAGTTATGCAGCAAATGATCAACCTCTCTATCTGGATGGATATTTATAGTGCTCATACAACATACACTCTGTGTCCCTTTATTTATAGGGCTCATATAACATACACTTCCATACGCAATCACACTTCAGTCATACTTCCCATACTTTCAAACACAGACACAGAAACTCTCACAAACACAGAACATTTCACACTTTTACAAACACAAGGCCTTTATAAACACAGAGCTCTCAAATTACACACTCATTAATTACAGCGGTTGATTGCTATATCTGTTAATTATTTTTATATTCCACCCACAGCTGTCACACCCATTTTGGGTCTCTGTTCAAGACAATTTCTACATGGGTGCTAATTCTCCTTTCTCTATTAAAAATCACCTTTAAATGTTGGACTTTATTTAATTTGTTCATAACTCCAGAAATGATCACTAATTCCCTGTGTTTTTATTATTAATCTCTTTAATTCTATTTATTTTCTCCTCTCAGTTAGTCTCCTCTCAAATTCAGCAACAGTTTATTTCCACATTATGATTTCTGTTTCATGAGGAAAACTGAGACAAGGAAAAAAAAGTCTCTGTTACTGTGCATGCTCAAAGCCCTCCCCTTACAGCTCCCATTTCTCGCTCTAGCAGCCCCTCCCCTACAGCTCTACACAGCACTCAGTCTCTGCTCAGCCCCTCCCCTACAGCTCTACACAGCACTCAGTCTCTGCTCAGCCCCTCCCCTACAGCTCTACACAGCACTCAGTCTCTGCTCAGCCCCTCCCCTACAGCTCTACACAGCACTCAGTCTCTGCTCAGCCCCTCCCCTACAGCTCTTCACAGCACTCAGTCTCTGCTCAGCCCCTCCCCTACAGCTCTACACAGCACTCAGTCTCTGCTCAGCCCCTCCCCTACAGCTCTTCACAGCACTCAGTCTCTGCTCAGCCCCTCCCCTACAGCTCTACACAGCACTCAGTCTCTGCTCAGCCCCTCCCCTACAGCTCTACACAGCACTCAGTCTCTGCTCAGCCCCTCCCCTACAGCTCTACACAGCACTCAGTCTCTGCTCAGCCCCTCCCCTACAGCTCTACACAGCACTCAGTCTCTGCTCAGCCCCTCCCCTACAGCTCTTCACAGCACTCAGTCTCTGCTCAGCCCCTCCCCTACAGCTCTACACAGCACTCAGTCTCTGCTCAGCCCCTCCCCTACAGCTCTACACAGCACTCAGTCTCTGCTCAGCCCCTCCCCTACAGCTCTACACAGCACTCAGTCTCTGCTCAGCCCCTCCCCTACAGCTCTACACAGCACTCAGTCTCTGCTCAGCCCCTCCCCTACAGCTCTTCACAGCACTCAGTCTCTGCTCAGCCCCTCCCCTACAGCTCTACACAGCACTCAGTCTCTGCTCAGCCCCTCCCCTACAGCTCTTCACAGCACTCAGTCTCTGCTCAGCCCCTCCCCTACAGCTCTACACAGCACTAAGTCTCTGCTCAGCCCCTCCCCTACAGCTCTACACAGCACTCAGTCTCTGCTCAGCCCCTCCCCTACAGCTCTTCACAGCACTCAGTCTCTGCTCAGCCCCTCCCCTACAGCTCTACACAGCACTCAGTCTCTGCTCAGCCCCTCCCCTACAGCTCTACACAGCACTCAGTCTCTGCTCAGCCCCTCCCCTACAGCTCTACACAGCACTCAGTCTCTGCTCAGCCCCTCCCCTACAGCTCTACACAGCACTCAGTCTCTGCTCAGCCCCTCCCCTACAGCTCTACACAGCACTCAGTCTCTGCTCAGCCCCTCCCCTACAGCTCTACACAGCACTCAGTCTCTGCTCAGCCCCTCCCCTACAGCTCTTCACAGCACTCAGTCTCTGCTCAGCCCCTCCCCTACAGCTCTACACAGCACTCAGTCTCTGCTCAGCCCCTCCCCTACAGCTCTACACAGCACTCAGTCTCTGCTCAGCCCCTCCCCTACAGCTCTACACAGCACTCAGTCTCTGCTCAGCCCCTCCCCTACAGCTCTACACAGCACTCAGTCTCTGCTCAGCCCCTCCCCTACAGCTCTACACAGCACTCAGTCTCTGCTCAGCCCCTCCCCTACAGCTCTACACAGCACTCAGTCTCTGCTCAGCCCCTCCCCTACAGCTCTTCACAGCACTCAGTCTCTGCTCAGCCCCTCCCCTACAGCTCTACACAGCACTCAGTCTCTGCTCAGCCCCTCCCCTACAGCTCTTCACAGCACTCAGTCTCTGCTCAGCCCCTCCCCTACAGCTCTTCACAGCACTCAGTCTCTGCTCAGCCCTCCCCTACAGCTCTACACAGCACTCAGTCTCTGCTCAGCCCCTCCCCTACAGCTCTACACAGCACACAGTCTCTGCTCAGCCCCTCCCCTACAGCTCTACACAGCACTCAGTCTCTGCTCAGCCCCTCCCCTACAGCTCTTCACAGCACTCAGTCTCTGCTCAGCCCCTCCCCTACAGCTCTACACAGCACTCAGTCTCTGCTCAGCCCCTCCCCTACAGTTCTACACAGCACACAGTCTCTGCTCAGCCCCTCCCCTACAGCTCTACACAGCACTCAGTCTCTGCTCAGCCCCTCCCCTACAGCTCTTCACAGCACTCAGTCTCTGCTCAGCCCCTCCCCTACAGCTCTACACAGCACTCAGTCTCTGCTCAGCCCCTCCCCTACAGCTCTACACAGCACTCAGTCTCTGCTCAGCCCCTCCCCTACAGCTCTACACAGCACTCAGTCTCTGCTCAGCCCCTCCCCTACAGCTCTACACAGCACTCAGTCTCTGCTCAGCCCCTCCCCTACAGCTCTACACAGCACTCAGTCTCTGCTCAGCCCCTCCCCTACAGCTCTTCACAGCACTCAGTCTCTGCTCAGCCCCTCCCCTACAGCTCTACACAGCACTCAGTCTCTGCTCAGCCCCTCCCCTACAGCTCTACACAGCACTCAGTCTCTGCTCAGCCCCTCCCCTACAGCTCTTCACAGCACTCCGTCTCTGCTCATCCCCTCCCCTACAGCTCTTCACAGCACTCCGTCTCTGCTCAGCCCCTCCCCTACAGCTCTACACAGCACTAAGTCTCTGCTCAGCCCCTCCCCTACAGCTCTTCACAGCACTCATCTCTGCTCAGCCCCTCCCGTACAGCTCTACACAGCACTCAGTCTCTGCTCAGCCCCTCCCCTACAGCTCTACACAGCACTCAGTCTCTGCTCAGCCCCTCCCCTACAGTTCTACACAGCACACAGTCTCTGCTCAGCCCCTCCCCTACAGCTCTACACAGCACTCAGTCTCTGCTCAGCCCCTCCCCTACAGCTCTTCACAGCACTCAGTCTCTGCTCAGCCCCTCCCCTACAGCTCTACACAGCACTCAGTCTCTGCTCAGCCCCTCCCCTACAGCTCTTCACAGCACTCAGTCTCTGCTCAGCCCCTCCCCTACAGCTCTACACAGCACTCAGTCTCTGCTCAGCCCCTCCCCTACAGCTCTACACAGCACTCAGTCTCTGCTCAGCCCCTCCCCTACAGCTCTACACAGCACTCAGTCTCTGCTCAGCCCCTCCCCTACAGCTCTACACAGCACTCAGTCTCTGCTCAGCCCCTCCCCTACAGCTCTTCACAGCACTCAGTCTCTGCTCAGCCCCTCCCCTACAGCTCTACACAGCACTCAGTCTCTGCTCAGCCCCTCCCCTACAGCTCTACACAGCACTCAGTCTCTGCTCAGCCCCTCCCCTACAGCTCTACACAGCACTCAGTCTCTGCTCAGCCCCTCCCCTACAGCTCTACACAGCACTCAGTCTCTGCTCAGCCCCTCCCCTACAGCTCTTCACAGCACTCAGTCTCTGCTCAGCCCCTCCCCTACAGCTCTACACAGCACTCAGTCTCTGCTCAGCCCCTCCCCTACAGCTCTTCACAGCACTCAGTCTCTGCTCAGCCCCTCCCCTACAGCTCTTCACAGCACTCAGTCTCTGCTCAGCCCCTCCCCTACAGCTCTACACAGCACTCAGTCTCTGCTCAGCCCCTCCCCTACAGCTCTACACAGCACTCAGTCTCTGCTCAGCCCCTCCCCTACAGCTCTACACAGCACTCAGTCTCTGCTCAGCCCCTCCCCTACAGCTCTACACAGCACTCAGTCTCTGCTCAGCCCCTCCCCTACAGCTCTTCACAGCACTCAGTCTCTGCTCAGCCCCTCCCCTACAGCTCTTCACAGCACTCAGTCTCTGCTCAGCCCCTCCCCTACAGCTCTACACAGCACTCAGTCTCTGCTCAGCCCCTCCCCTACAGCTCTACACAGCACTCAGTCTCTGCTCAGCCCCTCCCCTACAGCTCTACACAGCACTCAGTCTCTGCTCAGCCCCTCCCCTACAGCTCTTCACAGCACTCAGTCTCTGCTCAGCCCCTCCCCTACAGCTCTACACAGCACTCAGTCTCTGCTCAGCCCTCCCCTACAGCTCTACACAGCACTCAGTCTCTGCTCAGCCCCTCCCCTACAGCTCTACACAGCACTCAGTCTCTGCTCAGCCCCTCCCCTACAGCTCTACACAGCACTCAGTCTCTGCTCAGCCCCTCCCTACAGCTCTTCACAGCACTCAGTCTCTGCTCATCCCTCCCTACAGCTCTTCACAGCACTCAGTCTCTGCTCAGCCCCTCCCCTACAGCTCTACACAGCACTAAGTCTCTGCTCAGCCCTCCTACAGCTCTTCACAGCACTCAGTCTCTGCTCAGCCCCTCCCTACAGCTCTACACAGCACTCAGTCTCTGCTCAGCCCCTCCCCTACAGCTCTACACAGCACTCAGTCTCTGCTCAGCCCCTCCCCTACAGTTCTACACAGCACTCAGTCTCTGCTCAGCCCCTCCCCTACAGCTCTACACAGCACTCAGTCTCTGCTCAGCCCCTCCCCTACAGCTCTTCACAGCACTCAGTCTCTGCTCAGCCCCTCCCCTACAGCTCTACACAGCACTCAGTCTCTGCTCAGCCCCTCCCCTACAGTTCTACACAGCACACAGTCTCTGCTCAGCCCCTCCCCTACAGCTCTACACAGCACTCAGTCTCTGCTCAGCCCCTCCCCTACAGCTCTTCACAGCACTCAGTCTCTGCTCAGCCCCTCCCCTACAGCTCTACACAGCACTCAGTCTCTGCTCAGCCCCTCCCCTACAGCTCTACACAGCACTCAGTCTCTGCTCAGCCCCTCCCCTACAGCTCTACACAGCACTCAGTCTCTGCTCAGCCCCTCCCCTACAGCTCTACACAGCACTCAGTCTCTGCTCAGCCCCTCCCCTACAGCTCTACACAGCACTCAGTCTCTGCTCAGCCCCTCCCCTACAGCTCTTCACAGCACTCAGTCTCTGCTCAGCCCCTCCCCTACAGCTCTACACAGCACTCAGTCTCTGCTCAGCCCCTCCCCTACAGCTCTACACAGCACTCAGTCTCTGCTCAGCCCCTCCCCTACAGCTCTTCACAGCACTCAGTCTCTGCTCAGCCCCTCCCTACAGCTCTTCACAGCACTCAGTCTCTGCTCAGCCCCTCCCCTACAGCTCTACACAGCACTCAGTCTCTGCTCAGCCCCTCCCCTACAGCTCTTCACAGCACTCAGTCTCTGCTCAGCCCCTCCCCTACAGCTCTACACAGCACTCAGTCTCTGCTCAGCCCCTCCCCTACAGCTCTACACAGCACTCAGTCTCTGCTCAGCCCCTCCCCTACAGTTCTACACAGCACACAGTCTCTGCTCAGCCCCTCCCCTACAGCTCTACACAGCACTCAGTCTCTGCTCAGCCCCTCCCCTACAGCTCTTCACAGCACTCAGTCTCTGCTCAGCCCCTCCCCTACAGCTCTACACAGCACTCAGTCTCTGCTCAGCCCCTCCCCTACAGTTCTACACAGCACACAGTCTCTGCTCAGCCCCTCCCCTACAGCTCTACACAGCACTCAGTCTCTGCTCAGCCCCTCCCCTACAGCTCTTCACAGCACTCAGTCTCTGCTCAGCCCCTCCCCTACAGCTCTACACAGCACTCAGTCTCTGCTCAGCCCCTCCCCTACAGCTCTACACAGCACTCAGTCTCTGCTCAGCCCCTCCCCTACAGCTCTACACAGCACTCAGTCTCTGCTCAGCCCCTCCCCTACAGCTCTACACAGCACTCAGTCTCTGCTCAGCCCCTCCCCTACAGCTCTACACAGCACTCAGTCTCTGCTCAGCCCCTCCCCTACAGCTCTACACAGCACTCAGTCTCTGCTCAGCCCCTCCCCTACAGCTCTACACAGCACTCAGTCTCTGCTCAGCCCCTCCCCTACAGCTCTACACAGCACTCAGTCTCTGCTCAGCCCCTCCCCTACAGCTCTACACAGCACTCAGTCTCTGCTCAGCCCCTCCCCTACAGCTCTACACAGCACTCAGTCTCTGCTCAGCCCCTCCCCTACAGCTCTACACAGCACTCAGTCTCTGCTCAGCCCCTCCCCTACAGCTCTTCACAGCACTCAGTCTCTGCTCAGCCCCTCCCCTACAGCTCTTCACAGCACTCAGTCTCTGCTCAGCCCCTCCCCTACAGCTCTTCACAGCACTCAGTCTCTGCTCAGCCCCTCCCCTACAGCTCTTCACAGCACTCAGTCTCTGCTCAGCCCCTCCCCTACAGCTCTTCACAGCACTCAGTCTCTGCTCAGCCCCTCCCCTACAGCTCTACACAGCACTCAGTCTCTGCTCAGCCCCTCCCCTACAGCTCTACACAGCACTCAGTCTCTGCTCAGCCCCTCCCCTACAGCTCTACACAGCACTCAGTCTCTGCTCAGCCCCTCCCCTACAGCTCTACACAGCACTCAGTCTCTGCTCAGCCCCTCCCCTACAGCTCTACACAGCACTCAGTCTCTGCTCAGCCCCTCCCCTACAGCTCTACACAGCACTCAGTCTCTGCTCAGCCCCTCCCCTACAGCTCTTCACAGCACTCAGTCTCTGCTCAGCCCCTCCCCTACAGCTCTACACAGCACTCAGTCTCTGCTCAGCCCCTCCCCTACAGCTCTACACAGCACTCAGTCTCTGCTCAGCCCCTCCCCTACAGCTCTACACAGCACTCAGTCTCTGCTCAGCCCCTCCCCTACAGCTCTACACAGCACTCAGTCTCTACTGTATGAGAGAGAAATGTTACCTGCTGCAATTTCTTTCCATTCAACAAACAGCCATTATTATAAGGTCTCCGCTAAGTTTACTATTTAATCAGACCCTTCACCAGTTCCTTTTTTTTTTTTTTTCTTAGTTAACTTCCTCCTCTGCCCTGTATAATATATATATACTCTGATTCTTTCCAAAAATGATCACTGATCCCCTTTTGACTCTATCAGTGTATTCTCCAATTCTCTCTCCCACTCTTCAGATCTGCATTGATCTCCAGACTTTACAAAACTCGCTTGTCTCTACATTTTTCTCTAGTCTTGTTCACTGCAATGGAAAACATTTAGCCTTTTCTTTATCTTTTTCCCAATTATTCTATTTTTTTTTCTCTTCTGAATCTCCCCTTCCCCTCACTCACAGAGCTGTCCGTTCAGCTGACCAGTGAGTGAGAGCAAGGCAGGGAGATATCAGAGAAGCAGGTGCCATTTTGCATCTTTATACTTTTTCAACAATTGTTTTATTCAATTCACTGTTTCAATTCATTTTCCACTTTTGCTCTCATTTAGCATTTCCTTGTTGCACCTGATTCTCTGTATTATTCTGCCTCTGCACACAATACATCATCAACACTGCAATCATGCATTTGAATAACCACAAAAACAGCGCATTTAGTACCGCAAGCACACATGCACCAACAACATAGTTAGTCATGCACATTATTCATTATCTCAAACATGCACATAGTTCAACATTTCCCCGTTTTCTACACAGTCCGGGTTCCGTCAAACACTTCAATAAATAACTTAATCTAACACCTGGAGGACTTTTACGCAATTTCAACCACCGAGTTAGGATTTTCACCTGTACAGGATTTTCTCTTCCACTTCTTGGCCAAACCTTGAATAAATGCACCTAACCGGGAATTTTCACGCGTCGTCGCTTCTCGACTCACCTCCAGGCCTAGAGTTGCTTCTCAACTCTCTTTAGTCAGCTTCTCGACTCTTTAAATATATTTTAGTAACTTCTCGACTTTTTAAATAACCTTCAGTCAGCTTCTCGACTCTTTAAATAACCTTCAGTCAGCACTTCGACTCTTTAAATAACCTTCAGTCAGCTTCGACTCTTTAAATAACCTTCAGTAAGCTTTCGACTTTTTAAATAACCTTCAGTCAGCTCTAGACTTTTTAAATAACCTTCAGTCGCTTCTGACTCTTTAAATAACCTTCAGTAACACTCGACTCTTTAAATAACCTTCAGTCAGCTTCTGACTCTTTAAATAACCTTCAGTAAACTACCGACTTTTAAATAACCTTCAGTAAACTGCCGACTTTTTAAATAACCTTCAGTCAGCTCTAGACTTTTTAAATAATCTTCAGTCAGCTCTAGACTTTTTAAATAACCTTCAGTCGCTTCTCGACTTTTTAAATAACCTTCAGTCACTTCTCGACTTTTTAAATAATCTTCAGTCGCTTCTCGACTTTTTAAATAACCTTCAGTCGCTTCTCGACTTTTTAAATAACCTTCAGTCACTTCTCGACTTCTTTAACATTCAGTCGCTTCTCGACTTCTTTAAATAACATTTAGTCGCTTCTCGACTTCTTTAAATAACATTTCTTAAATAATCCCACCCCAAATTCTTTGAAATCTGGAACTCGCCTCTATTTTAGCCAATTAGTTCGAATTATTCTATGTCCGGACTGGCAAAAGTCTTAGGGAAGCCACTTACCGGGACTCACTACCACAGATCACACAAAAACACCTTAAGCAAAGATGCTTACCTCAGTTTCTGGCACCGGTGTTTCTGTGCGATTTGTGCAAGCCGTCCCATCAGCGACCTCTACCCCCTTGACCTCAATGCCAGCCCCACGAGTTGGGCGCCAAAGATATGTCATGGAATATCGCGATGAATCTCTCTAAGTTGTAAGAAAACTCTCAGAGTCTTGAGTTCCAGATGCCAAAGTTTTAGTTTATTGAACACCAACAAACATGAGACCGGCCAGCTGTCCGTTCTGACTCATTTTTCTAAGTTCTCAGTTATATACCTTTTTGTTATCTTGTTACCCACTGTCTCTGACCCATGAGGTCACTGTCTTGTCTCTTTCCCACCAATATGTTCTTCGTTCTTTGTTAGTTAAATATTGGTGGGAGATCTCTCGTCTATCTATTAAAAAGAAAAAGAAACATATATCTTTGGTAGCCTCTCATAACTTGACCTCATGTTACAGTTCATGGACAGAGTACATCAACTCCTAGAAACATCTGCGTAAACAGCCATGTCTCCATCAAATACTTTTTATCTTTTTCCTGCATTTTCAGCACATTCCCTCAATGGGCAGCCTTGTTTGGTCATACACATTATTATTTGAAAGAGAACACCAGCTGCAAAATTATAATACATTTAGCTTATTAAAACGTCTCGGGTTATGACTATAACCCTTGTTCCCTGAGAAGGGAACGAGACACTGCGTCGTTGAAAATGACTCTTTGGGGAACGCTCCTTAGCGTGCGCCTCTGAATTATGAATGAAACTATTCCAATCTTGATTGGTGTTGCGTCATGACGTAACATGTGACGGCATAACCGGATGCATAAAAGTGACGCCGGTACACACACACACATTAGCCTAGCGATGAAGCAAGCCGCTCTCAGGCATTGAGGGGTGTGGCAGGACGACGCAGTGTCTCGTTCCCTTCTCAGGGAACAAGGGTTATAGTCATAACCCGAGACGTTCCCTTCCTAGGGAACTCGCACTGCGTCGTTGAAAACGACTCTTTGGGGAACGAATGCCCACTAGGCCACGCGCCGAAAAAGGCCTGCCCTAGAGTGAAACTGAACTCAGGCACTCAACTAGGACGAGAGCACACGTCGCCAGGCGTACTAGGGAGGTGCAGACTATAAAACCTGATGAAAGTGTGCGGGGTAGCCCAACCGGCTGCCTCACAGATCTCCTGGAGGGGCACTCCCGATAAGAGAGCCCTAGAGGACGCCATGCCTCTAGTTGAATGAGCCCTTATGGCCAAAGGTGAAGGCAAATTGCGCACCTTGTAGGCCGAGATAATGGCCTGAACAATCCAATTACTAATGGTTTGTTTCGAGGCAGGGAGCCCCTTCTTAGGTGACCCAAAACACACTAATAGTTGGTCCGACCTCCTTCAAGAAGAGGACCTCTCGAGGTAAATGCCCAAAGCTCTGACAGGGCAGAGCAAATGGAGCCTCTCTTCTTCTGCCGACACATGAGGTGGAGGATGAAAAGCCTGCAGGACCGTAGACCATGCCGTGTTAGAAGGCACCTTAGGCACATAGCTAGGTCTCGGGTGCAGAATGGCTTTAACTCCGCCAGGGGCAAACTCCAAGCAAGCTGGTGTTACTGCCAGGGCTTGAAGATCTCCCACCCTCTTTAGAGAGGTAATAGCTAAGAGAAAGCCATCTTGAACGTCAGGTCCTTGGGCTAAGCCGACTGAAGGGGTCCGAAGGGGCCAGGGATAACCCTTCGAGAACCACCGCCAGGTCCCAGGCAGGAACCCTGGACCTGGTTGTCGGTCTCATCCTCCATGTACCACGGAGAAAACGAATGACCAGCTGGTGCCTCCCCAGAGGCCCATCACTCAGTGGTGCATGGAAAGCCGAAATGGCAGCCACGTACACCTTAAGTGTGGAAGGGGAGAGACCCGCAGAGAAACGATTTGAAGAAACTCCAGAACTGAAGCCACTGGGCAGTTAACTGGATCCAATTCATGTTCTCTACACCAAGTGGAGAACACATTCCACTTGAGGCCATATAATCTCCTAGTAGGCGGAGCCCTAGAGCTAAGTATGGTTTCAACCACCCCCGCTGATAGACCAGCATTTAGGTACTGAACCCCCTCAGGGGCCAGACCCACAGATTCCACAGCTCTGGACGAGGGTGGAAAACTGTGCCCCCTGCCTGAGACAACAGATCCCTCCTCAGAGGAATCTGCCGTGGCGGAGCTATCAGGAGTGAAATTATGTCTGAGAACCATACTGGGCCGGCCACATCGGGGCAACCAGAAGTAGACTGATGCCCTCTTGGCGGACCCTTTCCAGGACTCCCGGAGCAGAGCGATCGGGGAAATGCGTACAGGCGAGGCCTCGGCCAGGCCTGTACCATGGCATCCAACCCCAGTTGGGCTGGATGTGAGAGGGAGAACCAAAGTGGACAGTGGGACGTCCCTCGAGACGCGGATAGATCCACTTCCGATGGTCCAAATTTGTCCCCTATTGACTTCACCACCTCTGGATGAAGTCTCCATTCCCCGGCCTCAGCCCCTGCCTCAACAGGATGTCTGCTCCTGATTCTGAACCCCGGAACATACATTGCTCTGATAGACAGTATTTTCCCTTGGGACCAAAGAATTATCTGATGCGCCAGTCTGCACAGAGGGCGCGATCTGAGTCCCCCTTGTTGGTTCAGATAAGCTACCACTGATGTATTGTCCGAACGTACTAGGACATGGTAACCTTAGATGTCTGGAAGGAAGCTCCTCAGAGCCCTGAACACAGCCAACATCTCTAGACAGTTTATGTGCAAAGAATGATGATGGTCCTGCCACAGACCCCTGGCAAAGCGGCCGTCCATGACCAGCACCCCAGCCAGTGAGGGAGGCGTCTGTCGAAGCGGTTTTCCGGCGACATGACGCTCCCAACACTGGCCCTAGGGACAGGAACCAAGGTTTCTTCCATATTAGCAGAGAACGAAGGCACCTGCGGCGTTACTCTGATTATACTGAAATGGATTCCCCTTGGGGGAAAACCCCTTGGCTTTCAGCCACCACTGGAGGGGCCTCATGTGTAGAAGGCCCAAAGGTATAATGTTGGATGCCGCTGCCATGAGGCCCAGCAGTCTTTGAAACTGCTTTACAGTAATGGCCTGGCTTAGCTTTAACCCAGACACCATCGCCAGAACGGACTCGATACGTGCAGGAGACATGTGTGCCTGCATCGTAACCGAGTCCCACACAACACCCAGAAACGTTGTGCACTGGGATGGTTATAACACACTCTTTTTTGTGTTGAGTCTCAACCCCAAACTTCGAATATGGCCAAGGACGACATCTCGATGCCGAACCGCCATTTATCGAGACTGGGCCAGAATGAGCCAGTCATCGATATAATTCAGTATGCGGATGCCCTGAAGTCTCAGAGGAGCAGGAGCTGCATCCATACATTTGGTGAATGTGCGGGGAGAGAGTGCTAGGCCGAATGGAAGAACCCGATATTGGTAAGCTTAGCCCCGAAGCTGAACCTCAGGAACCTCCTGTGACATGGAAGGATGGGTACATGAAAATAGGCGTCTTTTAGATCTATCGTGACAAACCAGTCCTCGGATCTGATCTGACTCACGATGACAGGAATGGTAAGCATTTTGAACCTGAACCTCCTCAAAGGCCGGTTCAAATCTCTGAGATCTAAAATCGGCCTCAACCCCCCATCCTTTTTTGGAACTATAAATTACCGGCTGTAAAGACCGGACTCCTTGTCTGAATGAGGAACACGTTCTATGGCCTCCTTCAGCAGCAGAGATTGCACTTCTTGTTCCATCACCTGAGCCTGCTCCGGAACCACTGTAGTCTGCACCACCCCAGAGAATTTGGGGGGGGCGGTGCCCGAACTGCAGTCTGTACCCTGATTTTATTATATGCAGGACCCATGCAGATATGTTGGGAAGATGATTCCATGCCTCTACAAAATCTACTAAGGGAACCAGCCTCTCGAGGGGGGGGGGGACAGCCCTCCGAGGTTCTACCACCTCGGTAGGACCTCTTTCCCGAAGCTTCTACTAAGGGAACCAGCCCCTCTCGGGTGTTTTTCAAGCACTGTTCTCGACTTCCTGAAGCGAAAGACCGGCAGGATTTAGTCGATACGGTTTCTGTGACCACCATTGATGCTTGTTTTTTTATTTTTTGACACGAACGGCACGGTGTGCGTTCACTGGAAATTGATGTGGCCCGAAGCGTCAGAGACGGCGGGAACCGACACCGATTTCCTGAGGACTCCGGTTGTACCACCTCGGTAGGACCTCTTTCCCGAAGCTTCAACTAAGGGAACCAGCCTCACGATGTGCGTTCGCTGGAAATTGATGTGGCCCGAAGCGTCAGAGACGGCGGGAAACCAACACCGATTGTGTGCCGCCATGTAAGCCCTACTTATTAAAGCAGATGTATCTCTGCAGGGCTTACTAGGCAGCGCCGGGGTTTTAGCCCATATCCCGTGCCCCCAAAACATCGTCTGTAATCAAACACTGGGGCTGGATATACGGGACGAATGCGGTTTACCCCACGATCTCGTTTTAGATATCTTTGTGGAGATCGGGGAAAAACGGCAAACCCCGGCGCTGAGGTTGTGATCTGTGCCGCAGGAAACGCACGTCTAATTTGCTTTCAACGTGCGTTCCCTGCTCATTTTGTGGCCAGCTGATATTCATTCTGGCCACGGCACGCGTCACAACCTCAATCAGCTCCTCATAAGCTTGGCCAAAAACTGGCGTGCTTGGCTCACGGTCGTCCGCATCGATGCTGAGCATATCGGGACCTGATCATGGGCAGAAGAAGCCGCGACGCGGGCTTCTGCACCACTCACAGTAGGCTCGGGATCCTCAAACGAAGAATGAGAAAGTGCCGCAGCAGTCTCATTATCATCTGCAAAATCCCGCTGCGAACCCCGCGATCTCAATCGCCGCGCTGCTTCAACAGACGCGGGACCAAAACCGTGGGGAACGCGAGCGTGACCGTGCTCATCAAAGCACGCCAACCGGGAGCGCAGCACTCTCATGGGTAGTGCTTCACAACTTTCACAGGCAGATCCCTCGAGAGCTGCCTGTGCGTGCTGCGCTCCCAAACAGTTCACACATAAAGCGTGCGTGTCCCTACACGTAACGAAAAGAGGGCAGGGGTGCACGCACTTCTTGAACTGTTCGGTGGCCATGATATTTTTAAATCAGACAAACAAATTCAACATAAAGCGCTTGCTGAAGAGCGAAAGCTAATGTGTGTGTGTACCGGCGTCACTTTTATGCATCCGGTTATGCCGTCACATGTTACGTCATGACGCAACACCAATCAAGATTGGAATAGTTTCATTCATAATTCAGAGGCGCACGCTAAGGAGCGTTCCCCAAAGAGTCGTTTTCAACGACGCAGTGCGAGTTCCCTCGGAAGGGAACAAGACACCATTCATATAATAACTGATTAAAAGTATCTTTGAAAAGATACATGCCAGCACACCAAGGACTCTCATCAGTGTACTATTGATTAACAGAAACACTTTTTGTTTTTGAAGAAATACACTTGTTTTTCAAGGTTATATACCATTCTTTGTGTTCTCTGCAGTATCAACACTTTTAGTAACCTCATATGCTCTCTCCTGGCTCACACAAAAGCCTGGAAACTCATATAAGTATTTTGATATATAAAAACATACTAGAATATTGAAAATATACTATAAAGGTTTAGAAGTAGGGGCAGGATTAGGGAATAGGATTAGAGTTAGGGTTTAGGGTTTAGGAGTAGGTTTAGGGTTATGGTTTTGGAGTAGAATTAGGGTTAAGGATTAGAGTTAGGGTTAAGGGTTAGGGGTAAGGTTAAGGAGTAGGTGTAGGTTTAGGAGCAGGGGCAGTATTAGGATATAGAAGTAGAGTTAGGGTTTAGGATTAGGGTTTAGCAGTAGGGTTAATAGTGTAACTATACACATAATTAAATGCAGGTACTTTAAATGTAAGTACAATTCAATAACACAAATGTACATAATAATTACGTTGTATCATATTATTAAGTATGTAGTAGTTAAAGTCACCTAATATAGAGAGCGAGTAAAACAAATGTGCTTACAGTTTATAAATAACTAACACTATAAGTGCTTTTCCACCATCGGGTCCACCAGTTCTGAGCATGGTAATTAATGGTTCCAGTAGCATTTCCAGTTGAGCATAGGTTCGGTACGGGAAGATAAATAACCTCCTTTAGTAACGTGGCGAATGGTCACAAAAAAATCGAATCGAGTTGAAATGTGACCAAATTTCAGATTTCATGATGCATCCTTTGGCAAAGAATCATAACACATGTGTTGTCAAAGCAAATATTTCCACCCCTAATAATAAGTCAGTTATTGCCATTGGCTGATTGGTAAAGTAATCAAGAATGCTATCATGTAATCCATAAAAAGTAACTGTAATTTGAATAAGTGTAACGTTAGCCAGCTGTGCAGTGTTTAAACCTCACTCTCCTGGCCTTAAGAGACGCGCTAGTGACCGAGTCTAGATGCCAGTGACGTGCACAGAATGGGGCAATCCCCTGCCCTTTCATTCACAAATCTAAAGGTGCCCCTTTAAGCAGAGGTGTCTTTAAGAGTGCAGAGATTTAAGTGGAGGTGTCTTTACTACAGCACAACTAACAACAACTATTGACAATAACCTGATTATCTGTTACTACCAGCACTGCCTACCTGCATTACAATATACCTGTCTATCTACAATACCGTATAGACCACATCTGCCCAAACACACACACATACACACACACACACACACATACCACACACACACACACACACACACACACACACACACACACACACACACACACACACACACACACACACACACACACTCACACACACACACACACACACACACACATGTTGTGTTTCCATGTTTTATGGGGACTTTCCATAGACACAATGGTTTTTATACTGTACAAACTTTATATTCTATCCCCTAAACCTAACCCTACCTCTAAACCTAAACCTCACAGAAAACTTTCTGCATTTTTACATTTTCAAAAAACATAATTTAGTATGATTTATAAGCTGTTTTCCTCATGGGGACCGACAAAATGTCCCCACAAGGTCAAAAATTTCGGGTTTTACTATCCTTATGGGGACATTTGGTCCCCACAAAGTGATAAATACACGCTCACACACTCACACACACACACACACACACACACACACTCACACACACACACACACTCACACACACATACCACACACACACACACACACACACACACACACACTCACACACACATACCACACACACACACACACACACACACACACACACACACACACACACACACACACACACACTCACACACACACACACACACACACACACACACACACACACACACACACACACACACACACACGTCAAGATATATCACACTCCTTTCTGTGTTTAGGTATTTATAATGACCCGAAGTGCAGTTCTAAGCTGGTCAATCATGCAGTGTTAGTGGTCGGTTACGGTTCAGAAAATGGACAAGATTACTGGCTGGTGAAAAACAGGTGCGTAAACAAACAAACACTTGAATTAAAAATAGCATTAAAACAGAGGCGATCATTATAAAGTGACCTGTATGTATGTGCTCTGCTGACCTCTAGTGGTGAATATATGAATTATTCTTGATTATTTCTGGGTCATAATTCTCTCTTTCTGTCTCTCTCTCAGCTGGGGAACAGCTTGGGGTGAAAAGGGCTTCATCCGCATGGCACGAAATAAAAATCAGTGTGGAATATCCCGCTTTGCCATTTACCCCACAATCTAATCTGATCTGATCTGATGTTTGGTCTGGGGTCAGAATAGTATCCTAATATATCACTCTTCATGTTTAATCACATTTCATGTCAAAATGTCTTAACATTTGGCAGTCCAATTAAGTAATCAATAAGATGTTATAAATCACAGTTGATATTATTCCCGGTTCAGTCTCCTGTGTTGATGGTGTATAACATGACATTTGTTCAGAAAGATTATTTGTTTTATGCCACTTAAATTATGAGAAATTGAGTCTTATTTTGTGTTTATGATGAATATTGCAATCAAGTTTTGGAAAGTGGTTAAAATTAGCAGCATGACTTTTATTGTTTGCTGTATAAAGTAGATTACATACATTGCTGTAAGAAAGGTTAAAAGAAATATTGTAAAACATTTGAAAGATAATTCTGTTCATAACTCTAAATGTACATCTCAAATCACAGGAATAAAGTCAAACCGTTGTGTGCGTTTAACAGCGTTTCAGTCCTGAGTGAGAGTGTGTTCAGATTCAAATCGATTTTTTAACACTTGACTGAAGAATTTATATTAAAATTAAGTTTGAATCAAAATGGGTTGGCGGTCTTTCTGGGCTCATTGTAGTGTGACGTCATTGTGCGTTACTGAGAATGATTTTGCACTGGTGCGATCACATGTGCTCTGGGTGATTCTGAAGACAGCTGATGAAATCTTTCACCTGACGGCCCTCAAAACAGATCTGATACACAGATACAAACAGAGGAAACCTACACACACACACACAAACAGAGGTTTGATGATAGGGCACTGATAGTCGATGATGTAATGAAGTAACGGGGATGATGTCACACTGACTTACTTGTCCAGCATTTTTCTCTTCTGAAGGATCTTATAAACTTCTGCAGATGTTTGAGGACCCTGAAGCTTCTGGCCGTTCAACATCTCTGCCTCCAGTTCAACGATTGACTAATGAAATCATAAATAACCATCCAGTAACACTGAAAACATCACAGCTTCAATAACAGTTTCAGATAATGTGCACAAAACCATTTAAAACTGTACTTGTACCAGCATCACTGCCTTTCTACAGAAAGTGCACTTATTACTTCTGTGGTTTGAATCTGTTCACATGTATGAGGGTGAATTGTGGGTATTGAAGTTTTACCTTCTGCGTGCGAGCAAATGCCTCGGCCACGCGCCGGTTGCGTCCACCGTAGCAGGTGGTGATGAGGTCAGCGACGCCGCAGCTCTCCAGGAATGTGGCGGAGGTGACGGCGCTCTTGCAGAACAGTTTTGCAAATGCCACCATCTCCATGAGTCCCAGTCTGATCACTGCAGATTTAGTATTATCACCAAAACCCAAACCATCACAGAAACCAGCACCCACCGCCACAATGTTCTACCAGAGAGAGAAAAGACTAAAGATATGTCAACTATAACATCACTCTATAACGTCAGTCATCTATAACATTAAACTATAACATCACTCTATAACATAAGTCATCTATAACATTAAACTATTACATCACTCTATAACATCAGTCATCTATAACATTAAACTATAACATCACTCTATAACATCAGTCATCTATAGCATTAAACTATAACATCAGTCTATAACATCAGTCATCTATAGCATTAAACTATAACATCACTCTATAACGTCAGTCATCTATAACATTAAACTATAACATCACTCTATAACATCAGTCATCTATAACATTAAACTATTATATCACTCTATAACATCAGTCATCTATAACATTAAACTATAACATCACTCTATAACATCAGTCATCTATAACATTAAACTATAACACCACTCTATAACATCAGTCATCTATAGCATTAAACTATAACATCACTCTATAACATCAGTCATCTATAGCATTAAACTATAACATCACTCTATAACATCAGTCATCTATAACATTAAACTATAACATCAGTCATCTATAGCATTAAACTATAACATCAGTCTATAAAATCAGTCATCTATAGCATTAAACTATAACATCAGTCATCTATAGCATTAAACTATAACATCACTCTATAACATCAGTCATCTATAGCATTAAACTATAACATCAGTCTATAACATCAGTCATCTATAACATTAAACTATAACATCAGTTATCTATAACATCAGTCATCTATAGCATTAAACTATAACATCAGTCTATAACATCAGTCATCTATAAAATTAAACTATAAAATCACTCTATAACATCAGTCATCTATAACATTAAACTATAACATCAGTCTATAACATCAGTCATCTATAGCATTAAACTATAACATCACTCTATAACATCAGTCATCTATAGCATTAAACTATAACATCAGTCATCTATAGCATTAAACTATAACATCAGTCATCTATAGCATTAAACTATAACATCAGTCTATAACATCAGTCATCTATAGCATTAAACTATAACATCAGTCTATAACATCAGTCATCTATAACATTAAACTATAACATCAGTTATCTATAACATCGCTCTATAACATCAGTCATCTATAGCGTTAAACTATAACATCAGTCTATAACATAACATCACTCTATAACATCAGTCATCTATAACATTAAACTATAACATCACTCTATAACATCAGTCATCTATAGCATTAAACAATAACATCACTCTATAACATCAGTCATCTATAGCATTAAACTATAACATCAGACATCTACATCAGTCATCTATAACATTAAACTATAACATCAGTTATCTATAACATCGCTCTATAACATCAGTCATCTATAGCGTTAAACTATAACATCAGTCTATAACATAACATCACTCTATAACATCAGTCATCTATAACATTAAACTATAACATCACTCTATAACATCAGTCATCTATAGCATTAAACTATAACATCAGTCATCTATAGCATTAAACTATAACATCAGTCTATAACATTAGTCATCTATAGCATTAAACTATAACATCAGTCATCTATAACATTAAAATATAACATCAGTTATCTATAACATCGCTCTATAACATCAGTCATCTATAGCGTTAAACTATAACATCAGTCTATAACATAACATCACTCTATAACATCAGTCATCTATAAAATTAAACTATAACATCACTCTATAACATCAGTCATCTATAGCATTAAACAATAACATCACTCTATAACATCAGTCATCTATAGCATTAAACTATAACATCAGTCATCTATAACATCAGACATCTATAACATCAGTCTATAACATCAGTCTATAACATCATTTTATAACATCAGTCATCAATAACATCACTCTATAACATCAGTCATCTATAATATCAGTCTATAACAAAACATCAGTCATCTATAACATCAGTCTATAACATCAGTCATCAATAACATCACTCTATAACATCAGTAATCTATAATATCAGTCTATAACAAAACATCAGTCATCTATAACATCAGTCTATAACATCAGTCATCTATAAAATCAGTCTATAACATAACATCAGTCATCTATAACATCAGTCTATAACATCACATCAGTCATCAATAACATCACTCTATAACATCAGTCATCAATAACATCAGTCTATAACATAACATCAGTCTATAACATCAGTAATCAATAACATCAGTCTATAACATAACATCAGTCATCAATAACATCAGTCTATAACATAACATCAGTCATCTATAGCATTAAACTATAACATCAGTAATCAATAACATCAGTCTATAACATCAGTCTATAACATAACATCAGTCATCAATAACATCAGTCTATAACATAACATCAGTTATCTATAACATCAGACTATAACACCAGTCATCTATAACATCGCTCTATAACATCAGTCATCTATAGCATTAAACTATAGCATCATTCATCTATAGCATTAAACTATAACATCAGTCTATAACATAACATCAGTCATCTATAACATCAGTCTATAACATCAGTCAACTATAACATCAGTCTATAACATCAGTCATCTATAACATCAGACTATAACATCAGTTATCTATTACATCGCTCTATAACATCAGTCATCTATAGCATTAAACTATAGCATCATTCATCTATAGCATTAAACTATAACATCAGTCATCTATAACATTAAGTTATAACATCAGTCATCTATAGCATTAAACTATAACATCACTCTATAATATCAGTCATCTATAACATTAAACTATAACATCACTCTATAACATGAGTCATCTATAACATTAAACTATAACATCAGTCATCTATAGCATTAAACTATAACATCACTCTATAACATCAGTCATCTATAACATTAAACTATAACATCAGTCATCTATAGCATTAAACTATAACATCACTCTATAACATCAGTCATCTATAACATTAAACTATAACATCACTCTATAACATCAGTCATCTATAACATTAAACTATAACATCACTCTATAACATCAGTCATCTATAACATTAAACTATAACATCAGTCATCTATAGCATTAAAATATAACATCACTCATCTATAGCATTACACTATAACATCACTCTATAAAATCAGTCATCTATAGCATTAATCTATAACATCAGTCTATAACATAACATCAGTCATCTATAACATCAGACTATGACATCAGTTATCTATAGCATTAATCTATAACATCAGTCTATAACATAACATCAGTCATCAATAACATCAGTCTATAACATCAGTCATCAATAACATCAGTCTATAATATAACATCAGTTATCTATAACATCAGAATATAACATCAGTCATCTATAACGTCTAGGTTACGTATGTAACCTCCATTCCCCGATGGAGGGAACGAGACGTTGTGTCAGAAAAGCGACACTAGGGGTCTCTCTTGAGCGCCGATATTCACCTCTGGACTATGAAAATAGGCCAATGAGAGTTGGCAACCAGTATTTGCATGTCCCGCCCCCGGACATACGGGTATTTAATACGGGAGTTCATTCAGGATTTTTCTGAGGAGCGGAAATGGTCCGGCCACAACAGTGGCTTCGGCTCAGCGGCGTGGCAGGGGAGACACAGCGTCTCGTTCCCTCCATCGGGAGCGGAGGTTACATACGTAACCTAGACGTTCCCCTTCTGTTGCGCTCTCCACGTTGTGTCAGAGAAGCGACACTAGGGGTCCACTTATAAAAGCGCCACGGCTGAGCCGTGTACGTGAACTGCTGATACAGGAGCGAGCAGGTATTCTTACGTGCAGGGCGACCAACTGTATCAGACTGCACGTACCCTTCCCCAATGCCCCATTTAAGCCATCAGGATTCCTTATCGTTACCCGGAAGGGGAACAAGGTGCTGGCTGCCAACCTGGGAACAGGCCAAGCCTGGCCGGGCCTCTTTTCTCTCTATGTTTCTCGCATAGAGCAACTTAGGCCGGGGCCCTTACACGCATTGAGGGAAGGGGGTCTTAGCCCTTATTCAGGGTGGAGAAGACCCTCGCGGAGGCCACGCCTACCGAGAGGGAGGCAAGTTTAAGTGGCAAAACAATCAGAGGCCTGACTTAGGGCCTATGTGGAAAAGTCGGTCGTGGTGGTGGATCCAGCCTATAGAGGGGAACATACAGCCGCGGCAACCGAGGCAGCCGTGACTGCCTAAGTGAAGCACGGAGTCCGCTCACCAGAGGGGACAGAACCGTGGCGTTACACACAGGGGAGTCTGAAGGAGGCCTTACCTGTGGAGCACCTACACCAGTGCAGGGTAGCTTGCGGTACCACGAGTGGCTTAGTTCAGCGAGTTCCTCCACTGAACTGCGACCCACGAGGGCTAGGGAGGAATCAACCAGTGTCCCAAACCTGAGATCTCCTGGGAATGAAGGCGCACTGTTTCCCTGGTTAGGGGAAGAGGCTAGGTGCAAGCGATTCACCCGGTCAGATCGTGAGCGTGCCACCAAGTTCTCACGGGCTCGGTACCTGAGAGAACACGGGATGATACTGACCCAACTTCGGAGATTGTAGAATCTCGTGAAAGTGTTAGGTGTTGCCCAGCCAGCTGCTCTACAAATGTCTGCTAGGGCAGTGCCCCTAGCCAGTGCCCATGAGGGCGCTTAACACTCCTGGTGGAGTGGGCTCGGACCCGCAAAGGGGGGGCACGGCCTGGGTGTGATAAGCCAGGGAAATGGCGTCGACAACCCAGTGGGCGAGTCACTGCTTGGAGACAGCATTCCCTTTCTGCTGTCCCCCACACTGACGTGCGGTCTGGGTAGGCAAACTAGGCACTGCCTACCCTGCCAAAATTCAAAAATAAAATGTTTATTAAATAATAAACTTGTATTTGTATTTTTACTTTTTATTCTTGTGATTTATATATGCTATATGTGTGTTATTCCAATTGTTTAGACGTTATGGTGACAAATGTAGCAGTTATGCATAATCAACTAAAAACAAATGGTAGAATAAGCAGTGCTTTTACGGTCCATTCATTGCAGACGACAAGCGGAAACCCCATGTTGAGCATGCGCACCGATCCTGTATTCTTTAACATATACGGCAAAAGCACAAATCTGCTGTGCCTTTTGACGTAAATATGTTATGCCCGTAATCATCTCCGTTACGTATCAGACATGGACCAATTAAAATCGAGATATTCCTGGATATTTGCGTAGCTAACGTCATTACACCACAGCTAGCGTACATGCCTAATCCCTGCCAAATTCAAATTCAAAATGACAGCACCGGCCGTCATCACGGAATTAAGAATTTTTTCCAACTTCAAAGCTCGATTTTAATTCCAAATATGAGTTAATTGCAAGAGGGAGGTCTACGCCAGCCTTAGATGGACTAGTACAGCAAAAGGGCCCAAAAATTATCCGATCATTTCAAACTGATGGTATGTAAGAAAAGATTGGCTATGTGGCTGTGCTAACAATCAGCGGCTGTACTGCTATCCCTGCCTGCTTTTTTCAACCAGTCAGACTGTTTGGACTTCAACGGGATATTGTGATTTGAACAACCTGCCCGCAGCTTTAACCAAGCATGAAAAGTCGTCAGCTCACATCCAGTGTCAAATTACACTGAAAACCTTTGGAAAATCTCGGATCGACCTTGCACTTGACGAGCAAAGGAAGCTGTATATAACCTACCACAATGAAAAGGTAAAGGATTGTTGTATTGTATCTTCTGTTATAAAGATGAAGATTGCACATAAAAAAATAAGCACATAATGTTGTAAAAAATAAACAACTTATGTTCTGTTATATGTTCTGTGTTTTGACTACTGAATTTTGTATAGGCTAATAATATCTAATGAAGATATATTAACAAAATCGTATATATTATATATAAAACATATATAAAATACATATACATTTCTTGATATGCAGCTTGTGTGTAGCGTTCACTGTTCTAGCGCTTGTGTGTGTGTGTGTGTCTGTGATAGAGAGAGAGAGAGAGAGAGTACACGATATACATCCTGATTTGTACATTTCTTGATATGCGGCTTGTGCGTAACGTTCACTGTTATTACGTATTATTAGCTTAAACAATAAATCAGGTAATCTGGCTTTCATAACTCAGTGCCTAGCCTCTTTAAGACATCACCGCACGTCACTGGTCCCCCAAAGCAGACGAAGAGCTGCTCGGAGCGTCTAGTGCTCTGTGTGCGGTCCAGGTAGATACATAAGGCACGTACTGGACACAGCAGTGAAAGGGCTGGATCTGCCTCCTCCCGGGGCAGCGCTTGCAGGTTCACTACCTGATCCCTGAAGGGTGTGGTAGGAACCTTGGGCACATAGCCCGGTCGCGGTCTTAGGATCACGAAAGTGTCTGCCGGATCGAACTCCAGGCAAGCGTCGCTAACAGAGAACGCATGCAGGTCCCCGACCCTCTTGATGGAAGCGAGCGTGATCAGCAGGGCGGTCTTGAGAGAGAGGGCCCTAAGTCCAACTGAGTCAAGCGGCTCGAAGGGGGGTCTCTGGAGTCCCGTAAGGACGACCGAGAGATCCCAGGAGGGGAACAGGTTAGGCCGGGAGGGAGCTATCCTCTGGGCACCTTTTAGGAACCTGACGATTAAGTCATGCTTACCAAGAGACTTTCCGTCTACCGTGTCATGGTGGGCTGCGATAGCGGCGACATACACCTTGTGGGTGGAGGGGGACAGCCTCCTCTCCAGCCTCTCCTGAAGAAACACGAGCACTGACCTAACTGCGCACTTCTGTGGGTCTTCGGCTTGGGAAGAACACCAGTCCACGAACAGACGCCACTTTAGGGCGTAAAGATGCCTGGTAGAGGGGGCTCTGGCTTGGCTGATTGTATCTACGATGGTAGATGGTAGACCGGCTAGATCTTCCGCATCCTGTCCAGGGGCCAGACGTGGAGGTTCCAGAGGTCTGGGTGCGGGTGCCAGAGCGCGCCCCGTCCCTGAGAAAGAAGGTCCTTCCTCAGGGGAATTCGCCAGGGAGGGGCTGTCGTGAGGAGTGTGAGGTCCGAAAACCAAGTCCGGGTAGGCCTAGTAGGGGGCTACCAGTGACTTGCTCCTCGTCCTCCCTGACCTTGCATAGCACCTGTGCAAGAAGGCTCACTGGGGGAAATGCGTACTTGCGCATCCCCATGGGCCAGCTGTGTGCCAGTGCATCTGCCCCGAGGGGAGCCTCTGTCCGGGCATACCAGAGCGGGCAGTGGGAGGTTTCTTGGGAGGCAAACAGGTCTACCTGAGCCTTGCCGAACCGGTCCCAAATCAGCTGGACCGACTGGGGATGGAGCCTCCACTCCCCGCCAGGCAAGCTTTGTCTTGACAACGCGTCCGCTATCACATTGAGGTTGCCGGGGATGTGAGTGGCGCGCAGTGACTCCAGTCGCTGCTGACTCCAAAGGAGGAGACGGCAGGCGAGCTGTGACATGTGGGGAGCATACTCCGCCTTGGCGGTTTATGTAGGCTACGACCGTGGTGCTGTCTGTCCTGACTAGGGCGTGTTTGTTCCGAGTTAGCGGGAGAAACTTCTGCAGGGCCAGACAAACAGCCAGCAGCTCTAGGCAGTTGATGTGCCAGCGCAGCTGAGCCTCGGTTCCACCGGCCTGTGGCTGCGCGCCCGTTGCACACGATGCCCCAACCCAATTTGGAAGCGTCGGTTGTGACCAGAACGCGTCGGGACACCTGCTGCAAGGGTACACCTGCCCTTAGAAAGCAGAGGTCTGTCCAGGGTTTGAAGGTTTAGCGGCAGGCAGAAGTAACTTTTACGTTGTGCATGCCGCGGCGCCATGCTCGTCTCAGGACTCGAGTCCGGAGCCAGTGCTGAAGTGGTCTCATATGCATCAACCCCAGCGGCGCGGCCGCCGCAGAGGATGCCATATGCCCCAGGAGCTGTTGGAAACGTTTTAGCGGGACCACGGCGCCTGGCTTGAAGGAAGCGAGGCATTTCAGCACTGACTGAGCAGGCTCGTTGGAGAGGCGTGCTGTCATTGAGACTGAGTCTAACTCCAGACCGAGAAAAGAGATGCTCTGGACTGGGGAGAGCTTGCTCTTTTCCCGGTTGACCTGAAGCCCCAAACGGCTGAGGTGCCTGAGCACCTGGTCTCTGTGTGCGCATAGTAACTCTCGAGAGTGAGCCAGTATGAGCCAGTCGTCGAGGTAATTGAGTATGCGTATGCCGGCTACTCGGGCGGGGCAAGAGCTGCCTCTGCGACTTTCGTGAAGACGCGAGGGACAGAGACAGGCCGAAGGGGAGGACTATGTACTGATATGCCTGGCCGTCGAACGCGAACCGTAGGAAGGGTCGATGTCGAGGGCAAATTGAGGCGTGGAAGTACGCGTCCTTCAGGTCTACCGCTGCGAACCAATCTAGATGCCGGATGCCAGATAGAATTTGTTTCTGGGTGAGCATTTTGAGCGGGAGTTTGGACAAGGTCCGATTGAAAACTTCGCGAGGTCCAAGATCGGTCAGTAAGCCGCCGCCTTTCTTGGGTACAACAAAGTAAGGGCTGTAGACACCATTCTTCGTTTCGGTTGGAGGGACAGGCTCTATCAGCGTCCTTTAATAGAAGGGAGGCGATTTCTTCAGCGCAGGGAATGGGCATGTTGGCCGTGTACTGCGGAAAAATGTACGCCCACGAAGGGGCGGAGACCTGGCAAACTGAATTGCGTAACCGAGTCGAATGGTCCGGTGCAGCCAGCGTGGCGGGTTGTGCAGTGAAAGCCACGCCTCTAAGCTCCGTGCTAGGGGCACCAAGGGGACGAGTTTTTGGGCGTACCCGGCGGGGCTTCGCAGCGGTCGCGGAACAGGTAACGCGGCGTCGGGAGGCAACGTGGCGTCCCGAGGCTCCGGTGCTGAGAATAAACTCAAGCACTTACCTTGCTCCGCGCACCCGGCAGGGGGCGGGTTCGTGACTGAGGAGGAGGTCTGATGCTGGCGTCCTCTGGACTCGTCTGAACCGGCCAGCCGGGGAACAGTCATGAGGCTGAAGGCGGGGACACTGCGTCCATGGAGCCAGGACTGTTGAGGCCTAAAAGCAGAGTGCCGTGAAAACGGCATTAGCAGGCCAGGTGACCCCAGAGACAACAAGGAAATAGCTCTATAGAGTGTAACGAATTTAACAAAAAATTCTCCTCCCGGCCCTCCTCCGGGGAACGGAGTGGTCTTACCAACTCCGGAGCTAACGTCTCGGTCTCTGGGTCTTTCATCTCAGGAGCGCCTGGGAGCCTTCTGGGTCCTCAAGGGGGTCCGTGAGACGATGGGCATCCAACTTCTGCGGGGGGCTCAACGCTGGGGCTGAGAGCTGGGCCCACTCACTTGTTAGTTGAGGCGGAGCACCACTTTCTTTCTTTCTTGAAAGCCGCAGGAGGGCGCCCTCGGCGAGCAGACAGGGCATGGCCCCTGGTGGCAGGTTCGTGGCAGGGCAGGATGCTTTTTTGCTTGAAAATAGCCTTCGTCTGTTTCTTCACCACTGAGGACTGCTGGGCGAAGTCGTCAAGTGGTGTCGCCGAATGGACGGAGCTGGGAGACGGGGGTGTTTGAGAAAGCGTGCTTTGTCTGCCTCCTGTACTGCCTGTCCATCGTTGCGTTTCTGGACCACGGAGTGGCCATCGCCTGTTCAAGTGCAGTTCCTGCAGCACGTCAAGAACAGGACTACCCAAGTGCAGATTTTGAAGTGCCCTGGCCCGGTGGACTTGCAGGAGGGGGCCATGGCGTGCAGGGGGGAGCGGTCTGGGACCGTTCTACCACCGAGGGTAGCGAGAGCGGAGGAGCGAGGAAGCTGGGCTTGCTCAGCTCGTCATGCACATCCGGGAAGAAATCCAGGGGGGGGCGCGGCTATGAGCGGCGCATATGCCCGCGGAACCAATTAAGCCCGGGGAAGCATAGCGGACCTTCTTGCGTCAGGCTCAGGATGGGCGGAGACCCGAAGGTGGCGGCCCAGGCGAGTTATCCGCATCCGACGCCGCTGTTACGCTCTCTGATGCAGCGGTGATGTCATCATCCAATGCTGGGGAGCTCGAGGGACCGGACGGTAGGCCGTTAAGCGGACCGCACTAATCCCGAGCTCGAGGGAAGCAGGCAAGCGTGCCGGGGAGGCGGGAGGTTTTCGGGGATTTACCGGCGAAGCGTCCCGTTATTCTCCCCAGATCGCTCTCCATTGCCCATGGCGCCTGCCTCAATCCCGTAGGAAGGAGGCGAGGCCGAGGCGGCTGAGATGGCTCTCTCTCACTACAAGAGAAAGCAGAGATCGCAACGCTGCCGCGGCTATGTTCTCACACTGAAAACATAACCCATTGGAGAGAATGCTTATCCCGAGCTCGGACAGAAACAAGCAAGCGTGCCGGGGAGGCGGGGGTTTCGAGGGGGTTCACCCGGCGAAACGGAGCCCGTCATTGTCCCCAGATCGTTTTCATCGCCCGCGGCGCCTGCCTCAATCCCGTGGGAAGGAGGCGAGATGCGGGGGGCAGCTGAAGCGGCTTTCTCTCACTACAAGAGAAAGCCTACGACTGCAATGCTGTCATGGCTATGTTCTCGCACTGAAAACATAGACCATTCATAAAAACGCTGCCTGCGTGTGATCGCAACCCAGGAATGCAAGGCAGTTTTTATGACCGTCAGAGGTGGGGAGACATCAACCACATCCAGAAACTACACAGGGACGGAAATATCGTCTTTAAAAAGACGTGTCCTGAGAAGGACGTTCAACGCCGCTGTGTTTTGCTCTTTAGAGCGAAATTACTCTTTTAGAATAACTCTTTCGAGTTGTCTGCGCTGTCGAGCGCCAGGGCAAGAATGCACAGCCGTGCACGAAGGAGAAAGCCGCTGTTATGCGCCGTCAGATCCAACAGCATGCAGAGCGTCAGAGGATTAACCAGGAACTTGGTGTGTAACTCGCAGCAGAGTTCATGCACGACCATCGGCTCCAAAGAAATTTTCTGAATGAACTCCAGTATTTGCGCCGCTTAAATACCCGTATGTCCGGGGGCGGGACATGCAAATACTGGTTGCCAACTCTCATTGGCTTTTTTTCATAGTCCAGAGGTGAATATCGGCGCTCAAGAGAGACCCCTAGTGTCGCTTCTCTGACACAACGTGGAGAGAGCGACAGAAGGGGAACATCGCTCTATAACATCAGTCATCTATAGCATAAAACTATAGCATCATTCATCTATAGCATTAAACTATAACATCAGTCATCAATAACATCAGTCTATAACATCAGTCATCTATAACATCAGTCTATAACATCAGTCATCAATAACATCAGTCTATAACATCAGTCATCTATAACATTAAGTTATAACATCAGTCATCTATAGCATTAAACTATAACATCACTCTATAACATCAGTCATCTATAAAATTAAACTATAACATCACTCTATAACATCAGTCATCTATAACATTAAACTATAACATCAGTCATCTATAGCATTAAACTATAACATCACTCTATAACATCAGTCATCTATAGCATTAAACTATAGCATCACTCTATAACATCAGTCATCTATAGCATTAAACAATAGCATCACTCTATAACATCAGTCATCTATAACATTAAACTATAACATCAGTCATCTATAACATTAAACTATAAGATCAGTCTATAACATCAGTCATCTATAGCATTAATCTATAACATCAGTCTATAACATAACATCAGTCATCTATAACATCAGACTATAACATCAGTTATCTATAACATCAGTCTATAACATAACATCAGTCATCAAAAACATCAGTCTATAACATAACTTTACTTATCTAAAACATCAGACTATAACATAAGTCATCTATAACATCGCTCTATAACATCAGTCATCTATAGCATAAAACTATAACATCAGTCATCTATAACATTAAACTATAACATCAGTCATCTATAGCATTAAACTATAACATCACTCTATAACATCAGTCATCTATAGCATTAAACTATAGCATCACTCTATAACATCAGTCATCTATAGCATTAAACAATAGCATCACTCTATAACATCAGTCATCTATAACATTAAACTATAACATCAGTCATCTATAACATTAAACTATAAGATCAGTCTATAACATCAGTCATCTATAGCATTAATCTATAACATCAGTCTATAACATAACATCAGTCATCTATAACATCAGACTATAACATCAGTTATCTATAACATCAGTCTATAACATAACTTTACTTATTTATAACATCAGACTATAACATCAGTCATCTATAACCGCTCTATAACATCAGTCATCTATAGCATAAAACTATAACATCAGTCATCTATAACATCAGTCTATAACATAACATCAGTCATCTATAACATCAGTCTATAACATCAGTCATCAATAACATCAGTCTATAACATCAGTCATCTATAACATCAGTCTATAACATAACATCAGTCATCTATAACATCAGTCTATAACATAACATCAATCATCTATAACATCAGACTATAACATAACATCAGTCATCTATAACATCAGTCATCTATAACATCAGTCTATAACATAACATAACATCAGTCATCTATAACATCAGTCTATAACATAACATCAATAATCTATAACATCAGTCTATAACATAACATCAGTCATCTATAACATCAGTCTATACCATCAGTCATCTATAACATTAAACTATAACATCAGTCATCTATAGCATTAAACTATAACATCAGTCTATAACATCAGTCATCTATAGCATTAAACTATAACATCACTCTATAACATCAGTCATCTATAGCATTAAACTATAACATCACTCTATAACATCAGTCATCTATAAAATTAAACTATAAAATCACTCTATAACATCAGTCATCTATAACATTAAACTATAACATCAGTCTATAACATCAGTCATCTATAGCATTAAACTATAACATCACTCTATAACATCAGTCATCTATAGCATTAAACTATAACATCACTCTATAACATCAGTCATCTATAAAATTAAACTATAACATCACTCTATAACATCAGTCATCTATAACATTAAACTATAACATCAGTCATCTATAGCATTAAACTATAACATCACTCTATAACATCAGTCATCTATAGCATTAAACTATAGCATCACTCTATAACATCAGTCATCTATAGCATTAAACTATAACATCACTCTATAACATCAGTCATCTATAGCATTAAACTATAACATCACTCTATAACATCAGTCATCTATAGCATTAAACTATAGCATCACTCTATAACATCAGTCATCTATAACATTAAACTATAACATCAGTCATCTATAACATTAAACTATAAGATCAGTCTATAACATCAGTCATCTATAGCATTAATCTATAACATCAGTCTATAACATAACATCAGTCATCTATAACATCAGACTATAACATCAGTTATCTATAACATCAGTCTATAACATAACATCAGTCATCAAAAACATCAGTCATCAAAAACATCAGTCTATAACATAACTTTACTTATCTATAACATCAGACTATAACATCAGTCATCTATAACATCGCTCTATAACATCAGTCATCTATAGCATAAAACTATAACATCAGTCATCTATAACATCAGTCTATAACATAACATCAGTCATCTATAACATCAGTCTATAACATAACATCAGTCATCTATAACATCAGTCTATAACATCAGTCATCAATAACATCAGTCTATAACATCAGTCATCTATAACATCAGTCTATAACATAACATCAGTCATCTATAACATCAGTCTATAACATAACATCAATCATCTATAACATTAGACTATAACATAACATCAGTCATCTATAACATCAGTCATCTATAACATCAGTCTATAACATAACATAACATCAGTCATCTATAACATCAGTCTATAACATAACATCAATAATCTATAACATCAATCTATAACATAACATCAGTCATCTACAACATCAGTCTATCACATAACATCAATCATCTATAAAATCAGACTATAACAAGACTATATATAATCAGACTAAATGACAAGGAGGACCAAAGGCAGAGCTCATATATGAAGAACACAGGAGGGTTAATCTATAAAATCACTGATTTATAACATTTATCAATATCATCATTCATATAATGTCAATCAATAACGTCACTCATATAATGTCATTCAATAACGTCACTCATATAATGTCAATCAATAAAGTCACTCATATAATGTCAATCAATAACGTCACTCATATAATGTCAATCAATAACGTCACTCATATAATGTCATTCAATAACGTCACTCATATAATGTCAATCAATAACGTCACTCATATAATGTCAATCAATAACGTCACTCATATAATGTCATTCAATAACGTCACTCATATAATGTCAATCAATAACATCACTCATATAATGTCATTCAATAACATCACTCATATAATGTAATTCAATAACGTCACTCATATAATGTCATTCAATAACGTCACTCATATAATGTCAATCAATAACCACTCATATAATGTCAATCAATAACATCACTCATATAATGTAATTCAATAACGTCACTCATATAATGTCAATCAATAACGTCACTCATATAATGTCAATCAATAACATCACTCATAAAATGTCAATCAATAACATTACTCATATAATGTCAATCAATAACATCACTCATATAATGTCAATCAATAAAATTACTCATATAATGTCATTCAATAACCACTCATATAATGTCAATCAATAACATCACTCATATAATGTCAATCAATAACATCACTCATATAATGTAATTCAATAACGTCACTCATATAATGTCAATCAATAACGTCACTCATATAATGTCAATCAATAACATCACTCATATAATGTCAATCAATAACTTCACTCATATAATGTCAATCAATAATGTCACTCAATTTTATTTTTTATTTTTATTTAACCTTTATTTAACCAGGAAAGTCAATAACGTCACTCATCTTTAACAACAGTCACATGATATTTGTGTGTGTATGTGTGTGTGTATGTGTGTATAATAGTGTGTGCGTGTATGTGTGTGTATAATAGTGTATGTGTGTGTGTATAATAGTGTGTGTGTGTGTGTGTGTGTGTGTATAATAGTGTGTGTGTATGTGTGTGTGTCTGTGTGTGTATGTGTATAATAGTGTGTGTGAATTTGTGTGTATGTGTGTATGTATTTGTGTGTGTTTGTGTATAATAGTGTGTGTGTGTATGTGTGTGTATAATAGTGTGTGTGTGCGCATGTGCATGTGTATGTTTGAGTGTGTATGTGTGTGTATGTGTGTGTATATGTGTGTGCATGTTTGTGCATAATAGTGTATGTGTGTGTATGTGTGTGTGTGTATGTGTGTGTGTATACTAGTGTATGTGTGTGTGTGTGTCAGTGTTGAGTTACCTTCAGCGCTCCACAAAGCTCCACAGTGTCGCTCTCTTTCACCACAGTAATGCGGAAGTTTGGAGTTTGCAGGAGCTCTTTAAAGATCTTACCGTTGGATTCATTAGTGGCTCCTGATATACACACACACACACACACACACACACACACACACACACACACGCAGTCATTAGCATATGGTCAAGTGATCTGCAGTAATCTCACAGGAACATCATGTATTTTTTATGTTTTTCTCATACCGATGGTGGTCTCACAGAACTTCTCGTCTGCCACCTCGCTGGCGATGTTTGCCCCCATCAGAACACTGACCTCGATCTCCAGCTTTGACCTGATGATGTCAGAGATCAGGGTCAAACCCTCCGGACCCTCATCTATTCCCTACAGACACAGAGAGAGAGATATCTCTAAACTGCACACATTACATTGTCACATTACCTCAAAAAAGGCCATGCTTTAATGAGACAATCTGATTGGCTGAATTTTAATCATTCAAATCATGACAGCTGATTTGTTTGTTCATTATTAAAGGGATATCGTGATTGGCTCGTACTTTGATGAGGGAGATCCCGATGGCTCCGGGTTTGATGTGAGGTTTCATCTGATCACACAGTTTCCCAATAAACTGATGAGGAACGACGAAGACCAGGAAGTCGGCTCCGCTCGCGGCCTCTGTGATCTCAGGAATGGCCATCTGTGGAATCAGAACAGATCTCGGATCACGCTATTCATCCTGACACTCGACATCACCACAGTTACACAACCCTGATCACTTCTGATGAACAACTTTAACCAGTTCATCAGCCCAGTGCTCTCAATGGCTGTTCAACACCGAGTGTGCTGCACTGCGAGCATCCTAACTGACCAGGGGCCTCATAAGTAACTGATCTGGAACACACTCTCTGCAGGACAATCCAGATTATTTTGAGTTAGTAGCTGAGATATATGATTTATATAGAGTCAGCTGGAACTGGCTGAGGAGACCATCTCAATGAAGCTCGGTCAAGTAGAGCGTCCTGGACCAGCAACAAACTATGCAGCTCTCCAAAAACCAGCGTGACCACCTTAAAGAAACAGTTCACCCAAAAATAAACATTCTCCCATCATTTATTCACCCTCATGTCATCCCAGATGTGTGACTGACTTTCTTCAACAGAACACAAATGAAGATTTTTTGTAGAATATTTCAGCTCTGTAGGTCCATACAATGCAAGTGAATGGTGACCAGAACTTTGAAGCTCCAAAAAGCACATAAAGGCAGCATAAAAGTAATCAATAAGACTCCAGTGATTTAATCCATGCCTTCAGAAGTGATATGATAGCTGTGGGTGAGAAATCAATATTTACATTTACATTTATGCATTTGGCAGACGCTTTTATCCAAAGTGACTTACAGTGCACTTATTACAGGGACAATCCCCCCGGAGCAACCTGGATTTAAGTGCCTTACTCAAGGACACAATGGTGGTGACTGTGGGGATCGAACCAGCAACCTTATGATTACAGTCATGTGCTTTAGCCACTACGCCACCACCACTCAGTCAATATTTAAGTCATTTTTTACAATAAATCTCCACTTTCACTTTCTTAATTTCGTTTTGGTGATTCACATCTTTGTGCATATCACCCCACACTTGGCAAGAGGGAAATAGTAATAAAAAAATACTTTAATATTGATCTGTTTGGATTAAACCACTGGAGTCTTATTAATTACTTTTATGCTGCACTTATGTGCTTTTGGAGCTGTTCTGGTCACCATTCACTTGCATTGTATGGACCTACAGAGCTGAAATAGTCTTCTAAAAATCTTCATTTGTGAGGAAGAAAGAAAGTCACATCTGGGATGACATGAGGGTGAATAAATGATGACAGAACTGTCCCTTTAATCTGTTATAACTTGTTTATAACAGGAGGATTATCTTCAATAAAGTGGGCGGGTAACACAAGAACTTTCTAAAGCAATGTAAGAACATGTTTTTGGATACTAACATGATGGTAACACCGTAGTACACTCTAAAGAGAATTGATTACGTTGAGGAACCGAGAGTTGTCTCTCATTCGATTATGAAAATGTTATTTGGCAGTTGTGGGAGTGTTCAAAACATTTTAAGAACATTTGTTCTTGGTTATAGGAACAGTCTGGAAACGTTTAAAGACGTTCCTCTAATGATGCATGAATAAACTTTCTATTAATGTTATGAGAGAACCTTTAGAGAACGTTAGCCAGAACGTTCCCTGAGTGGTTTCACTTTAATGAGCACACGCATGTTTGTAGCCTGTACAGATTATGATCATGGGACGGTGAGGTGACCCTCACAAAGACAAATACACACCACGTTTTTGGGCAGTTTGTGTCCGGGCAGATATTTGACGTTCTCATGATCTGTGTTGATGATCTCGGTGAGTTTTCGTCCATCAATCATCTCTTCATAAACCCACATGTTCACCAGAGGATCAAAGCGATTGGACGCTTTCACATTGTGACCGATGATCTTAGCGATCGCTGAACCCCTGAACAACAAACACACAAACACACAAACACATCAATAACACCATGTTAGAACTACTATATAAAGTCATCAGGTCTTTAGTGACCTCATCATTTCTGCAGACACCTCTTTAGTATTCCTCAACCTTACTCTTATACTAAATCAATCAAAAAATAATTTTTTAATGAGCAAAAGTGTAAAGAGTCATTAAAGACTAATAAAAGTGCTTCCATAAATGTGATTTTTATGAGTATTTGACTATCACAGGATATACAGCACCACTGTGATAGTCAGACAATAAACATGCACAAAGGCATTTACACAACTTCTGGCGTACTTTTACGACTCTCTGTAAACAACAAAATGATGTCACTGTGATGTCATCGTGAGCAAGAACTTGCTACAAATAAATAAGTAAATACTTTATCTTAAGGCAGCAAACGAACACTTTCGCTATGTGGCCCTGTTTGTTTTTTGGGGGGCAATGACATATTTATTTATTTGTAGCAAGTTGTTGCTCATGATGACATCACAGTGACAGTGAAGAGTCGTAGAAGTGCATTTATAAGATATGAGCAATCAAACATAGTGGCCCGTTTTATGGCCGCCCTGTAAATCACAAATGAGAAATTTATTCATACAAATGACTAATAACACGTTGATGTTCAGGGGTGAATTATCAGTATTAGGAGTTGCTGTTTCATCCTCAAGGTGGCGCTGATGTTTCAGTGATTTACTTGATCTACATTTGACGTTGAACTGAACTATAGCGAGTTTAACACATGGCTATTCTGTCAACTGTGTGTCTGTTTAGACTCAAAAGTGCCTGAGTAGATACATGTGTGTAGATTGTGTGTAGATTATGTGTATGTTATGAGTAGATTATGTGTATATTATGAGTAGATTATGTGTATGTTATGAGTAGATTATGTGTATGTTATGAGTAGATTGTGTGTAGATTATGTGTATATTATGAGTAGATTATGTGTATATTATGAGTAGATTGTGTGTAGATTATGTGTATATTATGAGTAGATTATGTGTAGGTTATGAGTAGATTGTGTGTAGATTATGTGTATATTATGAGTAGATTGTGTGTAGATTATGTGTATATTATGAGTAGATTATGTGTATGTTATCAGTAGATTATGTGTATGTTATGAGTAGATTGTGTGTAGATTATGTGTATATTATGAGTAGATTATGTGTATATTATGAGTAGATTGTGTGTAGATTATGTGTATATTATGAGTAGATTATGTGTATGTTATGAGTAGATTGTGTGTAGAATATGTGTATATTATGAGTAGATTATGTGTATGTTATCAGTAGATTATGTGTATATTATGTGTATGTTATGAGTAGATTATGTGTATGTTATGAGTAGATTGTGTGTAGATTATGTGTATATTATGAGTAGATTATGTGTATGTTATGAGTACATTATGTGTATATTATGAGTAGATTATGAGTAGATTATGTGTATATTATGAGTAGATTGTGTGTAGATTATGTGTATATTATGAGTAGATTATGTGTATGTTATCAGTAGATTATGTGTATATTATGTGTATGTTATGAGTAGATTATGTGTATGTTATCAGTAGATTATGTGTATATTATGTGTATGTTATGAGTAGATTATGTGTATGTTATGAGTAGATTATGTGTATGTTATGAGTAGATTGTGTGTAGATTATGTGTATATTATGAGTAGATTATGTGTAGGTTATGAGTAGATTGTGTGTAGATTATGTGTATATTATGAGTAGATTATGTGTATGTTATGAGTAGATTGTGTGTAGATTATGTGTATATTATGAGTAGATTATGTGTATGTTATGAGTAGATTATGTGTATGTTATGAGTAGCTTATGTGTATGTTATGAGTAGATTATGTGTATATTATGAGTAGATTGTGTGTAGATTATGTGTATATTATGAGTAGATTATGTGTATATTATGAGTAGATTGTGTGTAGATTATGTGTATATTATGAGTAGATTATGTGTATGTTATGAGTAGATTGTGTGTAGAATATGTGTATATTATGAGTAGATTATGTGTATGTTATGAGTAGGTTATGTGTATGTTATGAGTAGATTATGTTTATGTTATGAGTAGATTATGTGTATGTTATGAGTAGATTATGTTTATGTTATGAGTAGATTATGTGTGTATTATGAGTAGATTATGTGTATGTTATGAGTAGATTATGTGTATGTTATGAGCAGATTATGTGTATGTTATGAGTAGATTGTGTGTAGATTATGTGTATATTATGAGTAGATTATGTGTAGATTATGAGTAGATTGTGTGTAGATTATGTGTATATTATGAGTAGATTATGTGTATGTTATGAGTAGATTGTGTGTAGATTATGTGTATATTATGAGTAGATTATGTGTATGTTATGAGTAGATTATGTGTATATTATGAGTAGATTGTGTGTACATTATGTGTATATTATGAGTAGATTATGTGTATATTATGAGTAGATTAAGTGTAGATTATGTGTATATTATGAGTAGATTAAGTGTAGATTATGTGTATATTATGAGTAGATTATGTGTATGTTATGAGTAGATTGTGTGTAGATTATGTGTATATTATGAGTAGATTATGTGTATGTTATGAGTAGATTATGTGTATATTATGAGTAGATTATGTGTATGTTATGAGTAGATTATGTGTATGTTATGAGTAGATTATGTGCATATTATGTGTATATTATGTGTATGTTATGAGTAGATTATGTGTATGTTATGAGTAGATTATGTGTATGTTATGAGTAGATTGTGTGTAGATTATGTGTATATTATGAGTAGATTATGTGTAGGTTATGAGTAGATTGTGTGTAGATTATGTGTATATTATGAGTAGATTATGTGTATGTTATGAGTAGATTGTGTGTAGATTATGTGTATATTATGAGTAGATTATGTGTATGTTATGAGTAGATTATGTGTATGTTATGAGTAGCTTATGTGTATGTTATGAGTAGATTATGTGTATATTATGAGTAGATTGTGTGTAGATTATGTGTATATTATGAGTAGATTATGTGTATATTATGAGTAGATTGTGTGTAGATTATGTGTATATTATGAGTAGATTATGTGTATGTTATGAGTAGATTGTGTGTAGAATATGTGTATATTATGAGTAGATTATGTGTATGTTATGAGTAGGTTATGTGTATGTTATGAGTAGATTATGTTTATGTTATGAGTAGATTATGTGTATGTTATGAGTAGATTATGTTTATGTTATGAGTGGATTATGTGTGTATTATGAGTAGATTATGTGTATGTTATGAGTAGATTATGTGTATGTTATGAGCAGATTATGTGTATGTTATGAGTAGATTGTGTGTAGATTATGTGTATATTATGAGTAGATTATGTGTAGGTTATGAGTAGATTGTGTGTAGATTATGTGTATATTATGAGTAGATTATGTGTATGTTATGAGTAGATTGTGTGTAGATTATGTGTATATTATGAGTAGATTATGTGTATGTTATGAGTAGATTAAGTGTATGTTATGAGTAGCTTATGTGTATGTTATGAGTAGATTATGTGTATATTATGAGTAGATTGTGTGTAGATTATGTGTATATTATGAGTAGATTATGTGTATATTATGAGTAGATTAAGTGTAGATTATGTGTATATTATGAGTAGATTAAGTGTAGATTATGAGTATGTTATGAGTAGATTATGTGTATATTATGAGTAGATTATGAGTTTATTATGAGTATGTTATGAGTAGATTATGAGTAGATTATGTGTAAATTATGAGTAGATTATGAGTATATTATGAGTAGATTATGTGTATATTATGAGTAGATTATGTGTAGATTATGAGTAGGTTATGAGTAGATTATGTGTACATTATGAGTATGTTATGAGCAGATTGTGTAGATTATGTGTAGATTGAGTAGATTATGTGTATATTATGAGTAGATTATGTGTATATTATGAGTAGATTATGTGTAGATTATGAGTAGGTTATGAGTAGATTATGTGTATATTATGAGTATGTTATGAGCAGATTGTGTAGATTATGTGTAGATTATGAGTAGATTATGTGTAGATTATGAGTAGATTATGAGTAGGTTATGAGTATATTATGAGTAGATTATGTGTAAATTATGAGTAGATTATGAGTATATTATGAGTAGATTATGTGTATATTATGAGTAGATTATGTGTAGATTATGAGTAGGTTATGAGTAGATTATGTGTACATTATGAGTATGTTATGAGCAGATTGTGTAGATTATGTGTAGATTATGAGTAGATTATGTGTATATTATGAGTAGATTATGTGTATATTATGAGTAGATTATGTGTAGATTATGAGTAGGTTATGAGTAGATTATGTGTATATTATGAGTATGTTATGAGCAGATTGTGTAGATTATGTGTAGATTATGAGTAGATTATGTGTAGATTATGAGTAGATTATGAGTAGGTTATGAGTATATTATGAGTAGATTATGTGTAGATTATGAGTAGGTTATGAGTAGATTATGTGTATATTATGAGTATGTTATGAGTAGATTATGTGTAGATTATGAGTAGATTATGTTTATGTTATGAGTAAATTATGTGTATGTTATGAGTAGATTATGTGTATATTATGAGTAGATTATGAGTTTATTATGAGTATGTTATGTGTAGATTATGAGTAGATTTTGTGTAGATTATGAGTAGGTTATGTGTAGATTATGAGTATATTACATGTAGATTATGATTAGATTATGTGTATGTTATGAGTAGATTATGTGTATGTTATGAGTATATTATGTGTATGTTATGTGTATGTTATGAGTAGATTATGTGTATGTTATGAGTAGATTATGTGTATGTTATGAGTAGATTGTGTGTAGATTATGTGTATATTATGAGTAGATTATGTGTATGTTATGAGTAGATTATTTGTATATTATGAGTAGATTATGTGTATGTTATGAGTAGATTATGTGTATGTTATGAGTAGATTATGTGTATATTATGAGTAGATTATGTGTATATTATGAGTAGATTGTGTGTAGATTATGTGTATATTATGAGTAGATTATGTGTATATTATGAGTAGATTGTGTGTAGATTATGTGTATATTATGAGTAGATTATGTGTATGTTATGAGTAGATTATGTGTGTTATGAGTAGATTATGTGTATATTATGAGTAGATTATGAGTAGATTATGAGCATATTATGTGTAGATTATGAGTAGATTATGTGTAGATTATGAGTAGATTATGAGTAGATTATGTGTATGTTATGAGTATATTATGAGTAGATTATGTGTAGATTATGTGTATGTTATGAGTATATTATGAGTAGATTATGAGTAGATTATGTGTATATTATGAGTAGATTATGAGTTTATTATGAGTAGATTATGAGTATATTATGAGTAGATTATGTGTATGTTATGAGTATATTATGAGTAGATTATGAGTAGATTATGTGTATATTATGAGTAGATTATGCGTAGATTATGTGTAGATTATGAGTATGTTATGAGTAGATTATGTGTATATTATGAGTAGATTATGAGTTTATTATGAGTATGTTATGAGTAGATTATGTGTAAATTATGAGTAGATTATGAGTATATTATGAGTAGATTATGTGTATATTATGAGTAGATTATGTGTAGATTATGAGTAGGTTATGAGTAGATTATGTGTACATTATGAGTATGTTATGAGCAGACTGTGTAGATTATGTGTAGATTATGAGTAGATTATGTGTATATTATGAGTAGATTATGTGTATATTATGAGTAGATTATGTGTATGTTATCAGTAGATTATGTGTATATTATGTGTATGTTATGAGTAGATTATGTGTATGTTATCAGTAGATTATGTGTATATTATGTGTATGTTATGAGTAGATTATGTGTATGTTATGAGTAGATTATGTGTATGTTATGAGTAGATTGTGTGTAGATTATGTGTATATTATGAGTAGATTATGTGTAGGTTATGAGTAGATTGTGTGTAGATTATGTGTATATTATGAGTAGATTATGTGTATGTTATGAGTAGATTGTGTGTAGATTATGTGTATATTATGAGTAGATTATGTGTATGTTATGAGTAGATTATGTGTATGTTATGAGTAGCTTATGTGTATGTTATGAGTAGATTATGTGTATATTATGAGTAGATTGTGTGTAGATTATGTGTATATTATGAGTAGATTATGTGTATATTATGAGTAGATTGTGTGTAGATTATGTGTATATTATGAGTAGATTATGTGTATGTTATGAGTAGATTGTGTGTAGAATATGTGTATATTATGAGTAGATTATGTGTATGTTATGAGTAGGTTATGTGTATGTTATGAGTAGATTATGTTTATGTTATGAGTAGATTATGTGTATGTTATGAGTAGATTATGTTTATGTTATGAGTAGATTATGTGTGTATTATGAGTAGATTATGTGTATGTTATGAGTAGATTATGTGTATGTTATGAGCAGATTATGTGTAGGTTATGAGTAGATTGTGTGTAGATTATGTGTATATTATGAGTAGATTATGTGTATGTTATGAGTAGATTGTGTGTAGATTATGTGTATATTATGAGTAGATTATGTGTATGTTATGAGTAGATTATGTGTATGTTATGAGTAGCTTATGTGTATGTTATGAGTAGATTATGTGTATATTATGAGTAGATTGTGTGTAGATTATGTGTATATTATGAGTAGATTATGTGTATATTATGAGTAGATTAAGTGTAGATTATGTGTATATTATGAGTAGATTAAGTGTAGATTATGTGTATATTATGAGTAGATTATGTGTATGTTATGAGTAGATTGTGTGTAGATTATGTGTATATTATGAGTAGATTATGTGTATGTTATGAGTAGATTATGTGTATATTATGAGTAGATTATGTGTATGTTATGAGTAGATTATGTGTATGTTATGAGTAGATTATGTGTATATTATGTGTATATTATGTGTATGTTATGAGTAGATTATGTGTATGTTATGAGTAGATTATGTGTATGTTATGAGTAGATTGTGTGTAGATTATGTGTATATTATGAGTAGATTATGTGTAGGTTATGAGTAGATTGTGTGTATATTATGAGTATATTATGTGTATGTTATGAGTAGATTGTGTGTAGATTATGTGTATATTATGAGTAGATTATGTGTGTTATGAGTAGATTATGTGTATGTTATGAGTAGCTTATGTGTATGTTATGAGTAGATTATGTGTATATTATGAGTAGATTGTGTGTAGATTATGTGTATATTATGAGTAGATTATGTGTATATTATGAGTAGATTGTGTGTAGATAATGTGTATATTATGAGTAGATTATGTGTATGTTATGAGTAGATTGTGTGTAGAATATGTGTATATTATGAGTAGATTATGTGTATGTTATGAGTAGGTTATGTGTATGTTATGAGTAGATTATGTTTATGTTATGAGTAGATTATGTGTATGTTATGAGTAGATTATGTTTATGTTATGAGTAGATTATGTGTGTATTATGAGTAGATTATGTGTATGTTATGAGTAGATTATGTGTATGTTATGAGCAGATTATGTGTATGTTATGAGTAGATTGTGTGTAGATTATGTGTATATTATGAGTAGATTATGTGTATGTTATGAGTAGATTGTGTGTAGATTATGTGTATATTATGAGTAGATTATGTGTATGTTATGAGTAGATTATGTGTATGTTATGAGTAGCTTATGTGTATGTTATGAGTAGATTATGTGTATATTATGAGTAGATTGTGTGTAGATTATGTGTATATTATGAGTAGATTATGTGTATATTATGAGTAGATTAAGTGTAGATTATGTGTATATTATGAGTAGATTAAGTGTAGATTATGAGTATGTTATGAGTAGATTATGTGTATATTATGAGTAGATTATGAGTTTATTATGAGTATGTTATGAGTAGATTATGAGTAGATTATGTGTAAATTATGAGTAGATTATGAGTATATTATGAGTAGATTATGTGTATATTATGAGTAGATTATGTGTAGATTATGAGTAGGTTATGAGTAGATTATGTGTACATTATGAGTATGTTATGAGCAGATTGTGTAGATTATGTGTAGATTATGAGTAGATTATGTGTATATTATGAGTAGATTATGTGTATATTATGAGTAGATTATGTGTAGATTATGAGTAGGTTATGAGTAGATTATGTGTATATTATGAGTATGTTATGAGCAGATTGTGTAGATTATGTGTAGGTTATGAGTAGATTGTGTGTAGATTATGTGTATATTATGAGTAGATTATGTGTATGTTATGAGTAGATTGTGTGTAGATTATGTGTATATTATGAGTAGATTATGTGTATGTTATGAGTAGATTATGTGTATGTTATGAGTAGCTTATGTGTATGTTATGAGTAGATTATGTGTATATTATGAGTAGATTGTGTGTAGATTATGTGTATATTATGAGTAGATTATGTGTATATTATGAGTAGATTAAGTGTAGATTGTGTATATTATGAGTAGATTAAGTGTAGATTATGAGTATGTTATGAGTAGATTATGTGTATATTATGAGTAGATTATGAGTTTATTATGAGTATGTTATGAGTAGATTATGAGTAGATTATGTGTAAATTATGAGTAGATTATGAGTATATTATGAGTAGATTATGTGTATATTATGAGTAGATTATGTGTAGATTATGAGTAGGTTATGAGTAGATTATGTGTACATTATGAGTATGTTATGAGCAGATTGTGTAGATTATGTGTAGATTATGAGTAGATTATGTGTATATTATGAGTAGATTATGTGTATATTATGAGTAGATTATGTGTAGATTATGAGTAGGTTATGAGTAGATTATGTGTATATTATGAGTATGTTATGAGCAGATTGTGTAGATTATGTGTAGATTATGAGTAGATTATGTGTAGATTATGAGTAGATTATGAGTAGGTTATGAGTATATTATGAGTAGATTATGTGTAGATTATGAGTAGGTTATGAGTAGATTATGTGTATATTATGAGTATGTTATGAGTAGATTATGTGTAGATTATGAGTAGATTATGTGTATGTTATGAGTAAATTATGTGTATGTTATGAGTAGATTATGTGTATATTATGAGTAGATTATGAGTTTATTATGAGTATGTTATGTGTAGATTATGAGTAGATTTTGTGTAGATTATGAGTAGGTTATGTGTAGATTATGAGTATATTACATGTAGATTATGATTAGATTATGTGTATGTTATGAGTAGATTATGTGTATGTTATGAGTATATTATGTGTATGTTATGTGTATGTTATGAGTAGATTATGTGTATGTTATGAGTAGATTATGTGTATGTTATGAGTAGATTGTGTGTAGATTATGTGTATATTATGAGTAGATTATGTGTATGTTATGAGTAGATTATTTGTATATTATGAGTAGATTATGTGTATGTTATGAGTAGATTATGTGTATGTTATGAGTAGATTATGTGTATATTATGAGTAGATTATGTGTATATTATGAGTAGATTGTGTGTAGATTATGTGTATATTATGAGTAGATTATGTGTATATTATGAGTAGATTGTGTGTAGATTATGTGTATATTATGAGTAGATTATGTGTATGTTATGAGTAGATTATGTGTGTTATGAGTAGATTATGTGTATATTATGAGTAGATTATGAGTAGATTATGAGCATATTATGTGTAGATTATGAGTAGATTATGTGTAGATTATGAGTAGATTATGAGTAGATTATGTGTATGTTATGAGTATATTATGAGTAGATTATGTGTAGATTATGTGTATGTTATGAGTATATTATGAGTAGATTATGAGTAGATTATGTGTATATTATGAGTAGATTATGCGTAGATTATGTGTAGATTATGAGTATGTTATGAGTAGATTATGTGTATATTATGAGTAGATTATGAGTTTATTATGAGTATGTTATGAGTAGATTATGTGTAAATTATGAGTAGATTATGAGTATATTATGAGTAGATTATGTGTATATTATGAGTAGATTATGTGTAGATTATGAGTAGGTTATGAGTAGATTATGTGTACATTATGAGTATGTTATGAGCAGACTGTGTAGATTATGTGTAGATTATGAGTAGATTATGTGTATATTATGAGTAGATTATGTGTATATTATGAGTAGATTATGTGTAGATTATGAGTAGGTTATGAGTAGATTATGTGTATATTATGAGTATGTTATGAGCAGATTGTGTAGTTTATGTGTAGATTATGAGTAGATTATGTGTAGATTATGAGTAGATTATGAGTAGGTTATGAGTATATTATGAGTAGATTATGTGTAGATTATGAGTAGGTTATGAGTAGATTATGTGTATATTATGAGTATGTTATGAGTAGATTATGTGTAGATTATGAGTAGATTATGTGTATGTTATGAGTAAATTATGTGTATGTTATGAGTAGATTATGTGTATATTATGAGTAGATTATGAGTTTATTATGAGTATGTTATGTGTAGATTATGAGTAGATTTTGTGTAGATTATGAGTAGGTTATGTGTAGATTATGAGTATATTACATGTAGATTATGAGTAGATTATGTGTATGTTATGAGTAGATTATGTTTATGTTATGAGTAGATTATGTGTATATTATGAGTAGATTATGAGTTTATTATGTGTAAGTTATGAGTAGAATATGTGTATGTTATGTGTATATTATGAGTATATTATGTGTAAATTATGAGTAGATTATGAGTTAATTATGTGCACGTTATGAGTAGATTATGTGTAGATTATTTGTATGAGTAGATTATGTGTATATTATGAGTATGTTATGTGTATATTATGAGTAGATTATGAGTATATTATGTGTAAGTTATGAGTAGAATATGTGTATGTTATGTGTATATTATGAGTATATTATGTGTAAATTATGAGTAGAATATTTTTTATGTTATGTGTGGATTATGTGTAGATTATTAGTCGAGTGTATTCGAAACACATTTAAAATACTGTCTTGTGTAAGACGATGTAATGTTTAAAGTATATTGTACGAAGTATGGCTAAGTAATAACAGTTTGTTATTGAAGACAAACGTCTTTGTCTATTTGTAGTATTTGGAATAACCCAAAGGTGTTACTGAGCATACATTTATACTCAATATAATGCACTTATGGTATAATGCTTGTGTTTCGAGTACACATGCAATTAATTTGTAATGTACTTGTAACACAAATAAAGTACAGTTTAATATCACTAATCAAGCATGTAATTACCCCACACAAGCATATACTTAAAGAATACTAAGTGTACTTGAAGTTCTTCTAATTTAGCACACAAAAGTACACTAAATACACATAAGGTTATGCTTTACTACAATTTAATTGCAACTAAGATATACT
>NC_068285.1:5111683-5116683 GCF_025860055.1 Xyrauchen texanus
GCAATATGTCCAGGCATCATAAACTTGCTCCCGATGTGAAGGCGGTTCCTACAGAGCCTCTTAGAGGACAGGTGAGGAATTTATTTTCAGAAATAGTTTTGCATTACAAACACAAACAAAAACAAACTAATTTATAATATATATACATATATATAATAAAATATAATAATAATTTATATATAAAAATACTAATGATATATTATTTATAAATAATAATAAATATACATATTATTTATATATTTATATATATATTACAATATATTATTATTATTTATATTAATATATATTACTATTATTTATTATTTATATATATATATATATATATATATATTTTGCTGTTTGCTCATATTAGTTAATGAGCAACTGAAACACAATTATGAAAGTTTCTGCCAAACCTAAATTTCATAGCATGCAATGCACTAGACGTACATTTGCTGTCCGGTTCCCAGCATGCAATGCGGCATTAGTTAATCGATTTTCTATGAATTATACCACCATTATTGTGGTTTGTGGGTTGGATGTCAATGATCTCATTTGTTTCGAATTCAGGGTGTGCTGAGTGACTCCAGTCAGGTCTCCTTAGCAACCAAATTGGCCCGGTTGCTAGGGAGGGTAGTCACATGGTGTAACCAAATTGGCCCGGTTGCTAGGGAGGTTAGAGTCACATGGGGTAACCAAATTGGCCCAGTTGCTAGGGAGGGTAGAGTCACATGGTGTAACCAAATTGTCCGGTTGCTAGGGAGGTTAGAGTCACATGGGGTAACCAAATTGGCCCGGTTGCTAGGGAGGGTAGAGTCACATGGGGTAACTAAATTGGCCCGGTTGCTAGGGAGGGTAGAGTCACATGGGGTAACCAAATTGGCCCAGTTGCTAGGTAGGGTAGAGTCACATGGGGTAACCAAATTGGCCCGGTTGCTAGGGAAGGTAGAGTCACATGGGGTAACCAAATTGTCCCAGTTGCTAGGGAGGGTAGAGTCACATGGGGTAACCAAATTGGGCAAGTTGCTAGGGAGGGTAGAGTCCCATGGGGTAACCAAATTGGCCCGGTTGCTAGGGAGGGTAGAGTCACATGGTGTAACAAAATTGGCCCGGTTGCTAGGGAGGTTAGAGTCACATGGGGTAACCAAATTGGCCCGGTTGCTAGGGAGGGTAGAGTCACATGGTGTAACCAAATTGTCCGGTTGCTAGGGAGGGTAGAGTCACACGGGGTAACCAAATTGTCCCAGTTGCTAGGGAGGGTAGAGGTTTCATGGGGTAACCAAATTGTGCCAGTTGCTAGGGAGGGTAGAGTCACATGGGGCAACCAAATTGGCCGGTTGCTAGGGAGGGTAGAGTCACATGGGGTAACCAAATTGGCGGGTTGCTAGGGAGGGTAGAGTCACATGGGGCAACCAAATTGGCCGGTTGCTAGGGAGGGTAGAGTCACATGGGGTAACCAAATTGGCCGGTTGCTAGGGAGGGTAGAGTCACATGGGGCAACCAAATTGGCCGGTTGCTAGGGAGGGTAGAGTCACATGGGGTAACCTCCTTGTGGTCACTATAATGTGGTTCTCGCTCTCGGTGGACGTTTTTGTCTTAAATGGGATTACGAGCTCAATAACTAAATATCTGGTGAAAAGCAAGAACCAGTGATATAATTAAATTGATGACTTTTGACAAAATAAATGTAAGTTCATACAACAAGACAAGATTAAATCCATGTTTTTGTTAAAATAATGTCATTTAATTCCTCTCTCTTATTTAACATGAGTTCACTAAAGATGCCACATAACTATAAAAGAATAGTTTATAAAGACAGGACAAGTCAACTACCCAAAACCATTTCATGCCCATTACGCGGCTCACTAGCATTTGAAACAACGGGGTTCACACGGCATGTTCAGGGGCGCAACTATTGAAGTTGTAAAACACGGGACATGCCCTTAACACGCCCCCTCCAGAGTTTAGCACATCATAGCCCAGTGTGTGGACGCTCCCTTACCCACCTTCAATGTCCAAGACGTATTAAAGTTAAACTCCGTTTACCCAGGTGAGGTGGTCCCTCTTGAACGAGGCTTAAATATGGGATCACTTCATCTTTGCATATGGGACGCTCCCCTATACAGCAGACATACTAACTTACAACGGGCAGAACTTAATGAGAGTTAATGAGCAAATAAACATCATAACAGTGAAGTGTGTTTCCATCAGTCACATGACACCCTAGCCGACAGATTTTACCCTCCACCATTTTCCCATCCTGCCTGAAGAGGTCGCCAGCGAGTTCATGACAACGGATCAGTTCTTGTTCTCTCAGGCTTTGTTAAACGCCGCCAGAACGGCCCAGATCATCTCCTCCGCCGGGGTCGCTACCTTTGCGCTCTCCTGGTCGGGGTCGGCTTCTAGCAGGCCGCGGGACCGCGAGGAGGCAAGTTCGTACCTGTCGTCGTGAAGCGACGAAAGCGCATTTTCCAGCACGTCAGAGGCGTGAGCCAGCACGATCAGTGCCAGCATTCGGCGACTCATGCGGCGGGAATCGTTGGTCCAGCGATCGAGAAGACTGTCCTGCAGACGCTGCACCAGACGCTCCTTCTCGTTGCTGTCCGTTAGCGGGTGCGTCGTCATGTCAAACAACAGGAAGTTCTGCTTCTCTGTCGTCAGGACGCCTTTCTCCACCAGATTCTTCGCTAAACGCTCGCGAACGTTGCGAATTTGGAAGTTCAGCTTCAGGGGGTTCCACGTCTCACCTGAAATGACAAAAACCAATACGGAGGTCAGATTTCATCCCCAAAGTTTCCATGAGTCCTTCCGTTTGAAGTGGACTAAAGGAATATTCCGGTTCAGCTCAATCGACAGTATAATGTTGATCCCTCCTTTAAAAGAGAGCGTTACCTGTGAGCAGCTCGATCCAGCTGGACACGCTCTCTGCCGGCTCAGTGTTCTTGATGTGTTTCAAAGCTTCATCCAGCAGCACGTCACCTGTAGGAGCAGCCGACTTAAACAACACCTGCAACAGAGGGGCGGGGCCAGTGGGAGGGGTGGAGAAATCTGTCAGTACAGAAAGACGAAATACTCTTATATTAAAAACACATTCTCTGATGCAGCATTGCTTCTAAAACACCTTTAACCCTCGTGCGACCTTCGGGACATTTCTGTCTTTTCATTGTATTTTTTTTGATAATTTTGGCTGTGTTAATGCAAACGGCATACGTTTTACCAAAGGTGTGTATTTTATGGGTAATTTAGATATTTCAACTTCAGTTCCTATAATACATCTATATTGCATCTATACTGCCTCTATAATGCATCTATAATACATCTATATTGCATCTATAATACATCTATAATACATCTATACTGCACCTATAATACATCTATACTGCACCTATACTGCACCTATAATACATCTATACTGCACCTATAATACATCTATACTGCACCTATAATACACCTATAATACATCTATACTGCACCTATAATACACCTATACTGCACCTATAATACACCTATACTGCACCTATAATACACCTATACTGCATCTATAATACACCTATACTGCACCTATAATACACCTATACTGCACCTATAATACACCTATACTGCACCTATAATACATCTATACTGCACCTATAATACACCTATAATACACCTATACTGCACCTATAATACACCTATACTGCACCTATAATACACCTATACTGCACCTATAATACACCTATACTGCACCTATAATACATCTATACTGCACCTATAATACACCTATACTGCACCTATAATACACCTATACTGCACCTATACTGCACCTATACTGCACCTATAATACATCTATACTGCACCTATACTGCACCTATAATACATCTATACTGCACCTATAATACACCTATACTGCACCTATAATACATCTATACTGCACCTATAATACATCTATACTGCATCTATAATACATCTATAATACATCTATACTGCACCTATAATACATCTATACTGCACCTATAATACACCTATACTGCACCTATAATACACCTATACTGCACCTATACTGCACCTATACTGCATCTATAATACATCTATACTGCACCTATAATACATCTATAATACATCTATACTGCACCTATAATACACCTATACTGCACCTATAATACATCTATAATACATCTATACTGCACCTATAATACATCTATACTGCATCTATAATACATCTATAATACATCTATACTGCACCTATAATACATCTATACTGCACCTATAATACATCTATAATACATCTATACTGCACCTATAATACATCTATAATACATATATACTGCACCTATAATACATCTATACTGCACCTATAATATATCTATACTGCACCTATAATACATCTATAATACATCTATACTACACCTATAATACATCTATACTGCACCTATAATACATCTATACTGCACCTATAATACATCTATAATACATCTATACTGCACCTATAATACATCTATAATACATCTATACTGCACCTATAATACATCTATACTGCACCTATAATACACCTATAATACACCTATACTGCACCTATAATACACCTATACTGCACCTATAATACACCTATACTGCACCTATAATACACCTATACTGCACCTATAATACATCTATACTGCACCTATAATACACCTATACTGCACCTATACTGCACCTATAATACATCTATACTGCACCTATACTGCACCTATAATACACCTATACTGCACCTATAATACATCTATACTGCACCTATAATACACCTATACTGCACCTATAATACATCTATACTGCACCTATAATACATCTATACTGCATCTATAATACATCTATAATACATCTATACTGCACCTATAATACATCTATACTGCACCTATAATACACCTATACTGCACCTATAATACACCTATACTGCACCTATACTGCACCTATACTGCATCTATAATACATCTATACTGCACCTATAATACATCTATAATACATCTATACTGCACCTATAATACACCTATACTGCACCTATAATA
>NC_068285.1:5131683-5144183 GCF_025860055.1 Xyrauchen texanus
TATCCCAATTCCTAGCGTCTTCATGCACGAATTTACGAATCATATTTTTGAGCGTCTTATTAAATCGTTCCACCAGTCCATCTGTCTGAGGATGGTACACATTAGTGCGAATCGACTTAATGCCCAAGAGTTCGTAAAGTTCGCGAAGTGTTCGTGACATAAAAGTAGTGCCTTGGTCGGTGAGGATTTCTTTCGGAACCCCCACCCGGGAGATTATCTTGAAGAGTGCCCCTGCAACACTACGTGCTGAGATGTTGCTCAGAGGCACTGCTTCCGGATATCGCGTTGTGTAATCCATCAGGACTAACACAAAGCGATGTCCGCGTGCCGTCCGTGCTAATGGCCCGACGAGGTCCATTCCAATTCTTTGGAGATTATCTTGAAGAGTGCCCCTGCAACACTACGTGCTAAGATGTTGCTCAGAGGCACTGCTTCTGGATATCGCGTTGCGTAATCCATCAGGACTAACACAAAGTGATGTCCGCGTGCCGTCTGTGCTAATGGCCCGACGAGGTCCATTCCAATTCTTTCGAAGGGAACCTCGATCAATGGAAGGGGGCGCAATGGCGCTTTTGGGGTGGCCAGTGGGTTTATGAGCTGACATTCGCGGCACGCCGCACACCACCTGCGGACGTCGCCGCCAATGCCCGGCCAATAGAAACGGGCTATTAGACAGAGAAGTGTCTTTCCCCTAGGTGACCGGCCATAGGATTATAGTGGGCTGCCTGGAAAACCATTTCCCTGCGGCTCCGTGGAATCAACAATTGTGTCACCTCCTTTGTTTGAGCGTCCTGCGTCACTCTGTACAACCGATCTTTAATAAGCGAAAAATATGGATATGGAATGGCGACACCTGGCCGGAGTTGTTGACCATCGATTACTCTCACTTGGTCAAAAGCGTGCTTAAGGGTTTCATCCCGCGACTGCTCCAAGGGGAAGTCCCCCTCCGGGAATTCCCTGAGAGGAGGGGCGACAACCTCGCCCCTTTCCTCGTCATTCGGAGCAGCCGAGGATGGCCCCGGCTCCGCCTCCCCCGCCAAAGCATCGCATGTCACCCGCAGTCGGAGTCGGAGACCCGCACCACCGTCCCTATTTCCATCAGCGGACACTGATCCCGGAAGTGGTCTGGGTCTCCGCACCTCCAGCAGACCGGCCCAGGCACCACGGAAGAGCGAGAGGGAAGAGGGGAGGGGGAAAAAAACAGGGGAAGACACAGGGGAAGGGGAGAAAGAGAGAGAGAGCTCATCCACCCTTGAAATCACCGCCATGTGGTCCTCCGCGAGTCGTACGGCTTCCTCCAGCGACGCCGGGCGGTGGCACTGGACCCACTCCACCGTTCTCCTGGGCAGCCGTTGCCCGAATTGCTCCAGCACCACCTGATCGATGACTTCCTCGACGTCGCGGTCCCCCGCGAGCAGCCACCGCCGACAGGCGTCCCGGAGCCATTGAGCAAACGCGAACGGGCGATCGGACTTCTCTAGCTTCATGCTCCGGAAGAGCTGGCGATTCTCTTCCGGGCTCCGACCGACCCGTTGCAGAATGGATTTCTGCCGTCCGCTCGAACAAGTTGAGGAAGGCCTCAGGATCATCTGCTGCCCCCATGTTCTGTAACGTGGGCGGGGGTAGCGTAGCGTGGGTGTCTGGGGTCGCGGCTGGGGCCGACGCAGTCTCCTGGCTGAGGAGGCTCCGGATAGCGAGTCGGTCCTCTGCCTGAACCCGCATGATCTCGGAAAAACGTCGATCTTGACCCTGCCGGAGCTCAAGCAGGGATTGTTGGTGGCCTTGATGGAGAGTAGCGAGGGACTGGAGGACTTCCGCCAGCTGGGAGGACTCTATGGGGCGACTCTGTTCCATAACTTGTAACAAAAAAAGGTGTTCCTTCTATTCCCGGGTTTCGGCACCAGTGTGGAACGGACCAAGGAAGGGACGGAAACAGGCGTCAGCTTAAGGGGTAAGCTTTATTCTTTAAACTTAATTTCTGTATGTTTATGACACACGAGTATTCTCGGCCTTGTTGTCAGGCTCCCCTCTCAATGCTCTGTGGCTGCTGGCTTTTATCCACTCTCCTCATGCTACTGCAATTAGAGACAGGTGTTAGACATAATTTAGCTCATGTGTGAGCGCCCTTACCGCTTTTCTCTCCCGGACAGGCGCTTGACCACGCCCCCGCTGCCACAATTGTATTTATTTATTTATTTATTTATTTATTTTTTATCTTTGGGGCCTCGTGCTACCTATTTTATCAGGGAAACATGACGGCCCAAAGTGTGCAGTTTTTGGGTTCACTCACGCGGCGTCATGCGGTTAAAGTGGTGTCCGCGGCAGGCGTTGAGGAATGTTGCGTGGCTGTTGGAGTATCTGTGGGGCACGAGTGTATTGTATCTGCCTCTAGAATGAATAATGCCATGGTGATTTTCCTCAACAGTATCGAAAAGGCAAATTAATTAGAATTGTGATCGGCGATGAGTTTGTCACTGTGCTTCCCCTCTTATTACCATCAAAGAGAGTTACTTTATCCCATGTTCCCCCTTTTCTTAGTGATGAAATATTAAACTGGTATCCCCAATCAAAAAGATTGCGATCAGTAGTGAATTCCCTCTTTTGAAACACGTCGTTTCTTTTAGGCGTTTCGCATATATGATAGTTAAAGATGATGCCGAGTTAGAACTTTCACTCAATTTTCGAGTTGATGGATTTGAGTATGTGATATTTGTTACAACCGCGAAATCAAAGTGTTTCGGTTGTGGCAAATCAGGACATTTAATTCGAAATTGTCCGGATAAATTAAAGGAAAATGAAGTTAATAAAGAAAACAATGTTAATGCTGTTCCCGGTACGAGTGAAGCAACCGAGGCTGTTTTGTTGAACTGTGAAGCGCCGGGGTGAGCCGGGCTGAGACGGAGTCGGTGGGCACGGGGAAGGATCCCCCTGGTGAGGGGCTGGACGCTGCTGGCTTCGCTGAGGCTGGCTCAACCTCGACGTATCGAGAGCACACAGGTATGGTACGCGATATAACAACTACTAGTAATGATGGGAAAGTGATTGGGGTACAGTTTTCTGGGAACACAGAAGAGAAACGACCAGGTGGTGATACAGAGAATATGACTTTGCCTTTTTTACAGGGGATATGTGAGGTGGATTGTGTTGTTACAGAGATGGAAAATAATATGTTCAAAGTGCCTCAAAAAAGGAAACCGTCTGGTCAATTGCAGGGTGAAAAAGCTTGCAAGAAAAGTGATGTACAGGGTAGTGAGGATCAGGAGACTGAAAGTGATAGTGGGTCGTCTGACTCCAGTGTAGTGCTTTCTCAAAGCAATTTTTCTGGACGAAGTTATGATCATGAGGATATAAAGTTGTTTCTTAGGGCAACAAAAAACAAAAGAGGTGTCTGTGTTCAAAAATATTTCCCTGACATCAATGTCTAATGACAGAAGGCTGCTTTACTAATAGAGAAGTGTATCGTTTGAAGAAGAGTTTAGACAAGGAGTTGAGTAATAATGATGTTTAAAAAATTAAGAGATATGACTTCTAATGATCTGTTGTGTGTTGGAGGGCTGTTTTTCTTCTTTCTGTTTACCTTTGCCATGAGTGGAGTACGCCTGGCTACCTTGAATGTGAATGGTGCCAGTGACATTAGGAAAAGAGCCATGTTGAATGAAGTGATGAAACAGAAGAACCTTGATGTTATCTTGCTACAAGAAACACACAGTGATGGAAAAAAACGCTGCGGATTGGGCAAGGGAGTTTGAGGGCGTTTCTTTATTGAGCCATCATACTTCAACAAGTGCTGGAGTTGAAAGGATGCTTTTTTTAGACACATTATGTTCTACATTGCAAAGCTGTTCTTCTGAAGAATATCTATTTTTGGGGGGTGATTTTAATTGTACTGCACAGGTACTGGACAGAAACCACATTGAACCTCATTTGCCTTCCCAAAAACGTCTTATCCACATAATTAAGCAGCATGAATTATGTGATATCTGGAGGCAATTAAATGGAACTGAGAGGCAATACACATGGGTTCATGCAAGAGATAATGTAATGTCGTTTGCTAGATTGGATAGATTTTACGGGTTTAAGCATCATCTTAATATTTGTAATAAATGTTCAATTATTCCGACAGGTTTCTCAGATCATGGAATGGTGCAATGTAGTTTTATTTTAAACTCTCTCAAACCTAGAAGTGCTTTCTGGCATCTTAATATTTCTCTGCTGAGTGATAAGTTTTTTAGGGACTCTTTTAAGTTTTTTTGGGAGAATTACAGAAATACAAAGCACGAATTTCAATCAGTACAACAGTGGTGGGACTTTGGCAAGGTTCAAATTAGACAGTTTTGTCAGCAGTACACTCACAACGTGACTAGAGAGATAAGAAGATCTTTGGAGAATTTGGAAACTGAAATAAATAAATGTCAACAGTTAGCTGAATCTACTGGAGATAAGTACTCTTTAGAAATTAGACTAAGGAAAAAGGCTCGGTTAGATGATCTACTGGGGTAAAGAAGTATATTCAAGATTTCAAAGTATAGCTCAAATGGATGTGCCATCCAAATACTTTTTCAGCCTTGAGAAAAAAAATGGGCAAAGACGTATAATTCAAGCCTTGCGCTCTGAGAATGGACGGTTGTTAATAGACCCTGTTGATATCCGAAGAAGAGCAGTTGGTTTTTATCAGAAGTTATACAGAAGTGAGTTTGAGTCGGGGCGTAATGAAGGAAATGCCTTTTTCACTTCCTTACCCCAGATGTCTGAAGAGGGTAATGCAGCCCTTTTAGGTGCGCTGAGCTTGGGAGGGCTGCATAAGGCCCTTCAAGGCATGGAGTCTGGGAGGGCTCCAGGAATTGATGGTCTCCCAGTTGATTTTTATAAATCATTCTGGAAGGAGCTGGGAGTGGATATATTACAGGTATTGAATGACAGCTTGTCAGAAGGTATGATGCCGTTGAGTTGTCGCAGGGCGATAATCACCCTCATACCAAAAAAAGGAGATCTCACTGAAATAAAGAGCTGGTGCCCCGTCTCACTTCTTTGCAGCGATTACAAACTGCTCTCCAAGGCTTTAGCTAACAGACTGGCTGGACTGTTGGACCAGGTCATCCATCCGGACCAGACCTATTGTGTTCGTGGTAGATCTATGTTTGATAACATTTCATTAATTCGTGATGTTTTAGAAGTTGCAAAATTGTTAAAGTTAGATGTTGGCTTGATTTCTCTGGATCAAGAGAAAGCCTTTGACCGAGTCGAACGTTCCTATTTGTGGGGGACTTTGAGAGCTTTTGGTTTTAGTCAAGATTTCACAGATAAGGTCAAAGTACTCTATAGTGAAGTCGAGAGTGTACTGAAGTTAAATGGCAGCTTATGCGCTCCGTTCCAGGTTCAAAGAGGGATAAGACAAGGGTGTTCTTTATCTGGGATGCTATATTCTTCGGCCATTGAACCATTGTTACAACAAATAAGAAAAAAGGTGTGTGGTTTATGTTTACCCAATTGTAAAAATAACATTGTTTTGTCAGCTTATGCTGATGATGTGATGGTTTTAATTAGTGGACAAAATGATGTACAAATTTTACTTAATTTAATTAAAGATTTTATGTTGTTATCCTCTGCTAAAGTAAATTGGACAAAATGTGAGACACTGTTGGTTGGTCAGTGGGTTGATGGCAAACCAAACCTTCCTGATGGGTTAATTTGGGGTTTAAGAGGGATAAAATATCTAGGTGTCTTTTTGGGTGATGATGTAACTCAACAGAAAAATTGGGAAGGGGTGGGTGAAAAAATTAAGGGGCGTCTGGAAAAATGGAAATGGTTGATTCCAAATATGACTTACAGAGGACGTACTCTTGTTGTAAATAATCTTGTTGCATCCTCCCTGTGGCACAGGTTGGCTTGTGTAGATCCTCCAAAGCAACTTTTAGCGAAAATTCAAGCTGTTCTTATGGACTTTTTCTTGGACAAATTACACTGGGTACAACAGAGTGTTTTATTCCTGCCCAAGGAAGGAGGAGGACAAGGACTCATGAACTTACAAAGCAGAACCGCTGCTTTTCGGTTGCAGTTTTTACAGAGATTCTTTGATGGTGCATCTGATGTGAGTTGGAGGGCTGTTGCTTGTGCCATATTGCAAAATTTTGGGGGGGTTTGGGTTGGATAAACACCTTTTTTTAATGAACCCTTTAAAAATGGACTTTTCAAAGATGCCGTACTTTTATACACAGTACTGAGACACTGGTAGATCAAACCTGATGGGCAGCAAAACCAAACCCCACATTCACTGATTGAAGAAGTCCTGATGGGATGGATGAGTCCAGACAGCCGGTGCTTGGACTGAAGTGCTTTCAGTGCTGAAATCCAGCTTCACACAAGCAGGCGATAGTAAAACACAACACTGGGGTCTCTCGACTCCCTGCTTTAACATACAGGTAAAACCAAACGTAAAGTAACCTTTGTCATATTTTCTAGTTTTTTGTTTAGTGTTCGTCAAGTCAGATTGACACAAACTGCTTGCAGGAGCAGGATCTTCCCATCATGTGTAGAGCTTGTACTTAATCCCATCATGCCACACTACATGATGTCATACCCCATAAAAGAATATGTCCTGTATCTGAGGTCAAGGGCCCTCCAGGTGGTGACTTATTACAATCATATGTCAAGTGTATAGAATAATGATTAACCCCATATGGTGACATCTATACATGAGGCATATAATACACACAGTATACATAGTATCGATTCATTATCTGTGGCTGGATTAACAGTGGGGGAGAGAAGGTTTGTAGGTGGACCACCTTAACCCTGAGGGGCGAGGATAGAACTTTAGGCACATAACCTTTCTGGGTTGATGGTGGCTTTTGAAAGACTCAGCCCAAATACCAGGCAGGAGCTGTCGACCAACAGCGTCTGCATATCACCACATGTTTAACCAAGGCCAAAGCCAATAGGAGTGCGGTCTTAGAGAAAGCATACACAACTCAACAACGAACGGGGGGCTCGTGAGCTCCTACAGCACCAGGTTGAAGGGGTTTAGGTGCCATGCTCCCTTGAGGAACTGAAAAATAGAACATGTCTGCCCATGGAGGAGCCAGCCTTCAGGGCCAATATAGTTGCTACCTAAGCGTTGATTTGGTGAGATCCGTGTCCAGCCACTCTTGGAGGAATGTGAGGATCTCAGCTATGGAGCAGTTCACTGAGTCTTCACCACGTGAAGAGCACCAATTTGTAAACACACACCACTTACCTAACCTAACCCTAATTAGGTGTGTTCCTACCCTCACCTATGGTCATGAAGTCATGACCGAAAGAACTAGGTCGCGAGTTCAAGCGGCCGAGGACTTCTCCCTTAGAGATAGGGTGAGGAGCTCAGTCAACCGTGAGGAGCTCGGAGTAGAGCCGCTGCTCCTTTGCGTCGAAAGGAGCCAGTTGAGGTGGTTTGGGCATCTGGTAAGGATGCCCCATGGGCGCCTCCCTAGGGAGGTGTTTCAGGCACGTCCCGCCGGGAGGAGGCCTCGGGGAAGACCCAGGATTAGGTGGAGAGATTACATCTCCACACTGGCCTGGGAACGCCTCGGGGTCCCCCAGTCAGAGCTGGTTAATGTGGCTCGGGAAAGGGAAGTTTGGGGCCTCCTACTGGAGCTGCTGTCCCCGCGACCCAACTTCGGATAAGAGGTTGAAGATGGATGGACACCACTTAGTGCATAGAGGCGTCTCGTGGACAGCGCTGTAGCTTGCAGAATGCCATTCACCCCAGTGGGGTATGTCATTTATGTAAGCTACCACTGCCATGTTGTTCTATCGAATCAGAACATAGTGATTCGCTACCTCGGAAGGCAAATCCTTCAAGGCTAAGAGACAGCTAATATTTCCTGATGTCTGAAGTGCTTGGAGCCAAAGGCTGTTCACCTGCCACACAGTGTGCCTCAGCCTGCGCTGCGCGGTCTCCTTAGCAACCAAGTTGGCCCGGTTGCTAGGGAGGGTAGAGTCACATGGGGTAACCTCCATGTGTTCACTACAATGTGGTTCTCGCTCTCGGTGGGGCGTGTGGTGAGTTGTGTGTGGATGCCGCGGAGAATAGAGTGACATAGAGAATAGGAATCTCTGATCTAAAATGGGCCGAAACTCGCCATCTCACTCCGGAATGGAAGACATCAGTTGTAGCACCGTTGTGTGCACTGCAGTTCGGACTCAATCTGCTTGAGTCGCCGGCTGGTTTTGAACCATGGTCCTCTGACTCTAATGCCAACACTTAATGAGACGAGTTAACATGCAAGCCGGTTCTCCAGGAAGAATGGCAGTGCCCTTTGAGATGCAGTCATTGATGAGCCAGACTGCAGGACCACTGTAAACCAAGCTCCTCAACCACCCACGAGAGGATGCGAATCAGCTCTTATCAGGGGCATGTGCACGCTCACGCTCCGCACCCTCACTGGGGGTGCCCATGTCAGAAGCTGCAAGACACACGGCATCATTATCACCGTCAGACCTACGGAATACCACAACACCGTGCTCATACATAGAGGGCCAGATGTGGTCACGTGTATACTACACTGGCGAGGACGCTGCGTGGGAAGATCGAGGGGCTCGTGCCGTCACGTGACCTTCCATCTACCTTGCAGCCCCGCCATGCTTCCTCATGTGGTCCCTCGAGACTTAACACAGAGGAAGCGGTTGGGAGACCCAGGCACCGAACCCAGCTCTCATATTGGTCTGATGGAGCGATGTGTCGCTCACAGGAACACTTGCGATACGTCATCTTTAAAAAGACGCATACACACAAGCGGCTCTTTATATGAATGTTTTACATCACTTGGACAGAATATTATATTATATATACAGTATATATATATATATATATATCAATGGATACAGCTCCTGTCGGAATGCTACGGATAACGGGTAGATGTCTCGCTGAGGCGAAGAACCCGATGCAGGCGGCGAGGCGGAGAAACTCTTCACAGGAACACTAGAGGGGGGCAGGTGAAACTTTCGCTGCAGGCGCTGAGAGTCTGAACTTCCTGATGCGTCTGCGGGAAGGTGTCCATCAACGGCGAAAAGAGGGCTGATCAAATAACATTCTGAAGAAATGGCGATTGAGCGCCCGCTTAAATAGGAAAATGCGTGCCCAAAGGGGCGGGGCTCAAACACCATTGCCAATCATAAGATTGGAATTATGATGCAAGGGCTTCAACTAGGTAGTCAGAGAAGGAATTCCCCAAAGTGTTTCACTGCAATGTCAAGTGAACTGAATCGACTGAGAATGCCGTTCCTAGCGTAGGCGTTGCCTAAGATATAAACGGTTTCTTCCTACAGGGGGCGCCTTCGGGTTCAGAAAGCCGAATCCACAATTAAGAGGCATTTAAATCTAAGGACGATTTTTGCCATTTTGGAGACGTTTGGACACTGGAAAGTAGAACAATTGAAATATGTTAACTCTAAGGATTAGTGCCTGGGGCCAGTTGTATAAAACTGTGTGGCAGGGTGGAGGGCGGGGCCGGGTCGTGATCCTACATACCCGGTCCCGTATTAGGCTAATTAAGCCTCCATGAGGGATAGAGGTCGACTGCAGAGGATCGTGTGGGAGAGAGAGATCGTTTATGGACATGTCCGTCATGTGTGTTTGTGTCCTTGTTTTAAGTTTCTCATTAAAATATTATTTATATCGTCAAGCCGGTTCTCGCCTCCTCCTTTCCATTGATCCCTTTACACTGGTGCCGAAGCCCGGGAAGGAGGAGGGATGCCCGTCGTGGAGTCCTTGACACTGCCGTCCACCTAGGGGAGCGTCGCTGCCATCCACCGGGGGACGGAGTAGACCGACCGCCCGGACACGGTGAACGCCTGCCGTCCGCGAGGCGAGTGGGGACTGGACTCCCCGACCGCCTGGAGCGATGGAGCCGCTGCCAGGGGCGGAGGAGAGCTCTGCCATCCCCCAGAAACGCGGAGGGGTCAGAGCAAGACCGCCGTCCGCGAGGGGAGGAGGGAAGTCTTCTCCGACCGCCTGGAGCGGTAGTGCCGCTGCCAGGGGCGGAGGAGTGTCTCCATGAGTCGCCGAGAACGCGGAGGGGCGTTCTGACCGCCGGGGGTCGTGAGTCTGACTCCGGTCCGCCCGGGGAGAAGCGTCCACCTGAGAGGGTGGAGGAGTGCTCGGGGACCATGCGACGGTGTATCGGAGAACCGGTGAGTAGGTTTTTCTTTCTCTCCTCTCTCTCTATCACTGCCGCTCTGCATTGGCCTTTTCCCTCTCTTTTACAGACAGTGTTTTTTTGGGGGGTACTACACTATTACAGGAAGTACCCCCCATTTTAATTATTTCTGTTTCCCTCCCCTTGTCCAGGTAGATGGGGATGACCTGCCGGCAGACTAGGCTTAAAGCACGCCCTCCCCCAGGGAAGGGGGTGTACATCAGGCCGGGGGCTCCCCAGCCTGAGAGAACGAGGGAGGAATGTGGCAGGGCGGGGCCGGGTCGTGATCCTACACACCCGGTCCTGTATTAGGCTAATTAAGCCTCCGTGAGGGATAAAGGTCGACTGCAGCGGATGGTGCGGGAGAGAGAGATAGTTTACAGACATGTCCGTCATGTGTGTTTGTGTCCTTGTTTTAAGTTTCTCATTAAAATATTATTTATATCGTCAAGCCGGTTCTCGCCTCCTCCTTTCCATCGATCCCTTTACAAACTGTTTAACTGGTTAGTCATCTAAAATTTTGGTCTTATCTTTTTCAGTCTTAGTTCATTCTAATTTAAGAGCGAAATGTAAGACAGCAGACGCAAAACCTTTCTAGCACGACAGTCCACAGTCAGTCACTTTCTCTCGGGAGGTTATTGCCAGTGCAGCTCCAATATACTTGCATGGAGAATGAGCGAAATCTCAAAAATGGTTGGTTTGAAGCGTAGTATTCCTCTAATAAGTAAACATATTCAGCTAATTAAAAAAACTGCATTGAGCGTCCACAGTCGTACATTTAAGCCGTTCAGCGTCTTACTTTTCCCACAATGCAGTAGGACTTAGACTGTCTTACAAAAGGCAACTGTGAGCTTGTTTTATGCAATAGCGAGTCAGACTCGCTTCATCACAAACGACAGCAGCGATGAGAAAAGTAACAGGTATCACGCGACAACACTGCCTCGGTTTACATGTTGTTGGAATCGTTTCCTGAATGATGACACTGACAAACTTTAACAGCAATGTACAGTTAAGGGTTTAAAATGAGTACTAGTTAGTTAATGATGATGATGATTATTATTAATAGAGAAGCATGCAAAGCCAAAATCACATTTACGTACTTAAATTCTATTGTTTTATCCACATTGTTCATTGGAACCAGATGTGAGTCTGACTGGACTCTTGAATCACTGGTTGAGTGAATAGAGAATAAAGGTAAAGGGTGTGTAAAGTATCAGGAGAGATGCTTTTCATACCTAAGTGCCTCTCCCACACACACACACACACACACACACACACACACATATGTTGGTCTACCTATCGTTATGAGGAATTTCCATAGACATGATAATTTTTTATAATGTATAAGATACATTCTGATCATTGTCTTTCTGAGAACTTTCCATTTGTTAAAATGACCTCATTTTGATTGTGTATACAGTAATCAAATAATATAAATCATATAAATAAATAAAACAACTTAAGAAAGTACAGGAAAACTCCGGAAAGGAAGTCCGTATAAGGATCGGAATGCGAAAACGCAAAGTGACGTAAGACGCAAAACGTGATAACTACGTGAACGCTACTATAATACGTCAGCGCCGCTTCACTCCAGTCAAGAGTGTCGACCATCACGAAAGCTGTCACATTCAGCAACTACACCGATTCGAAGCTTTAATCTTAATCGTTTAGCTCGTATTTGAGTTTTATCTTTATTTGTAGTGCCCTTGCTCTTTGCAAGCGTTAATATGAGTCTGAGTGTTGGATTTAGGCGAACGGCTGCGATGAGTCTATTCGCGCAGGGCGCGCACACAGCGCTCGTGCCCGAGCCAGCGCTGAAGACCCGAGCCGAGGACGAGCTGGACGGGTACGCGGACGAGATGGATACCGGATTAAAACCGCTGAGGCCCGGGAAGAACGTCCTGAAAGGATTGCAACTGGACGGGCAGTTCGTGTGTGCGACAGACGGGTCTCTCCCGGCCACACCGGACCCGCGGGACTTCGGTTTTGCCGAACTGCACCGGGATACACGACAGCTTTTGTTTGATTTCTATCGCACACACACGGGAATGTGTCCACCCGGCCAGAGTACTCACCCCGCACTACCGACGCTCAGGCGGGTCGTTGATGGCATTCTCACAAAGCACCGGATCACTTACAAAGGTACGCGCTCATGCGCACTCCCGAGACCCCCAACAAAGCTGCGCGCTCCCTCGGCGCGTGCACGGCCGCTTGGGCACGACTCAAGACAGTCATGTCCCCCACAAATTACAAAAATAAATCCATAAAAAATGTCAAATATAAAATATTTCATCAATACAGGTCTCATTTTATTTTGTGGTTTCTATT
>NC_068285.1:5151683-5169183 GCF_025860055.1 Xyrauchen texanus
GTTTTCACAGTTAATCGTGATTAACCGTACAGGTTTCACAGTCAATCGTGATTAATCGCAAAGGTTTCACAGTCAATCGAGATTAATCGCACAGGTTTCACAGTTAATCGTGATTAATCGCACAGGTTTCACAGTCAATCGAGATTAACTGTATAGTTTCCACAGTCAAGCGTGATTAATCGCACAGGTTTCACAGTCAATCGTGATTAACCGCAAAGGTTTCACAGTCAAGCGTGATTAATCGCAAAGGTTTCACAGTCAATCGTGATTAACCGCAAAGGTTTCACAGTCAATCGTGATTAATCACAAAGGTTTCACAGTCAAGCGTGATTAATCGCAAAGGTTTCACAGTCAATCGTGATTAACCGCAAAGGTTTCACAGTCATTCGTGATTAATCGCAAAGGTTCACAGTTAAGCGTGATTAATCGCACAGGTTTCACAGTTAATCGCGACTAATCGCACAGCTTCCACAGCCAAGCATGATTAAGCGCACAAGTTTCACAGTTAATCGTGATTAATCGCATAGTTTCCACAGCCAAGCGGGATTAATCGCACAGGTTCACAGTTAAGCGCGATTAATCGCACAGGTGGCACAGGCAACCGCGATTAATCGCATAGTTCCCACAGTCAAGCGTGATTAATCGCACAGGTTTCACAGTCAATCGTGATTAATCGCACAGGTTTCACAGTTAATCGTGATTAATCGTATAGTTTCCACAGCCAAGCGTGATTAACCGCACAGGTTTCACAGTCAATCGTGATTAATCGTATAGTTTTCGCAGTTAATCGTGATTAATCGCATAGTTTTCACAGTTAATCGTGATTAACCGTGTAGTTTTCACAGTTAATCGTGATTAATCGTATAGTTTTCACAGTTAATCGCGATTAACCGTATAGTTTTCACAGTTAATCGTGATTAATCGTATAGTTTCCACAGCTAATCGCGATTAATCGTATAGTTTTCACAGCCAATCGCGATTAATCGTATAGTTTTCACAGGTAATCGCGATCAATCATATAGTTCCCACAGCTAATCGCGATTAATCGTATAGTTTTCACAGTTAATCGCGATCAATCGAACAGGTTCACAGTTAATCGCGATTAATCGCACAGGTCTCACAGTTAATCGCGATTAGCCGTATAGTTTTCACAGCTGATCGCGATTAATCTTATAGTTTTCACAGTTAATCGTGATTAATCATATAGTTTCCACAGCTAATCGCGATTAATCGTATAGTTTTCACAGTCAATCGCGATTAACCGTATAGTTTTCACAGGTAATCGTGATTAATCGTGTAGTTTTCACAGTTAATCGCGATCAATCGAACAGGTTCACAGTTAATCGCGATTAATCGCACAGGTCCCACAGTTAATCGCGATTAACCGCATAGTTTTCACAGCTAATCGTGATTAATCGTATAGTTTTCACAGTTAATCGTGATTAACCGTATAGCTTCCACAGTCAATCGCGATTAATCGCACAGGTCCCACAGTTAATCGCGATTAACCGTATAGTTTTCACAGCTAATCGTGATTAATCGTATAGTTTTCACAGTTAATCGTGATTAACCGTATAGCTTCCACAGCCAATCGCGATTAATCGCACAGGTTTCACAGTTAATCGCGATTAACCGAACAGGCTCACAGCTAATCGTGATTAACCGTATAGACCCCACAGCTAATCGCGATTAACCGTATAGTTTTCACAGTTAATCGTCATTAATCGTATAGTTTTTCACTTTTATGCCATTTCAGATGAAAACCCAATTATCGAGATATCGAATATCGTCATTCAGCAGATGAGAAACTCGACCCATTTTCTTCAGTTAGGAACGGCTTGCGATTATAAACAGGATTATGTTGAAGCCTGTAAGCACCTCGATATATATTGTTGTTTATATAATTAAGATCTTGTCATCGGGTTAGAAAAACACTTAATTCATGTTTGTTTGATATGTCTCTAAAAGTATTGTGCGTTTAAGGATGTGTCGATACTTTTACTAGTGATGCTGATAAACAATCGATGTCAGACCTCACGCTCTTGGAAAATCGGGAATTATCTGTGGAATTTTAAGGCAGTGATTTGCATGGATTAGTCGTGGAAGTTTCTGTAGAGAATATAGTTTTGTCTGGCTATGCTCTGCTAAATCCTTATCCGGGAACAACGTCATGGAAAACCATGGAAATTCCTTGGTAAACACTGTGGCAACCTGGTTTCCATGTTATTTTGGGATGTCATCTGAACTCACTGGTTTCTCTCTGTCTCTTCAGCATGGGTTTGAGGAGTTCTTCCGTGTGGAGGACATGGAGTCTGTCGTTCGGAACACTTTGGTGGCCATTGCTGGATTTGCCGGGATCGGTGCCGGTCTTGCTTTCCTGATTCGGTGAAACCAAACAGACTGGTCAGTTGGACCGGATGATTCCTTGACTCTCTCCAGACGGCCCGGGCTAGCACTGAGGCCGCTGGACGTAAATTCAGACGCTTTGAGGCCAACGTGCGCTTAACATCTCTCAAACAGCCCCGCCGGCGATCGGATAACGGCACAACAGATTGGGCTCTCCGCGAGCCAGGAATGTTTATTTTTGAACTATTTTTCTAATAAAATAAATGGTAAAGATTTATTAGTGTTTGCATCATTAATGTGTGTTGGTGTCGCTCAGCCGCACTGTATGATGGGTATAGTTTGTCTGTGCTTTCTGAACACTGTAGTGCAGGAAACACACCTGAGAATTGGGACTGTGGGGTAAGATGAGCCAGAACTGTCACTGGTGCGAACAATCAAATATTTCAAGGAATGTTCCAGGTTAAGCTCAATCGACAGCATTTGTGTCATAATGTAAAAATGATTTAAAGTTTAATGCAATTTTATAATGTTGTTGCCATGACGACAAAATGCAATGAACCCTAAACTCGTAAAATGACCATTTAAGCCACTTTACAGCTCCAATGATACAGCAGTTTTAACAGAATAATGAATGTAAGTGCTTTTATAATATTATTGTGTGGTAATCGGCATTAACTGGTATTGAACCCGGAACATTCCAGCCAAGGGATATTGAGTAAAGTCATTCTTATGTTATGAATTGGGGCAAATAAAAGCAAAGAAAGAGTGCGTGTTTTATGCATTCGCTCTTCATAGCTAGCCTTGATTAATTCAATAGAGGGCTGTTAATGAGATTCAGTAGTATTCAGCTGGTCATGTGATCTCAACATGGCGGCCCCCATAAGGAGACCCTCTCCGTGTACATTTAAACAGCTTAAACATCACTGAAATGAGTCTTGATCATGATTTTATACACTTTTTTAAAGAGGAAAAAATGACTGAGTGTACCTTTTTGAAGCCGTCCACATTTTGAAGCCGTTCACACCTGTGGGTCATCAGTCTACCAGCTGACGCCACACTACATTTACCCAACAGGAAGCAGAGACATCTTTTGAACACTAAAGTTAACTCCTCTAAAGCTCATTTAATTGAAGTAAACAGACATGGAGATGGAGTGATGGTGGGGCATTGGAGAGGAGCATTATCCTGTAACCACAAGCGTGCCTGCAGATGTGTGTCTATTGATTCTGGTGCACACACAAATGAGCAGAAACCACACAAGCAAAATGTAAAGCACAACACACACCTGATTGACAGCAGCATCTGAGATGAAACACACATGACCAACATCATCTGTGTTTAACAGCAGCTCATCTCTGACACCATCAACACACACCACAAACATTTCTGAGAACTCGACTTCCTCTTCTGTGAGTGTGTGTGCGCGCGCGTGTTTGATTATACTGATAGTCTACATTAGCATTTGTGTGTAGATGATCACAGCAATAAGGAATTGCAGGATTGCATTTTTATTCCTGTGTCACATTAAACAGAGTGATTATTTACACGAGTATAATTAGCCTCTAACTACATTTAAAGTATTATGCAATGGTCGGTTGTTGAAATGTTGAAATTATTATGTTAACTGGGCAAAGGAAACATTTATGTCCGTTTAACTCATTTTAACCTTTAAATTGAGCTTTTCATGTTGTAGGAAAAAACCCTTAAGTTGTCCTTAAGGCTAATTTAAGCATTAGCATTTTCGAGCCATGGGTTCCGTCGGGTATTTCCTATGGGTCTATGCAGAGGTTAAATTGGGCCGGAGCGCACCGGAGCGCAGCTCCGCCTCCTCAGGTCCACAACACACCCTGCCGGAGCTGAGCTCCGTCTCCTTCAGCACCAAATATTGTTATTCCACTTAAATTATTTTTCATCTCCTGACTCCTGGCAAATACATGGCATATGAGACTGAATAATTAGCAAGACTACACAGAGACACCCAGGCTACATGGAATTATCAGACGTCATAAATGCATTGTTCAGCACCCCGCCCACAACCATCAAGGGAAAACTGTCACTATTCTAAGACAGCGACGTTACCATGGAAACCCGCTAACGGCTAGAGCGATCGAATATAAAAATAGCATGTAGCTAGAACATGTTATATAACTAAAGCATGTTAGTTTACATGTTAAATGAACTACTAAATGAAGAATAACATCAGCTGCGTGAGCATCTAAAGTAATATATTGATTTTTAACAGTTTGCATATACTGTAGGTGCACGACAGTGACGCCAGACTGCTCCTGTCTGTACATGAGCCCATTATTATCCCATTTGTTACCTAATATTTATACACATATTACACAGAAGGAAAGGGTCCTCATTACCATGGTTAGGTCAGTGTGCTAGTCTTAAATAATAGTAATAATAATAATAAATTAATGTATTTATGAAAAATAAATACTAGCTGAAACACATCTTGAAACTTTAAACTGCCACTGTTGAGGTCTAATAAATGTTACCTTTAGATTATTTCATTTGAAACTGAAATATTTTGTCAAAATATAACAGTTCCTTTTACTGTAAAATCCTGAAACAAATTTGTAAAGGTGATGTGAGTAATTATTAATATTTCTAACTATTTTGTTAAAGGGGCCACATCGGGCTGTAAGTAGTGCATGGGGGCACATTGTAATGCTTTTGAGATACAATGTTCTGCATTGATTTGGTTTTTGTAACTTTTAAGCCCAGAAATAGTTGTGTACTCAATTTTCTGAAGTGTATCTGTGACTAATGGGACTATTCTGCAATTGCCTAAAGTATTATATTGCTCTCAAAGATAGATACTTTTCTATCAGGCATTACAAAACTCAATAAAGGCGGAGGTTATACATTTTTTTTCCAACTCTACTTCCCTGTTAATTTGTTATTCAGTTTTACTAATAATAAAAAAAAAAACTTTATTGAACGTTTAATGTTTCTTGCAAAGCGGGCGAGTGTACTCTTTTTTTTTCTTTACCCGTTTACATGCTAAAAGTGTCCTGATGCGTTTCTCCTCGATGGTTTTCAACACTCAACAGAATAACACAGGCTGCATGAATATGATAAATAATTACTGCAAGAGTTACATTAACATACAGGTGCGAAGGGACTTCAACGTTTCTAAATTGTACAAATAAAAAATACATTTACATATTCGTCTCTGGCTTGCAATATTTTCAAACATGTTCCTTTCATACATTTTACGAGGGTGAAATCCGTTGCCTGCTTGTTAACATTCAAGATAAAAAATAATAATAAAATAAGTGAATTGTAAAGTATTTGTCTTTGTTTGAATAACTACTCAACCCTACCTTACGCATTAATACTGGAAAAAGAGCCCCATTGGTGTAAAAACCCTAAGTCATTTTACGGCGGGATTTTGAATGATGACCATTCACCGTAAATAAGGGCTCCCCCTCCCTACAAAAGCCAATTTAACCACTGGGTCTATATAATGCCAGTTTTATATATTAAGTGCTAAAAATGACTTGAAGAGACATTCAGGTTTTGTTCTAGAACATAAATGACACAGTCAGACCCCAAACGTTGATTTTGAAGCAACTTTGTTTTTAAAAATAAATGTCGTAATCGCAATGCTAATTAAGAACTACAACTCCCATCAGCCATTCAGCTACGTTTAGTATAAAATGGACGACATTTGTAGTCCTTATTTAGCGATGGGTTATCAAAATGCATTTTTAATGATTACAACAGCCTCAAAATCCCAAAATGTAGATCTGACTGTGTCATTTATGTTCTAGAACAAAAACGTGAAAGTCTCTTCGAGAATATTTTACCACACATCTTGTTTTACTGCCAGTTGTAAAAACCCTCAGGGAATTCCTAAAAGAAACCCACATCGAATTAGCGTTTCGTGTTACGTCACGGCTGAACAGCTCTGTCATTCTGAAAATACTTTCGTTTACACATCTCAGACCATTCACAACAACAGAATTGATCAAATACACCATACCCAGACCGCACAGATGAGACGCTTGTTTGAGATCTTTTCATCTGAAAGCATCACATTTTAATATCTCCTGAACATCTGACAAAGATCAGATTTACAAACATCATAAATCTTATGAAATACATCTGCTGAATGTCTGATTGACGTATTTCAGATGAGCAAACAACCTAAAAATGGTCTTCCAGATGTAAATGCACACATCAAATAGACGTCTGAGAGATGTGTGCTATCAGACATAACATCCCAAATCACAAGAAAGATGAATGTCTTTTAATAAAAAAGGAAATATATAAAATAATAAATGATACAATGCAACAGTCCCCTCTGGGCGCAGAACAATCTGGAATACAATGATACAATGCAATGGGTGTGCGTGCGTGAAACAAGTTTGGTGAATAAGGTTATTTATTCATTCGTTACAAACCCCAACACGACCTGAACTCTAAGCCCTACTTGAAAAACTGACCCGAACCTCAGAAATTTTTCTCGGGTCCTGTCGGGCCCGGTTCAAAAGCCTTCATCAGCCAATTAACAAGGAAAATTGCATCTGTGTGAACTTCTGCAGTTAATCCAGGATGGACTTCAAAGACTTTAATCATTAATCTTACAGTTCAAACACAATCAATGTTTAAACACTGACCCTTAACACTTACTTAGTTTAATCATTTTAAACCATGACTTTAACTATACATAAGTAATATTTACATTATATTCATAATGTTAGTCAGAGGGGAACTGGCCCCCACAGTGAGTCTGGTTTAGGGTTAGGGTGGGGTTAGTCAGAGGGGAACTGGCCCCCACGGCGAGTCTGGTTTAGGGTTAGGGTGGGGTTAGTCAGAGGGGAACTGGCCCCCACAGTGAGTCTGGTTTAGGGTTAGGGTGGGGTTAGTCAGAGGGGAACTGGCCCCCACAGTAAGTCTGGTTTAAGGTGGGGTTAGTCAGAGGGGAACTGGCCCCCACGGTGAGTCTGGTTTAAGGTGGGGTTAGTCAGAGGGGAACTGGCCCCCACAGTGAGTCTGGTTTAAGGTGGGGTTAGTCAGAGGGGAACTGGCCCCCACGGTGAGTCTGGTTTAAGGTGGGGTTAGTCAGAGGGGAACTGGCCCCACAGTGAGTCTGGTTTAGGGTTAGGGTGGGGTTAGTCAGAGGGGAACTGGCCCCCACAGTGAGTCTGGTTTAGGGTTAGGGTGGGGTTAGTCAGAGGGGAACTGGCCCCACAGTGAGTCTGGTTTAGGGTTAGGGTGGGGTTAGTCAGAGGGGAACTGGCCCCCACGGTGAGTCTGGTTTAAGGTGGGGTTAGTCAGAGGGGAACTGGCCCCACAGTGAGTCTGGTTTAGGGTTAGGGTGGGGTTAGTCAGAGGGGAACTGGCCCCCACAGTGAGTCTGGTTTAGGGTTAGGGTGGGGTTAGTCAGAGGGGAACTGGCCCCCACAGTGAGTCTGGTTTAGGGTTAAGGTGGGGTCAGTCAGAGGGGAACTGGCCCCCACAGTGAATCTAGTTTAGGGTTAGGGTGGGGTTAGTCAGAGGGGAACTGGCCCCCACAGTGAGTCTGGTTTAGGGTTAGGGTGGGGTTGGTCAGAGGGGAACTGGCCCCCACAGCGAGTCTGGTTTAGGGTTAGGGTGGGGTTAGTCAGAGGGGAACTGGCCCTCACAGTGAGTATGGTTTAGGGTTAAGGTGGGGTCAGTCAGAGGGGAACTGGCCCCCACGGCGAGTCTGGTTTAGGGTTAGGGTGGGGTTAGTCAGAGGGGAACTGGCCCCCACAGCGAGTCTGGTTTAGGGTTAGGGTGGGGTTAGTCAGAGGGGAACTGGCCCCCACAGTGAGTCTGGTTTAGGGTTAAGGTGGGGTTAGTCAGAGGGGAACTGGCCCCCACAGTGAGTCTGGTTTAGGGTTAAGGTGGGGTTAGTCAGAGGGAACTGGCCCCCACAGTGAGTCTGGTTTAGGGTTAGGGTGGGGTGAGTCAGAGGGGAACTGGCCCCCACAGTGAGTCTGGTTTAGGGTTAGGGTGGGGTTAGTCAGAGGGGAACTGGCCCCCACAGTGAGTTTGGTTTAGGGTTAGGGTGGGGTTGGTCAGAGGGGAACTGGCCCCCACAGTGAGTCTGGTTTAGGGTTAGGGCGGGGTTAGTCAGAGGGGAACTGGCCCCCACAGTGAGTCTGTTTTAGGGTTAGGGTGGGGTTGGCCAGAGGGGAACTGGCCCCCACAGTGAGTCTGGTTTAGGGTTAGGGTGGGGTTGGCCAGAGGGGAACTGGCCCCCACAGTGAGTCTGGTTTAGGGTTAGGGTGGGGTTAGTCAGAGGGGAACTGGCCCCCACAGTGAGTCTGGTTTAGGGTTAGGGTGGGGTTAGTCAGAGGGGAACTGGCCCCCACAGTGAGTCAGGTTTAGGGTTAGTCAGAGGGGAACTGGCCCCCACAGTAAGTCTGGTTTCTCCCAAGGTTATTTTTCTCCATTAATCATCATCTTATGGAGTTTTGTGGTCCTCGCCACAGTCACCTTCAGCTGCTCACTGGGGTTATAAAAAAAAAGAGATGATAATTCTTCGGTTTAAAATGGGGGTCTGTGTATCTCAGTGAGTATTGACGGTGACTATCACACCTGGAGTCGTGAGTTTGAATCCAGGTCATGCTGAGTGACTCCAGTCAGGTCTCCTTAGCAACCAAATTGGGCCGGTTGGTAAGGAGGGTAGAGTCACGCTCAACGAGTCACGTGATAAGTTGCGTGGATTGACGGTCTCAGACGTGGAGGCAACTGAGATTCGTCCTCCGACACCCGGAGTGAGGCGAGTCACTACGCCACCACGAGTACTCAATGCCCATTGGGAATTCCAGATTGGGGAGAAAAAAGGGAGAAAAATAAATAAATTCTGTAAAACAGCATCATATGGTGAAGAGAAACTAATGAGAATGACACTTTTCAGATCGTTGCTACACCTCTGCTTGTTATACAGAGCGTCAGCTACAGGTATGTGTAGTTTTTTAGTCATTGCTTAAAAGAAACGTTCAAACATTTCTGCTTTCTATACGTGTTCTGTTTGTGTGTATTTGTGTGTAGATGACAACAGAATGCAAGAATTTCCTCGAGTACAGACAACAGCCACGTTCAAGCTCCTGTTTGCTTGATTCTCAGACCACAAACACCATTTAAATAAAAAAACACCAGCTTGCACTCTCTCTCTCTCTCTCTCTCTCTCTCTCTCTCTCTCTCTCTCTGTCTCTCTCGCTCTCTGTCTGTCTCGCTCTGTCTGTCTCGCTCTGTTTCGTGGCTCTTCAGAACTTCCTCAGGATTCAACTATGTAAATGGCAACAGGAAGTATCTCGCTCTGCCCTTCCCCCAGCAGAAGTTATGTAACATGTTTTCTGTCACAGCTGTTGCTTTGTTTAGTTTGATCTTTAGTTGAATTTATCATTTAGATCTTCTTGAGAAACTTTTACGACTCTATCCATATAACGCAAGTAATACGGGCGGGTCAACCTCCATATGAAGTATTATATAATCATCATAAATACTGACCTGTTGTGTGAGGAACTGACACACACTGAAGTTATGATTCAGCTGTAATGATGATAGTTATAATGGAGCACAATCCTTTGAGGTTTCTGTTGAAGTTTCTATTCTAACATTTCTGAAACAGCCCAATCGCATTCAACTTACACAAATGTGCATTATGCAGATTTATTGCACGTATCGTGGCAGTTCTGTGGGGAAATGTCCACTATGTGTTTTTCAGTTTAATGGTCTATTGAGTTTTAAATCAACAAAACTGACCTGCCTAACCTAAACCTAATCCTAATGAACAACAGCACCATGTCACTTTGTGTTCCCGTGTGGACTCGTGTGCTCTTCAGGACTCGTACCCGCTCCTCTAACATCACAAGTGCAACACTCCATCAGTCGAGCTCAATCTGATCACACTCGAACACGCTTGTACATGTAGTGACTGTGACGCAAGCGTTGAAATGAGTTACACGCTTTAGTAAACAGATGTCATGAGATAGCGTTGTGTGAGGAACAGGGTGAGAAGTTAGTCTTTATGTACTGATAATCTGCCGTTTAACTCGTGATTTGTGAGAAAGTGAATAAAAGTTGTTGATGTTTTAGTGCCTCAGTGTTCATTTCACCAGGAAACTGACGCGGAACGTAAACGAGACCATGAATCAATGAATCAATGAATTCCAGGTGAAGATGAAAGATCCACCAGTGACCTCACAGTCTAGCTTTAACCCAAATTAATTAATCATGTTCCTGTAACTCACTGTCCCAGTGTCTACATGTGTGATAACACGCCAGATTATATTCAAATTAAACTTATATAAAGCTGGAACAATCACACGTCAGTGAAAACTCCAAACCTGTCTTACAACAATCTCCTTAAATCAACTCCCGACATTATTCTAACCTAACTAATGCTGAACAAACCAACAGTGCAGTGTCCTGACAGCTCAGACCACTAACGACTGACAAAACTCTACCTGTAAAACAACTGTAGCTGTACACACACACACACACACACACACACACACACACACACACACACACACACACACATGCACACACATGCACATGCACACACACACACACACACACACACACACACACACACATACACACACTCACATGCATACGTACACACACACACACATGCACGCGCACAGGCACGTACGCACGCACACACACACACACACACACACACACACACACACACACACATGCACACACACATGCACATGCACACACATACACACACACACACACACACACACATGCAAACACACACACACTCACATGCATACGTACACACACACACACATGCACGCGCACAGGCAGGTACGCACGCACACACACACAGACACACACACACACACACACACGCACATGCACACACACATGCACATGCACACACATACACACACACACACACACATGCACACACACACACACACACACACACACACACATGCACACACACACACACACACACATGCAAACACACACACACTCACATGCATACGCACACACATGCACACACACACACACACACACACACGCACACACAAATGCACACACACACACGCATACACATGCACACGCACACACACACACACACACACACACACTCCACTGAGGTTCATGTGTAATGAATGAGGTGAGAAGTTTCCATCTCACCCAAATGTTTCTGCTGCACACTTCCTGCTTTTTTCTGATTGGCTGCTGACTTTTCTGCCTCTCCTTAGCAACAGACACACCCACAATGACTTTTAAACGGCAACAAAAACAAAGTTTCCCAGAAGTCACATGACGTGTGTGTGTGTGTCTGACAGCACTTCTGCACTTAAAGTTGAGTTAGAGTCGTTTTAATACAATATTTGAAATAACTTTCTGTTGTGTCTTTGTACTATAACAAAATTATATGAGCCGATATTCCATCAAGTGTTTGTTACTGTAATGTACTCTTCATAGAAACACACATACTTGAGTGGAGGGGGGATGCCAGGGGATGCCACCCCCCTCTTGTTGCCAGAAATACCAAAACACATCCCCCTTGTAAAACCACCGTCCCACCTTACCACGCCTTTAAAGTGTCTCAAACTAATCATGCAAGTCAAATATCTATCTGTCACTCACTCATGTTGTGTCGATGAAGTGACTCTAGGGGTCACTCTTGGGAGCCGAGACACCTCTGATCTTTGATTAAAGGCCAATGGGAATTGGCGGGTGGTATTTGCATGCCACTCTCCCGCACATACGGGTATAAAGGAGCTGGCGTGTGAACCGCTCATTCAGGTTTTGTCTTCGGAGCCGAGCGGTCGCTATTCTTTGAGAAATTAGCGAGCTGAATTCCCACGGCTCCCATTCCCCAGCATGCTTGCCCTGTTCAGGATTCAGGATGAGTGCGCCACTCGTCTCAGAGCGAGTTCGACCTCTTGTCCTGGGCCCGCGGCGATGATGAGCTGTTGAGCACAGCATCAGAGAGTGGGCTCATCCGGTCGGAAATGAAAGTCTCGGCTGGGCTTCCTTCTTCAGGTGAGGTCGCCCAGTCACACGCTGATGCGGAAACGATGGACGTGCTTTCCCGGGCGCTCACTTTAGTGCGTGTTAATAATGATTATAGATCAACGTTTCAATCCGTATTGCACTCATTATCATCAACTATTTCAACTATTCAGAAGTCTCACCTTTGACCCTTGAGTCAGATTCAGAGCATGAATATCTGTGAGTTTCACATGTTTCAGATACGAGTTTCTACATACATGTGTTACACAACAATGACAAAGGGAAATGCATTGTCACTGACCTCAAACACTGAAACAATGCTTCTGCATTACAGACACTAAATGCCACAGTTTGTCTCGAAATATGTTACAAATGCAGATGAACGTCACTGGCAACAACTTCAAGTCATGTAACACACACACAGAGGTTAAATTGGGCCGGAGCGCACCGGAGCGCAGCTCCGCCTCCTCAGGTCCACAACACACCCTGCCGGAGCTGAGCTCCGTCTCCTTCAGCACCAAATATTGTTATTCCACTTAAATTATTTTTCATCTCCTGACTCCTGGCAAATACATGGCATATGAGACTGAATAATTAGCAAGACTACACAGAGACACCCAGGCTACATGGAATTATCAGACGTCATAAATGCATTGTTCAGCACCCCGCCCACAACCATCAAGGGAAAACTGTCACTATTCTAAGACAGCGACGTTACCATGGAAACCCGCTAACGGCTAGAGCGATCGAATATAAAAATAGCATGTAGCTAGAACATGTTATATAACTAAAGCATGTTAGTTTACATGTTAAATGAACTACTAAATGAAGAATAACATCAGCTGCGTGAGCATCTAAAGTAATATATTGATTTTTAACAGTTTGCATATACTGTAGGTGCACGACAGTGACGCCAGACTGCTCCTGTCTGTACATGAGCCCATTATTATCCCATTTGTTACCTAATATTTATACACATATTACACAGAAGGAAAGGCTCCTCATTACCATGGTTAGGTCAGTGTGCTAGTCTTAAATAATAGTAATAATAATAATAAATGAATGTATTTATGAAAAATAAATACTAGCTGAAACACATCTTGAAACTTTAAACTGCCACTGTTGATGTCTAATAAATGTTACCTTTAGATTATTTCATTTGAAACTGAAATATTTTGTCAAAATATAACAGTTCCTTTTACTGTAAAATCCTGAAACAAATTTGTAAATGTGATGTGAGTAATTATTAATATTTTTAACTATTTTGGTAAAGGGGCCACATCGGGTTTTAAGTAGTGCATGGGGTGGGGGCACATTGTAATGCTTTTGAGATACAATGTTCTGCATTGATTTGGTTTTTGTAACTTTTAAGGCCAGAAATAGTTGTGTACTCAATTTTCTGAAGTGTATCTGTGACTAATGGGACTATTCTGCAATTGCCTAAAGTATTATATTGCTCTCAAAGATAGATACTTTTCTATCAGGCATTACAAAACTCAATAAAGGTGGAGATTATCATTTTTTTTCCAACTCTACTTCCCTGTTAATTTGTTATTCAGTTTTACTAATAATAAAAAAAACTTTATAGAACGTTTAATGTTTCTTGCAAAGCGGCTGAGTTTACTTTTTTTTTTCTTTACCCGTTTACATGCTAAAAGTGTCCTGATCGCTTTCTCCTCGATGGTTTTCAACACTCAACAGAATAACACAGGCTGCATGAATATGATAAATAATTACTGCAAGAGTTACATTAACATACAGGTGCTGAAGGGACTTCAACGTTTCTAAATTGTACAAATAAAAAATACATTTACATATTCGTCTCTGGCTTGCAATATTTTCAAACATATTCCTTTCATACATTTTACTGAGGGTGAAATCCGTTGCCTGCCTGTTAACATTCAAGATAAAAAATTATAATAAAATAAGTGAATTGTAAAGTATTTGTCTTTGTTTGAATAACTACTCAACCCTACCTTACGCATTAATACTGGAAAAAGAGCCCCATTGGTGTAAAAACCCTAAGTCATTTTACGGCGGGATTTTGAATGATGACCATTCACCGTAAATAAGGGCTCCCCCTCCCTACAAAAGCCAATTTAACCACTGCACACACACACACACACACACACACTCACAACACAATCACACACACACACACTCACAACACACACACACACACACACACACACACACACACTCATACACACACACACACACTCCTTTGCGAGATTTTACAATCTCCAGGTTGAGTCAGTATCGTCCTGTGTTCTCTCAGGTCCGAGCCCGTAGAACTCGGTAACACGCCGACAAACTGGCCAGGTGAATCGCTTGTGTTCCCACAGCTGAGGTAAAACTGTGCGCCTGTTTCTCCCAGGAGACTCCATCTCTCGGATTCCTGGAGGATTCCTCCCTAGCCCTTGTGGGTCCGCAGTTCAGGGGAGGAACTCGCCGACCCATTCCACTGCAGGTCTACCCTGTACTGGAATAGGTGCTCCACAGGCCAAAGACTCCTACGCGGACTCCCCCTGTGTGTATTATCCGCGGTACTGTCCCCTTACAAAAGTGGACTCGCATTTTCCTTAGGTAGTCCCCGTTTGCCCTCCGGTCACCGTGTTGTAGCAACTTCCCCCTCCTTGAGGCTTGATCTACAACCGCGCCACTTTCCACATGTCGCCTAAAGAGCCCATGTGACATATTCACCATGCTTACCTCCCCTTTCGGGTAGGTGTGGTCTCCGCAGGGTCTTTTCCCCCTGAAAGAATAGGAAACTGGGTAAGACCCCCTTCCCTCGATGCATGTAAGGGCCCTGGCCGTTATTGCTCTATGCGAGAAACATAAGAGAGAAAAGAGGCCCAGCCAGGCTTGGCCCGTTCCCAGTTTGGCAACTGTCACCTTGTTCCCCTTGTCAGAGTAACCAGAAGGATTCTGATGACTTTATGGGGCATTGGGGAAGGGTGCGTGCAGCCGGATACAGCTGGTCGCATTTGCACGGAAGAATACCTGCCCGCTCCTGTGTCAGCAGTTCACGTACACGGCTCAGCGCATGGCACGAATTAATTGGGACCCCTAGTGTCGCTTCTTCGACACAACATCGAAGTGAGCGACAGACGGGGAACGTCTATGTAACCTCCGTTCCCCGATGGAGGGAACGAGACGTTGTGTCCTCCCTGCCACGTCGCTGAGCCGAGCCTCTGTAGTGGGCGGACCATTTCCGGCTCCTCAGAAAAATCCTGAATGAACTCATAGTATTTGCCCGCTTAAATACCCATATGTCCGGGGGCGGGACATGCAAATACTGTCTGCCAACTTCTCATTGGCCTTTTTTCATAGATCAGAGGCATATTCGGCGCTCAAGAGAGACCCCTAGTGTCACTTCTCCGACACAACGTCTCGTTCCCTCCATCGGGGAACGGAGGTTACATACTTAACCTAGACGTTTTATAATATGCACAGATGTCGTGTGATGTACTGAGAACATAATAACCCAGAGCTGTAGCTCCAATAACATGAATGTTGTTATATAATCACTGAACAACAGCTGATTGAGTTTCCATATATGAAACTTCTTTTGATTTGAACTCAGTACTGATAAACCGTCACTTCTGTGATTAAAGCCAGTAAATGATTTCCATGAATCTCTGCGTGACATTACAGATGTTATATGGTCCTACAGATACATTTATACAGTATGTTTATGATGTGTCGGTGTCTTTCAAATGAACATGCACACATTTACACAGCGATGACATATTAAATCCATAAACCTTTGATCCTTGAGTTACATCATCACAATGGAAATATTCAAACCTCCTTTACTTTCTGTACACACCGGCATGTGAAGAGGACATATAGAAATATCAGGATCAAACTCCAGTGGAGGTCTGGATGTGTCATCTCATCCGAAATGTTCAATGGGCTCATAAAGATCTCACTTTAGTGCGTGTTAATAATGATTATAGATCAATGTTTCAATCCATAATTCATTATCATGAGTCTGTTGTAATATACAGAAACTATTTCAACTATTCAGAAGTCTCACCTTTGACCCTTGAGTCAGATTCAGAGCATGAATATCTGTGAGTTTCACATGTTTCAGATACGAGTTTCTACATACATGTGTTACACAACAATGACAAAGGGAAATGCATTGTCACTGACCTCAAACACTGAAACAATGCTTCTGCATTACAGACACTAAATGCCACAGTTTGTCTCGAAATATGTTGCAAATGCAGATGAACGTCACTGGCAACAACTTCAAGTCATGTAACACACACACACACACACTCACAACACAATCACACACACACACACACACACACATATACACACACACTCACAACACACACACACACACACACATATACACGCACACAATCACACACACATACACTCCGCCTTAGATGGCTCCGCCCCTCCAGCCTTCTAAGGCTCTGCCTCCCATGGCTCCATCCCTCAAGCCTTTCTAAGGCTCTGCCTCCCATGACTCCACCTTCCATGACTCTGCCTTCCATGGCTCCGCCCCTCGAGCCTTCTAAGGCTCTGTCTCATATGACTCCGCATTCCATGGCTCCGCCCCCTAGCCTTCTAAGGCTCTGCCTCCCATGACTCTGCCTTCCATGGCTCCGCCGCTTGAGCCTTCTAAGGCTCTGCCTCCCATGACTCCGCCTATCGAGCCTTCTAAGGCTCTGCCTCCCATGACTCTCCCTTCCATGGCTCCAACACCTCGAGCCTTCTAAGGCTCTGTCTCATATGACTCCGCATTCCATGGCTCCAACACCTCGAGCCTTCTAAGGCTCTGCCTCCCATGATTCTGCCTCCCATGACTCCGCCTTCCATGGCTCTGCTCCTAGAGCCTTCTAAGGCTCTGCCTCCCATGACTCCGCCCCTCAAGCCTTCTAAGGCTGTGCTTCCCATGACTCCGCCTTCCATGGCTCTGCTCCTAGAGCCTTCTAAGGCTCTGCCTCCCATGACTCTGCCTTCCATGGCTCCGACACCTCGAGCCTTCTAAGGCTCTGCCTCCCATGATTCTGCCTCCCATGACTCCGCCTTCCATGGCTCCGCCCCTCGAGCCTTCTAAGGCTCTGCCTCCCATGACTCCGCCCCTCAAACCTTCTAAGGCTCTGCTTCCCATGAGTCCGCCTTCCATGGCTCCGACACCTCGAGCCTTCTA
>NC_068285.1:5174183-5219183 GCF_025860055.1 Xyrauchen texanus
GGATTAGTTTCTCAAAACATTTAGTGATAATGGGAAATAGAGAAACTGGGCGATAGTCATTAATGCAGTTCACTGCACTTTTCTTTGGTACTGGAATAATTGTAGCTGACAGGCAGTTGGGAACTTCAGACTTTAGTAGCGAGAGGTTAAAAATGGTAGTAAATACCTCTGCTAACTCTGCACAGGTCTTGAGGATCCTTCCGGTAACTCCATCTGGACCAGATGCTTTCCTCACGTTGACTCTGTGCAGGATAGATCTGACCTGATATTGGTCCAGCCGAATGGGATCGTCCTTTCCTGGTAGTACAGGATGAATGCTGGCCTTTCTGTCCCGGTGGTCGAAACGAGAGTAAAAAGGTTCAGAGTGTCTGTCAGTGTGCTCTCTGTGGAATTTGTGACTGTGTAGCTGTCCTTGTAGCCAGTGAGAGACTTAATCCCCTGCCACATACATCTGTAGTTATTACTAGTAAAGTGGTCCCCTATGTGCTGGTTGTACCTGCACTTGGCCTCTCTGATGCCCCTCATCAGGCTTTATAGGCTTGCAGGTCCCCAGATTTAAACGCTGAATCCCATGCTCTGAGCAGGGTCCTCACCTTGCTGTTGAAACACGGTTTCTGGTAAGGGAACACTTTAACAGCTTTCGTTTCAGACACATTCTCAGCAATACAGTTATATAGGCTATGACAGTCCTGGAGGGCTGAGGTGGCTTCCTTAGTCCATATTTTGACTGTCTTCATGACTGGTCACTGTCTACAGCTGAGAGGTACATTTTCTGGAATCAGGGTCAGAGACAGATGATCTGAGAGCCCCAGATGTGGCAGAGGGTTGGCTTTATAGGCATGTGGAATGTTGCAGTAGACTTGATCTGTTCTTTCCTCTTGTCGGGAAGTTTACATACTTATGGAATCTGGGCAGAACAGACTTCAAATTGGCACGATTAAAGTCCCCTGCTGTGGTTGTGCTGTCAGATACTGGCTAATTGAGTGCTGTAGCTTCTCCATGGCTAACCTAGCATTACCTAGTTAACCTATCCGTCCGTCCGTCCATCCGGCGACTCATTCACCCGTTCACACTCACACAGAGCTGCCAAGGAGGTTGCACCCAACACACTTTAGGTAAAAAACTCTGAACAGATTAATTCAAATGAGCTGCTCGCTATATAAATATTTATTTCTATTTTCATTTGAAATGCAGAACGACTGGTTTTCGTTTGTACAGGGGAAAGTTCTGATAAATTTTAAGAGTATTTGATTTGAGACCCTTTGCAATGCTTTCATGGCAACCAAAGTGTGTTAGTTTAGTGCATTGAAATGCAATGGATATGTGTCCTGTGTGTCATCGAACACGTTTTAGTACGTCATTCACATGTGAGTGTGACAACCACATGCAAATAGTGTATTCACATAAAACATCCACAGAACCTTTTTACAGGAATACTTACAATCAGTTTGCATGTGGAAACAGGAAGTGCTAAATTTGAATGTGAATCCTTCACCAGAATCTGATCATGATTATTCTCTTCCAGCACAAATCAAATGAAGCTTTTCAGCATCAGTAGCTGAGGAGCAGTTAGTTTCTCCTGAGCTGTTTCAACTTTAATGTTTGTGTGTGATTATGATACCTTTATTTGGAAATTATAATGCTTCTACTATGTAAAATGGGTCTGTTTGCTAGTTATCTAGCAGCTGCATAGCAACCACACATTAGCAATTGCATAGGTTGCCCTAGTAACTACCTAGAACACCTTAGCAACCATATAGTGACACTCTAGCAACCACTCAGAACACCTTAGCAACTGTAAAGAAATGCTGTAGCAACCACCTTGAACACCTAAGAAACCACATAGGAATGCCCTAGCAACAACTCAGAACACCTTAGCAACCATATAGGAATACCCTAGAAACCACTCTGAACACCTTAGCAACTGCACAGCAATGCCGCAGCAACCACTCAGAACACCTTAGCAACCAAAAAGGAATGCCCCAGCAACCACTCAGAACACCTAAGCAACCAAATAGGAATGCCCTAGCAACCAACCAGAACAGCTTAGTAACAGCATATCAATGCCCTATTGAAACCACCTAGAACACCTTAGCAACCATATTGGAATACTACAGCAACCACCCAGAACACCTTAGCAACCACATAGGAACACACTAGCAACCACCCTGAACACCTTAGCACCTGCATATGGACACACTAGCAACCACCCAGAACACCTTTGCAACCATATAGGAATGCCCTAGCAACAACCTACAACACCTTAGCAACTGCATAGGAATGCCCTAGCAACTAACCAGAACATCTTAGCAACTGCATATCAATGCCCTATTGCAACCACTCAGAACACCTTAGCAACCATATAGGAATGCCAAAGAAACCACTCAGAACACCTTAGCAACTGCATAGGAATACCCCAGAAACTACTCAGAACACCTTAGCAACCATATTGGAATGCCAGAGCAACCACCCAGAACACCTTTGCAACCATATAGGAATGCCCTAGCAACAACCCAGAACACCTTAGCAACCATATAGGAACGCCCTAACAACCACCTACAACACCTTAGCAACCAACATAGGAATACCCTATCTGTCTGTCTGTCTTTGCTATTTATTTATCTCTGTCTATCTGTCTTTGCTTTCTATGTGTCTGTCTACCTCGCAGTCTTCCCTATCTATCTGTCTGTCTCTCAGTCTTTCCTATCTATCTGTCTGTCTTTCCTCTCTATCTGTCTGTCTGTGTCTCTCAGTCTTTGCTATCTGTCTGTTTAATCTTTAATCTTCAAGGCCTTTTAAACGATTTTAAACGTTCAGTCAAGGCTTTATAAAGTCAACATTCAAAGTTCTTCGTGACAAAAGTAAATTTTCTAGTTAACCCTTTATTTTTCTTTTGGTCCAAAGTTGAACTATGATCTGAAAGAGTAAAATACCATTTTAAACTGCAAATGAATGTTGTGATAAATGGAAATGGAAATGAAATATAAAAGTCCTGTTTCATTTCTGCAGAGCTACACGCCCACCAGAAGCCTGCGGTCGGCTAAGGAACGTCGCCTTGTTGTACCAACACAAAGAGGCACCAAAACACTTTCCTGAACTTTCGGCTTCATTGTACCACGTTGGTGGAATGACCTTCCCAACTCCATCCGTGAAGCCGTCTCACTCTCTGTCTTCAAAATATGGCTAAAAACATCTTTCCATGAGCACTAAACCAGTCACTAAAAAAATAATTCTTGTTGCACTTCAATCTATTTAATCTGTTTTAAATACTGTTCTGATGTAGTGAAACTTTGTAACATGGCACTTTTCCTACCACTGTCTCCTTAAGATGATTCGATAATGTTTCAGAAACATATGCAACAATCCAGTGGATATTGGGTTTCTGGTGAATATTAACAGTTCTTTCAGATTTTCTTGCTCACATTGAAGCTTCAGAACATTCTCAATCATGCTGGATCATTTTTCATTTAAATTGTTATGCTGATAAAAGAACTAGAAAAGTCAAGTCAATTTTATTTGTTTAGCGCCATTCACAACACACTTCGAGCAGCTTTACAGAAGATCAGCATTAACAGATGATAAAACTGTAATGTCTATAATGTTGATGAATCATCATTGTGTAATTAGATCAAATACGGTTGTTTATCGTGTTTAAAAATAAGTAATTAAATAATAATTGTATTTATAACCCCAGTGAGCTGCTGAAGGCAACTGTGGCAAGGGGCCAGTTCCCCTCTGGCTAACATCATGAATATAATGTAAATATTACTCAGAGTGGCCCTAAAACTGATCCCTGTGGCACTCCATACTTAACTTTTGTTTGGTTTGACAATTCCTCATTTACTCAGACAAAGTTGTAGCGGTCTGCTAAATATGACCTAAACCATGCTAATGCAACTCCACAAATTCCAACATAATTCTCCAGCCTATTCAAGAGAATGTCGTGATCTATCGTGTCGAATGCAGCACTAGATCTAAAAGCACTAGAAGAGAAATGCAGCCGCGATCAGATGATAAGAGTCATGTGTAACTCTGATAAGTGCAGTCTCTGTACTGTGATGAGGCCTAAATCCTGATTGAAATTCTTTGTATATACTATTTCTCTGTAGAAATGAACATATTTGGGAGGATACTACCTTTTCTAGTATTTCTGACATAAACGGGAGATTTGAAATCGGTCTATAATTAGCAAGTTCTCCAGGATCATGTTGTGGCTTCTTAATAAGCGGTTTGATATCTGCCATTTTAAAGTTTCTTGGGACATGTCCTAAGCATAGCGAGGAGTTAATAATATTAAGAAGAGGTTCTAATATTACAGGAGATACCTCTTTTAAGAGCTTAGTTGGTATTGGATCTAACAAACAAGTTGTGGCTTTTGATGTTTCGATAAGTTTTGTTAGCTCTTCATGACCTATGATAGCGAAGGATTGAAGTTGCACATGAGGGAAATTATTCGACACTGTTTTCTGAGGTGCTATGACAGATGATTGCATAATTCCAATTTATTTCTGATTATTTCAATTTTATCTGTGAAGAAATTCATGAAGTCATTACTCTTGAGCTGTGACGTAATATCTGGTTCGGTTGAGGCTTTATTCCTAACCAATTCAGCCACAGTACTGAATAAACATCTAGGATTGTTGTGGTTATTTTCTATGAGTTTACCAAAATATGCTGACCTGGCAGCTTTGAGTGCGTGTCTGTAGCTACAGACACTATCCTTCCATGCACCACGAAATACTTCTAATTGTTTATTCTTCCACATGCGCTCCATTTTCCGAGCTGCTCTCTTGAGAGCATGAGTGTGATCATTGTACCATGGTGCAGGGCCTATCTTTTTAATTTTCTTTAATGGAAGTGGGGCGACAACATCAAGGGTGCTAGAGAAGACTGCATTAAATGTTTTGTTATTTCATCAAGTTCTTCTGGGCTTTGGGGTTTATTGAGTGTATGAGATAGATCTGGAAGAGTATTAGTGAAGTGATCTTTAGTGGTGGAAAGAATAGTTCTACCTGAACGATAGCGTGGTGTAGATTGAGTAACATTTGCTGATTGCAGCATCCAAGAGACGAGGTAATGATCCGAGATGTCATCGCTCTGCTGCAGAATTTCTATATTATCAACATCAACTCCATATGAAAGAATTAAATCTAGCGTATGATTATGGCGATGAGTTGGTCCTGTTACATTTTGTCTGACTCCAAGAGAGTTGAGAATATCGATAAATGCTAATCTCAATGTATCATTTTCATTATCTATGTGAATGTTGAAGTCACCAACAATTAAGACTATCTACAGTAACTACAAGATCTGATAAAACATTTGCAAATTCACAAAGGAAATCTGAATAAGGCCCGGGTGATCTATACACTGTAGCAAGGGTAAAGGACGACAGAGATTTTTTATTTATATCTGATGGTGTCACATTAAGCATTATTAGTTCAAAAGACTTACATTTATATCCTGTCCTCTGAGTAACACCAAAAACTTCACTGTAAATTGTAGCAACACCTCCTCCTCGACCCTTCAGACGAGGCTCATGTTTATAACAATAACCTGGGGGAGTAGATTCATTTAAACTAATATATTCATCCGGTTTAAACCAGGTTTCAGTCAAACAGAGCGCATCCAATCTATGATCTGTAATCATTTCATTAACAATTAGTGCTTTGGTAGAAAGAGATCTAATGTTTAGTAGCCCTTTTTTTATATGATGTGTATTTTTTATTTGTTTGTTTTGTTCAAGTTTGACTTTATTCAAATTTGTCCTAATGATTTAGTGGGTGTATTGTGTTTGGTAGTTCGGGGAACAGACACAGTCTCTATGAGATATCTAGGTAATACAGTATAGATTTGTCTATAAATCCTATTTTATTCTTCAGACACCACTCAGACATCCAGCCATTCAGTGTCACCACGACGAGCAGGGAGGGGACCAGAGCATATTACAGTGTCTGACATCGTTTCTGCAAGTTCACACACCTCTTTAACATTATATCTAGTGATCTCTGACTGGCAAAGCCAGACATCATTAGTGCCGACATGAATAACAATTTCAGAAAATCTACATTAGCATTAGCCAGCACTTGTAAATATGATCTGAGGTCACATGCTCTGGCACATGAAATGCAATTAACAATGGTGGTTGGAGTCTATATTTCCACGTTCCTTACAATAGAAATTACCAATAGCAATCAATAACCAATAACTTTCAACATGATTCTCAGTGGGTGCATCACTGATTGGGGAGAAACGATTGGAAACCCTAACAGGAACGGGAAAGTGGTGTCTCTTTGCTGATTGAGTATGCCGCCAAGACGTCACATAAATGCCCTGCTGCAGGGGCTCTATAACCGGAACCAAAGTGTGTGTGTTGCTCTCTGTACTACCAACATCCGAAACAGTATCTGACATTCGGATGAGAGTCTCTAACTCATTAACCTTCTCCATTAGCCTGACTAATTCCTTACATTTATCACAAGTGAATCCCTCACTGCTGACGGAAGAAGCTATAGTAAACATGTGACATGCAATGCATGAACAAATAACATGAGCGGATGCCATGACTTACCGCAAATTGTTTGTTGTTTTTTTTTTTAATTGAATTTTTTTTTTTTTTATTGCAAGTTAACAAAACATTGTAGTTTATACAAGATAAAAAATCAGTGAATTATATACACATACAAAAGAAAGAAAGACGTACATGGAGCAAACACAAAGTAAACAAAACAAAAACCAGCACAAAAAAAACAAAAAACACGACAAAAAAAAAAGAGCTAAATATAAATATATCGATCTAGTGATGTATGCAGGTACATTGGTAAGTTTAAGCAATGGGATATTTTAGAGATTTAGATAGAAGCAATATTGAGATATTCATAGTAATTGTAATAGAATTGTAGTAGAGACCCAGTATTCATACTAATAATAATAATTATAACAAAGATATAAATAGTAGCGATAGTAGCGGTAGCAGTGGCAACAAACAGCATTCATGATAATAATAGGTGTAGTAGGAGTAGTGGTAGCACTGTATTTATAATAATAATAATAGTAATTATAATAATACATATAGATCAGTAAATAAAATTATTGTGAATATACACTATTCTCTAGGGCTGGGAGCCATTCTACCGCTGCCGGTGAGCACAACCAACAGACCTCCCCGACATAGACCCCCACCGTCAGCGACACCCAACCCCAACAGTTACGCCTCTATGTTTCGCTGAGTCTTCCTCCGCAGAGTAAGATGGGGCACCATAACAGGCACCTCCAGACCAAGCTCACCTAGTCTGGTTGTGACCTGACAGGACATAGGTCATGTTTGGTTGCCCCTTTGTTTTTTTTTTTTGTTTTTTTTTTCTTTTTATTCCTTGTTTTGTTCTTTGGTAATCTGTGGCTTAGACCCTGGTGTGCACTGGTTAGCTCCCTAGCCAGATACACCACATCCAGCCCAGATATCCGTCCACCATATTTATTTTGCATGACGGAAGGGATCGGGGGCATGGGCATGTTACTAGTGTTACTAATGACCATGTCGACAAGATGTGCCAGTCGCACCCACCAACAGCACCTAGAACAGCTGCCTGGCCCAGGTCCTTTATATTTACTAGGAATATAAATGGTTTTATAATATCAATACCACCATCCCTACTACCACCATCTCCAAAAAAAATAAAAAAAAATAATAATAATCATAATAATATTAATATGCGGTTTTTCCATGAAAAATGAAGAGTATAACTTATCATAATATATACACACATATATACACACATGAATGATGTATTTAATAACACTCTTATTTAGATTAATTACTTAACTTATTTATTATAGGGATAGTTTGTATTTATGCATACTGAATATCCTTATTATTAATTCATTCTATATACCAAAGACTGTAGATTTTAGTTGAGGCATCAACTCCCTAGCTAGTTTTAATCAATATTTAAGGATGACAGCAATGGACTGAAAATGTTATTAAATTTGTATAGTTGGTTTTTAATTGCTAACGTTTGTTTCTCTTTAATAATATGATCCCTTAGTAGATGTAGCCATTGTGTAATTGATATTTGGTATTTATTTTTCCAATTGAGTAGTATTGTTTTCTTGTGATAGCTAGAGATAAGAGCAGAGGTTTTGAGTGTTCAAAGGAGGGGTTCATTTGAGATGTGTCACCTAAAAGACATAATAATGGGAGTGCATTCATTGTGATTTTAAAGAATTCTGATAGTTTATTAAGGATATCTATCCAGAACTGATGAACCGGTGGGCATAGCCAGAGTGCATGAAGGTAAGTGTCCGTGTATTTAAACTGCAGTTAGTACATCTGTCTGAAGTTACTAATCCCATTTTAAACATCTTACGCTGTGTTATGTGAGTTCTGTGTATAATTTTATACTGAATTAACTGGATGTTTATGTTTGTACTTAAGATAAAAGTGTTTCTGCAAATTGTTTTCCACAATTCCTCATTTGTGTTGATATTGAGATCTTTTTCCCATTGTTTAACTGGTACTACTATTGTTTTAGTGTCTATAGATGATATTAGTGTATAATTTACTAAGTGTTTTAATGAATTACTAATTGTGGTGATATGTTTTAGAATTGAGGGAGGTTGTGCAATATCCTTGTCTCCAATTGTAGTTTTAATAGAATTCCTAATTTGTAAGTAATAGTAATACTGTTCTTTTCCTAAATTAAATTTCTGAGTTAATTCTGTGAATGTAGCGAAGGTGTTGCCAGTAAACAGGTGATGTAGATGTGTGATACCTTTCTTTTTCCATTTAATGTTGTTTAGCGGAATTTTGTTGAGAGTAAAATCAGGATTATGCCATATAGGTGAGTTGGTATGTGGTGTCAGCTCATGTTTTGTCAATGTATTAATTTGCCACCAAGCGGTGAGAGTTGTTTTAATTGTTACGTTCTTAAAGAGATTGTTTTGTTTGATTTTTTCTGTGAGGGATGGGAGATCAGATATAGTTATTTCTTTGCATTCTGTTTGTTCTAACTCTAGCCATGGGTTTTGGGGGTTGTCACCTTTGATCCAGTTGCAAAAGTATTGTAGATGGGACGCTAAGTAATAGTAATGGAAATTTGGTGCTGCTAGGCCGCCTTGAGATTTATTTTTTTGAAGTGACAACGAATTATAATTAATTAGGAATATACATCATATGCAGACAGGCTGTATTAATTTTCAGAACACCTTAATGGAATTAATCCGTACCGCAACCAATCAGTTCATCCACCGAACCACTTTGCTGGACACTCTTGATCAATTCTCCCGAAGGTTTATTCTTAGTATAAGCTGACTAATCAAAGCACGTTAACTTACTTTGATAATATCAGCTCGTAGCTTTAGATCGCACATTAAAGAGGCTTTGTTCTATGACCAACAAACACAGACAATCAAGCATATAATTGGGTTTAATACAAGGAACTAGGATATATCACTACACTTAACAAACATAGAACACATTTAACAACAAACATTTAACATAGAACAAACAAAGTAAAACAGGAAGGAAAATAAAGAGATTACAGTGATAGCAAACTTGTTACAACAGTTAAACCTTAAGAGCCAGCACGGGAATTACACACTTTAACGCATTATTTGCATTCAGAATTAATGAGTTCATGATTTTCCGTTCATAATCTACAGTCCCCCTTTTCGTCGGATGAAGTCCCTGTGGAGACATCATCGGACGACAATCATCACAATGACGGATGGCAGGTGAATCATGAGGGTTTTGTAGCAGGTGGTTATTAGGGCTGTGACCAGCTGTGTTTGAGCAAAGTCGTTCTGGAAGACAGTAAACAGCTGTTTCACGGAGTTCACTGTCTGGTTCAGTAAAACGCTGTGAGTGTTGAGAATTACCACCGTTCCTCTCAAGGTCTTGCCGATGGTCTGCAGGGATGCACTCTGTGTGGTGAGTTGCTCTTTTAGCTGTTGTTGGGCGAAAGCAAATGTTGCTATCCGGTCCCGGTGTAACTCGTCGAGGTACTGGTGAGTGGTGCAGGCTGTGACGAGGCTGGAGTCTCCTGGCTGATACAGCAGATGCAGTGGCAGTGTCATCTGCCACGCAGTCATTAGTTCGAAGGGAGACACGCGAGTTGAGTCCTGCGGGGTAGCTCTGAGGGCCATTAGCACCAGCGGGAGTTTTACATCCCAGTCTTTCTGATTGGCAGACACATACTTTTTCAACATACTGACCACGGTTCGATTCGATCGTTCCACTTGGCCAGATGAGATTGGATGATGACTGATGTGTAGTTGAACTTGGACCCCCCAGGAGTTTCCAGATCTGCTGCATAATCTCGGCTGTAAAGTGAGTGCCTCTGTCTGAGTTGACTCTCAGGGGCAGTCCGAACCTGGAGAAGATGTGGTTCATTAGGAGGTATGCCGTGGTCTGGGCAGTGTCATTGGGTGCTGGAAGACACTCTACCCAATTTGTGAACTGGCACACGACTGTGAGGAAGTATTTGTTGCCCCTCGTCGACCTGGGCAGAGGTCCTACCCAGTCGATTTGGAGGTCTGACCATGGGAATGTGACTCTTCTGCATTGCAGTGGAGCTATGTGGTTTGGGTTTGCCGGTTGAAACTGGCAGCAAACCAGGCATTCTCTGACATATTCTGCCACATGTTTCTGCATGCAGGGCCAGTATGCCACTTGCTTCAGTGTCTCATAAGTGGCTCTGGCGCCGTGGTGTCCGGCACATGCCACGTCGTGGGCATATGACCGGAAAATCATGAACTCATTAATTCTGAATGCAATGCACACATTCTTGCGAAGGGTCCTAAAACCTCCACACATGGTTACTCTCCCCACACCCCCCTCCTTAGATGAGAAAGGAATGTGAGAAATTGAAAGACACACACGTTCCTACCATTTAAAACCCAGAAATTGCTTATTTTAAGGAAATATGTTTAATCCCCGTATGCTTGGGTATTTCTGCTGTTATATCAAACTAGTTAAGATTGTTTAGTTGTGTAGTTAAACTCTGAGGGCTTATATAAAGAGTCTAAGAATATATATTCACTTTTAAGTGTACCAAATACAAGTTTCTTGGTATCAAATTAAACCTTACGACTCGCCCTAGCTGAATATATATATAAGGTTACATTAAAATGTATTCTGCTATGTTTTACCATCTTTTGAGTGATTCAAACCACATCCGGACCCTGTTGTAAATTAGGCAAATGACTAGCCTTGACAAGACAAAGGGAACCATCTCGCGCCAAAACTGAGGAGCCTCATTGGGTCATTCCTCCCAAAGGAGGTGTGACCTCCCTACCTTAAAAGTCAGGATCAGGTGTTGAATCTTTCTCTTATCTCTTTGTCCTGCTCTTGTCCTCTGATCTCACTTCAAGCTCTCTTGCTTTTTCTTCCCTTTTTGTGTTACTCTCGTCCGACATGTCTTTTATTTTATTTGGTGTTTATCTCAGTCTTTTCCTTGTCTTCGGACAAAACTCAGCTCCCTCAGTCAACAACTACTCTTTAAGACGTTTTGAACTTCCCGCGAGCGATCCACGCTCAGGAAGCACCAAGAGAAGGCCTCCATCTCACGGACGCAACGAGGACACAATAAACACGCAGTCTTGTTCAGCGACACAAAGGTCCATTGTGCAAGTATTATTCCATCTAAATTCAAATGCGTTAAAGTGTGTAATTCCCGTGCTGGCTCTTAAGGTTTAACTGTTGTAACAAGTTTGCTATCCCTGTAATCTCTTTATTTTCCTTCCTGTTTTACTTTGTTTGTTCTATGTTAAATGTTTGTTGTTAAATGTGTTCTATGTTTGTTAAGTGTAGTGATATATCCTAGTTCCTTGTATTAAACCCAATTATATGCTTGATTGTCTGTGTTTGTTGGTCATAGAACAAAGCCTCTTTAATGTGCGATCTAAAGCTACGAGCTGATATTATCAAAGTAAGTTAACGTGCTTTGATTAGTCAGCTTATACTAAGAATAAACCTTCGGGAGAATTGATCAAGAGTGTCCAGCAAAGTGGTTCGGTGGATGAACTGATTGGTTGCGGTACGGATTAATTCCATTAAGGTGTTCTGAAAATTAATACAGCCTGTCTGCATATGATGTATATTCCTAATTAATTATAATTCGTTGTGTTTGATTATCTATATATATCTGAAGCAGATTTTTGGGCTATATGACCCCTGTTTTAGGGGCAATTTAGAATGTATTGTTATCTAGTTCAAACCATATGATTAATCATTGATTACGATCATTAATATTAATTGTACATTCCCCAAACCTGAACCAAGAAACCCTACAATTGTTATAATCTCTAACAATCAAGTGCAACTTTAAGGGTTGTAATACGGTTCTGTAATACAATATAGTCTTACACAACATCACTATAACAACTCTTGTAAATTAAACCAACGTCAGTCCTAAAACTGTGCAGTTCAGTAGTAGCCCATGTTTAACAACATCTGCAAGCCCATAAGCCCTTCAGTCCAGCGTTTCCATGGAGACCATAGTGTGATCACATGACTGCTTTGGTAAGTGGAAGGCTTGTGGGCTAGCGGTTAATAACCAGTAACGGTGATCTGTTATTGCATTGATGCTTAAACTTGAGGAATGTTCTGATTTTGAGTGTTATTTTGTTGGCGAGGTGCTCCAGATGTGATTCCTTCAGTGTCTGCGGCAGGCTGAGCAGATTCTCCTCTGATACTCGACTGATCCAGTGTTGGATTCGCCCCATCGGACTCTCTGCGCTCTGTAACGCCAGTCTTCGGTGCGATCTTTGTCCTTGCTCGCACAGGCAATTCACAAACCGCTGCAGACGTCGCACAGGAGTTTTCTGCTTTGCGAACAGACTTGAGAGAATCGGACGGAATAAATCCACCCAACCTGAAAAAACACAAACAAACCCGGCATCACAGTTTACCCCAACACTGTCTCCTGACCACTTCAAATCATTTCAACAAGATGGCGAAAGTGTAAGAAAAGGTTACTTTTCTTACAATTAATTATAGACAGACAGACAAATACACAGACAGAAAGACAGACAGACAGGTGTGTGTGTGTTTGTACCTCACCTTTCTCTGTGATATGGTTGCACGTGGCACACACATTATCATGCCACTTGGATCCCGTCAGCACCAGCTGTTCATCTGACCCACATGAGCTGTGAGTGACGCATGCTGCATGTTCCTGCGTGATGTCAGTGAACTGTCCGTCTGCGCATAGCTCACACACTGTGTCTGTGTGCGGAGTACCTGCACACACACACTTACAACATCACCATCTAAATACACTCACCTAAAGGATTATTAGGAACACCTGTTCAATTTCTCATTAATGCAATTATCTAATCAACCAATCACATGGCAATTGCTTCAATGCATTTAGGGGTGTGGTCCTGGTCAAGACAATCTCCTGAACTCCAAACTGAATGTCAGAATGGGAAAGAAAGGTGATTTAAGCAATTTTGAGCGTGGCATGGTTGTTGGTGCCAGACGGGCCGGTCTGAGTATTTCACAATCTGCTCAGTTACTGGGATTTTCACGCACAACCATTTCTAGGGTTTAAAAAGAATGGTGTGAAAAGGAAAAACATCCAGTATGCGGCAGTCCTGTGGGCTAAAATGCCTTGTTGATGCTAGAGGTCAGAGGAGAATGGGCCGACTGATTCAAGCTGATAGAAGAGCAACTTTGCCTGAAATAACCACTCGCTACAACCGAGGTATGCAGCAAAGCATTTGTGAAGCCACAACACGCACAACCTTGAGGCGGATGGGCTACAACAGCAGAAGACCCCACCGGGTACCACTCATCTCCACTACAAATAGGAAAAAGAGGCTACAATTTGCAAGAGCTCACCAAAATTGGACAGTTGAAGACTGGAAAAATGTTGCCTGGTCTGATGAGTCTCGATTTCTGTTGAGACATTCAGATGGTAGAGTCAGAATTTGGCGTAAACAGAATGAGAACATGGATCCATCATGCCTTGTTACCACTGTGCAGGCTGGTGGTGGTGGTGTAATGTGTGGGGGATGTTTTCTTGGCACACTTTAGGCCCCTTAGTGCCAATTGGGCATCGCTTAAATGCCTCGGCCTACCTGAGCATTGTTTCTGACCATGTCCATCCCTTTATGGCCACCATGTACCCATCCTCTGATGGCTACTTCCAGCAGGATAATGCACCATGTCACAAAGCTCAAATCATTTCAAATTGGTTTCTTGAACATGACAATGAGTTCACTGTACTAAAATGGCCCCCACAGTCACCAGATCTCAACCCAATAGAGCATCTTTGGGATGTGGTGGAACGGGAGCTTCGTGCCCTGGATGTGCATCCCACAAATCTCCATCAACTGCAAGATGCTATCCTATCAATATGGGCCAACATTTCTAAAGAATGCTTTCAGCACCTTGTTGAATCAATGCCACGTAGAATTAAGGCAGTTCTGAAGGCGAAAGGGGGTCAAACACAGTATTAGTATGTGTTCCTAATAATCCTTTAGGTGAGTGTATATGTTGTACACTGATATAGTGACCTGAAGCATCTATTTCTGTTTCAAATAACCCTAAATATAATAAAACTAACTGTTGTTGGAGTAAAATCCAACAGAGACTAAATCACACTCACACACACGCATGTGCGCGCGCACACACTCACACACACACACACACACACACACACACACACACACACACACTCACACAAACACACACACAAACACACACACACTCACACAAACACACACACACACACACACACACACACACACACACACACACACACACACACACACACACTCACACAAACACACACACACTCACACAAACACACACACAAACACACACACACTCACACAAACACACACACACTCACACACACACACACACACACACACACACACACACACACACACACACACTCACACAAACACACACACACACTCACACAAACACACACACACACACACACACACACACACAATAACGGTGTTATAAGGGATGTTTGTAAATTCACTCTTATTGTTACATTTCATGTCGTATAAATAATTAATTCAAAACAATTAGCCTAATTTTATAGTTATCAATGATATACCTGATGTTTTGACCCCGTGTCCCGGTTTACACACGGCGTGTCTCTTGCAGAAATATTGATCCCAATAAAACCCGTTCTTACACTCACACAAGGTGTTCACGGTCCCGTTACACGCCCGAACGACCCGCTGATGGTCGGTACACGCGTCGCACCGCAGACAGTTCGGGATAGTGTTCCAGTACTCCGTGTACAGGCCCGCTTCGCACGGAACACACTTCGTCGGATGGGAACCCGTGCAGTGCGCGCGCAGGCGGAACCCCGGCGGACACTGGCGACACATGAGCACCTCTCCGGTCACCGAATTCACGCGCTGATACGCGCCATCACCCGCCGCCGAACCGGAGGCCGACAGAACCGACAAAAGCACAACTGTGAAGAGAATCTAGAGGGAGAAACGAGAAGAAAGAGGATGTCAGTCATGAGACAGAAGAAGAAGAATGTGATGAATGCGCAGACTCTCACCATCCCGCGCGCCGATGAATGCGCAGACTTCAATGATCAGGAGAGCGCGTGAGGGAGATGACAACTCTGATAAATAACCAGCCGTGACCAATGAGGATAGAGAAGAAGCATAAGACTCTCCCAGAGAATGGACGAGAATAAACATGTTTTAAATAATCTTTTACCAATAAATAATAATGGCCAAATTGGAACCACTAGAGCCTCAGCTTGTGCAGCTGTGGCAGGATTGTTGATGCCAAAGGCAAAAAGATGTGATGTATATATGCCAAAATAATGTGGCATGGCTGTAAAGTTGATAAACTTGTGAATCAAACAGACATAATTGTAGTCAAAGCACAAGAGCCTCACGACTTTCAAACATGTTATTTAACAGCCATTTATTTCAGTGCTCACTGTAATCCAGTTTTACATTTTTTTCAAATGAAGATATTGTTGCACAGGGACTATTAAAATACACCTTTGAAAGCATCAGGCCATCAAGCACAAACATGTCCTGTAGGGCTTTAGATGTTGTGAAGACACAGTATCTCCTTCTTTTCTCCCCAATTCCCAATGTGCTCCAAGTCCTCGTGGTGGCGTAGTGACTCGAACTCAATCCGGGTGGCGGAGGACGAATCTCAGTTGCCTCCGCATCTGAGACCGTCAATCCGCACATCTTATCACGTGACTTGTTGAGTGCGTTACCGTGGAGACGTAGCACGTGTGGAGGCTTCACGATCTTCTCTGCGGCATCCGCGCACAACTCACCACACGCCCCACCGAGAGCGAGAACCACATTATGACCACGAGGAGGTTACCCGATGTGACTCTACCCTCCCTAGCAACCGGGCCAATTTGGTTACCCCATGTGACTCTACCCTCCCTAGCAACCGGGCCAAATTGGTTACCCCATGTGACTCTACCCTCCCTAGCAACCGGGACAATTTGGTTACCCCATGTGACTCTAACCTCCCTAGCAACCGGGACAATTTGGTTACCCCATGTGACTCTACCCTCCCTAGCAACCGGGACAATTTGGTTACCCCATGTGACTCTACCCTCCCTAGCAACCGGGACAATTTGGTTACCCCATGTGACTCTACCCTCCCTAACAACCGGGACAATTTGGTTACCCCATGTGACTCTACCCTCCCTAACAACCGGGACAATTTGGTTACCCCATGTGACTCTACCCTTGCTAACAACCGGGACAATTTGGTTACACCATGTGACTCTACCCTCCCTAGCAACCGGGCCAATTTGGTTACCCCATGTGACTCTACCCTCCCTAGCAACCAGGACAATTTGGTTACCCCATGTGACTCTACCCTCCCTAGCAACCGGGCCAATTTGGTTACCCCATGTGACTCTACCCTCCCTAACAACCAGGACAATTTGGTTACCCCATGTGACTCTACCCTCCCTAACAACCAGGTCAATTTGGTTACCCCATGTGATACTACCCTCCCTAGCAACTGGGCCAATTTGGTTACCCCATGTGACTCTACCCTCCCTAGCAACCGGGACAATTTGGTTACCCCATGTGACACTACCCTCCCTAGCAACAGGGCCAATTTGTTTACCCCATGTGACTCTACCCTCCCTAGCAACCGGGACAATTTGGTTACCCCATGTGACACTACCCTCCCTAGCAACCGGGACAATTTGGTTACCCCATGTGACACTACCCTTTCTAGCAACTGGCCCAATTTGGTTGCTAAGGAGACCTGACTGGAGTCACTCAGCACACCCTGGATTCAAACTCGCCACTCCAGGTGTGATAGTCAGCATCAATACTCGCTGAGATACACAGAGCCCAGAATCATCTTCTTACATGCAATACAGGTGAAACTCAAAAAATTAGAATATCGTGCAAAGGTTCATTAATTTCAGTAATTCAACTTAAAAGGTGAAACTAATATATTATATAGACTCATTACAAGCAAAGTAAGATATTTCAAGCCTTTATTTGATATAATTTTGATGATTATGGCTTACAGCTTATGAAAACCCCAAATTCAGAATCTCAGAAAATTAAAATATTACATGAAATCAATAAAAAAAAGTATTTTAAATACAGAAATGTCAGCCCTCTGAAAAGTATAATCATGCATATGTACTCAGTACTTGGTTTGGGCCCCTTTTGCATTAATTACTGCCTCAATGCGGCGTGGCATGGATGCTATCAGCCTGTGGCACTGTTGAGGTGTTATGGAAGACCAAGATGCTTCAATAGCGGCCTTCAGCTCTTCTGCATTGTTTGGTCTCATGTCTCTCATCTTTCTCTTGGCAATGCCCCATAGATTCTCTATGGGGTTCAGGTCAAGCGAGTTTGCTGGCCAATCAAGCACAGTAATACCATGGTCATTGAACCAGGTTTTGGTACTTTTGGCAGTGTGGGCAGGTGCCAAGTCCTGCTGGAAAATGAAGTCAGCATCTCCATAAAGCTTGTCTGCTGAAGGAAGCATGAAGTGCTCTAAAATGTCCCGGTAGACGGCTGCGTTGACTCTGGACTTAATAAAGCACAGTGGACCAACACCAGCCGATGACATGGCTCCCCAAACCAACACAGACTGTGGAAACTTCACACTGGACTTCAAGCATCTTGGATTGTGTGCCTCTCCATTCTTCCTCCAGACTCTGGGACCTTGGTTTCCAAATGAGATGCAAAATTTGCTCTCATCAGAAAAGAGGACTTTGGACCACTGAGCAACAGACCAGTTCTTTTTTCTTTAGCCCAGGTAAGACGTTTGACATTTGAAGCCCATGTCCAGGACCCGTCTGTGTGTGGTGGCTCTTGATGCAGTAACTCCAGCCTCAGTCCACTCCTTGTGAAGCTCCCCACACATTTGAATGGCCTTTTCCTGACAATCCTCTCCAGGCTACGGTCATCCCTGCTGCTTGTGCACCTTTTTCTTCCACACTTTTCCCTTCCACTTAACTTTCTATTAATGTGCTTTGATACAGCACTTTGAGAACATCCAACTTCTTTTGCAATTACCTTTTGAGGCTTTCCCTCCTTGTGGAGGGTGTCAATGATGGTTTTCTGCACAACTGTCAGGTCAGCAGTCTTCCCCATGATTGTGAATTCAACTGAACCAGACTGAGAGACCATTTAAAGGCTCAGGAACCCTTTGCAGGTGTTTAGCTGATTAGAGTGTGACACTTTGAGCTACAATACTGAACCTTTTCACAATATTCTAATTTTCTGAGATTCTGAATTTGGGGTTTTCATAAGCTGTAAGCCATAATCATCAAAATTATATCAAATAAAGGCTTGAAATATCTTACTTTGCTTGTAATGAGTCTATATAATATATTAGTTTCACCTTTTAAGTTCAATTACTGAAATTAATGAACTTTTGCACGATATTCTAATTTTTCGAGTTTCACCTGTATATAGGAATGCTTCATGGTTCTTTTAGAAGTAAGTGCTGGCGAAACTTGGAGAATGGATTTAACAAATATAACAACCGTTACCAGATTCCCCTCAGTTATGTGTTCTTAGTGATAAAATATTTGTCCATCCCCTAATCTGGGTTTAATGGTCAGACAATGGCTGCATTACTGTGGCCTGGTGACCTACATCATAATATATCATCAAGAATCAAATACAAACTCGTAGCCTCTGATCCACCACAGCCATAAAAGTGCAAAAGATGTCCATTGTCTAAACTCAATCTGTGCGCTTGCTGGTTTATATATCCAGTGCAATCAAACAAAAGAACAAAGAGTCCTGACTGCTAAAATAAACCACAGGCCCGCCTGCAGTGCATGCTGGTCCTATTCCTGTCTACCTATTTAAACAACATGACCCATAGCGCTACCCTGCTCTTACAAAAACAAAACAAACATTACAAGAACCAAAATAAACCAAACAAACTAAATAAATAACTAAGAAATGAAAATACTCATCAAAATAAACAAGGATCTAAAGTCATCAAACTGAAATTCTACTAGACAACCAACTTTATAAAGTTCCTACACTGTCATTAAACAACACACCCTGCCGGAGCTCAGCTCCGCCTCCTCAGGTCCACAACACACCCTGCCGGAGCTCAGCTCCGCCTCCTCAGGTCCACAACACACCCTGCCGGAGCTCAGCTCCGCCTCCTCAGGTCCACAGCACACCCTGCCGGAGCTCAGCTCCGCCTCCTCAGGTCCACAACACACCCTGCAGGAGCTCAGCTCCGCCTCCTCAGGTCCACAACACTCCCTGCTGGAGCTCAGCTCCGCCTCCTCAGGTCCACAACACACCCTGCCGGAGCTCAGCTCCGCCTCCTCAGGTCCACAACACACCCTGCAGGAGCTCAGCTCCGCCTCCTCAGGTCCACAACACTCCCTGCTGGAGCTCAGCTCTGCCTCCTCAGGTACACAACACACCCTGCAGGAGCTCAGCTCCGCCTCCTCAGGTACACAACACACCCTGCAGGAGCTCAGCTCCGCCTCCTCAGGTCCACAACACAACCTGCTAGAGCTCAGCTCCACCTCCTCAGGTCCACAACACACCCTGCTGGAGCTCAGCTCCGCCTCCTCAGGTCCACAACACACTCTGCAGGAGCTCAGCTCCGCCTCCTCAGGTTCACAACACACCCTACAGGAGCTCAGCTCCGCCTCCTCAGGTCCACAACACACCCTGCAGGAGCTCAGCTCCGCCTCCTCAGGTACACAACAATGTGTCCTCTTTGATGTTCGTAAAGTCAGTGGGTCCACCACTAGAGTTTGTTAGGAGGTGGGTGATGACAAGGAGGTCAGCAGACCATGCGGCCTGTAGACAAAGGCAGCATAAACCAGAGGAGCCTGCCTTTACCTTGGATGCTGATGAATGCATGAATTGTAGTATGTGAATCAGTAAATGTGATGTATTTAAAGTGTAAACTGTTATGTCTGCGCACAAGTGCCTCAAGTATTGTTCGGGTTGTTTCATAATGCATTGAGTTGAGTAATTACCTCCCGTGTCGGTGTGATTAAATCAACATAACATAAACTGCCAAAGAAATTGGCCCTGATTCTTTTAAAGTGCTCATATTATTATTTCAGGTTCATAATTGTATTTAAAGGTTGTACCTAAATGTAATAATAAAGTAAGTGAATTGTAAAGTTTTTGTCTTTGTTTGAATAACTACTCAACCCTACCTTACACATTAATACTGGGAAAAGAGCCCCATTGGTGTAAAAACACATTAAGTCATTTTACGGCGGGATTTTGAATGATGACCATTCACCGTAAATAAGGGCTCCCCCTCCCTACAAAAGCCAATTTAACCACTGGATACAAGGACAAGCTGCAGCTTATTCCCAGGTGCATGTTGGGGCATAGAAGTTATAGGAAGGCTTATTCCTCAATAATGTGCTCTTATTTGCATTATTTATTAAAGATACACTATACATGGAGGGGTTATTAGGGCCCAAGAACTGAAAGTGCGGCGGCCCTACTGTTTTTCTAAGGATTATTATTATTATTGTTTTTTCAAGATTTTTGGTACTTTTGGGGTACTTAACATGTGTGAAAACTCTTGGAGTTTTGCACACACATCAGAGTTGTTGGCCAATAGGTCGGGGCAAAAGTTCCCACATGGGCGTGCAGGGGGGCTCTGTAGCATCCCCATTTTCACCTACAGTCACCAAAATTGGTACATATATAGTTCTCATCAAGCTGGACAACATTCATAATTATAATTATTAACTCCGCCCAACAGGAAGTCAGCCATTTTGGAATTTTTAATATTGCAGTCACTGAATTTTTAAATACTCCTCCTAGGTGATTCATGAGATTGTCACCACATTTAGACAACATTATACCCAAACAGATTTTGAAATATTGAACGGTGTTGCCATGGCGAGGCATTCAACTAATGGTGGACAATGGGAAACAGGAAGTGTCTGATATCTTCTGTGTGTGATGCGTGATTTAGATCAAAATTGAGATGTATGTTAAGTCTTGGGGGCTAATCACATGGATGTGAATATGTTAGATCACGGTCATAGCATCACCACCTGGCAGCAGGAAGTGTGGCTCTTACAACAGACTTTAAAATAGTCTTCTTATATTTACTCAAATTGCTTCAATCGTTTAGAATAATGCCAAATGCATGTGTCCACCTTGCATTGTTTTCTGAAAGCCACCAGGTGGAAATGGACCAGTTGTGCTCGCCCGTCATTGCTGCTTGCAGCTATATTTTATTAGATATTTTTACAATTACAAAGCTTGCAACTATTTTACCAAACATATTTACTATACATCTTGAAATGGGAATTTAGCTTGAATCCTTCTCCATTCTATCTGTTCTCCACTTGCCACAAAGACACAAGTAGAAGAGTTGTGTACAGTTGATGTGGTTATGATACAATATTGGTAAAATACATCACTTTTAGACAGCCAACTCAATGAACTCAGTCACAATGGCAAAATATGGCATATACACAGAATTATTTAAACGGTTAATTAAAAAATGTGACGCTTGCCTGTTCATGGATCTCCCATCTAAGCGTCCCATAGACAGATTCAGTCACTCAGTAATCAACACAATTTTGCCTATTTATTTTCAGGATGTGTTCAGAATCCATTTAGTGTCAGTGTCAATGCTCCGAGGTGAGGCAAATGGTTAAATAATTGTTCTGTTATTGTGTGAGAACATGTATCACTGAAGTCAGTCTATTGTGCAAATGTGTTAAAAGACTGTGTGGTGAACGAAACGAAACAAAGCTGATGGGTTTCTGACTTCAAGCCGCTGGTCATCATCATCATCATCACCATCATCAGCATTATCATCACCATCATCACCATCATCATCATCGCCACCATCACCATCGCCATCATCATCACCATCATCATCATCACCATCACCATCACCATCATCATCATCAGCATTATCATCACCTTCACCATCATCATCACCATCATCAGCATCATCATCACCATCATCATCATCACCATCATCAGCATCATCATCACCATCATTGTCACCACCATCTTCATCATCATCATCATCACCATCGCCATCATCATCACCATCATCATCATCACCATCGCCATCATCACCATCATCACCATCACCATCATCATCACCATCATCACCATCATCACCATCATCACCATCACCATCATCACCATCACCATCATCATCACCATCATCACCATCATCACCATCATCACCATCATCACCATCACCATCATCATCACCATCATCAGCATTATCATCACCATCGCCATCATCACCATCACCATCACCATCATCAGCATTATCATCACCTTCACCATCATCATCACCATCATCAGCATCATCATCACCATCATCATCACCATCATCATCATCATCATCACCATCACATCACCATTGCCATCATCATCATCATCATCACCATCATCATCACCATCATCATCACCATCATCATCATCATCATCACCATCACATCACCATTGCCATCATCATCATCATCATCATCATCATCATCATCATCATCACCATCATCATCATCGCCATCATCACTACTAACTACTGGCATCATTTATCTCCTCAACAGTAACGTTTAGGGATTGGCTTTAAGAAGCATTTCACAGGAAATGATTAAAACAAATCCACACAATCACATTCATTCATATGGGAAATGACAACAACAGTTTCTGGATGACAATAAGATCATCTGAAATAAAATGGGCCATTTATACAAACAAAAAATACCATTAAACTCATGTGACTTTCCTTTTCTGCGGGACACAAACTGAGAGTTTTTAAAGGAGACGTGACTATATCCATACAATGGAAGTCAATGTGGACCAACACTTTCAAAAATCACATAAAGGCATCATAAAAGTAATCCATAAATCTGCCGTGGATTAATCCATGCCTTATGAAGCGACACATTCAGTTTTGAGAATCAGACCAACATGTAACTCTGCAGTCTCTTTGGCACGATTATGATCTTACGCTTGTCGCACGTGCACGACACTTTGTGAAGACATGAGATATTTATGTCAAGATATACCTTTATGTGCTTGAAAGTGTTGGTCCCCATTGACTTGTATTGTATGGACAAAAACACCTCATATCCCCATCAGAATATCAAGAAGACGGCAGTCGGGCGAGTAAATGATGACAGAATGATCATTTTTGGGTGGACTGACCCTTTAAGTCTGTTCGTTTTCACAAAATCTTCAGTAACGTCACAAAACACAAACATCAGTGATCTGAGTCAAATCAATAACCTCACATGAGCAGAACACAATCTAACACAATGACATATTTCAAAGAATGAGGAAAAATGTGACAAACTCACTGTTAAAAGTGTTTTGACAAATTCAAATATCATTTCTAAAACAAATGTGTTAAACCATATAGAGTCATTTGAACGTCACCCCTCATGTGATTGTGATTGTAACTGATCTGCTGACTGGAACACGATGACCAGAACTGATGTGCAGAAACAAACTCTCTGTGACACCAGCGTGCCAGTCATGAAGTGACTCACCAAACAAACACGACAAGAACCTTCAATCAAGCGAGACTGAACGGAGATTATAACGGGGTCTGTAATGTCTCCTGTCTCTTCTCTAGAGCTTTACCACGATACCAAAGTCTGCAATTAAAGTCAAGAGCTCAATATGAACCTCTCATCTAGTTCTTCAAAGAGCAAATGGGCTCCACATTCATTCTTGCATTTAGGAGAAACGTCTGAGTTGATTCTTGAATGAAACATTATTGAGAACTCTTGCGAACATGTTCATCATATCAGACAAGTAAATCCCTGTTGTTTTGATGTTCTTGTGGAATTCCCTGAAGCCTTTCCAGTACTTTCCACACACACACACACACACACACACACACACACACACACACACACACACACACACACACACACACACACACACACACACACACACACGTTGTGTTTCCATGTTTTATGGGGACTTTCCATAGACATAATGGTTTTTATACTGTACAAACTTTATTATCTATCCCCTAAACCTAACCCTACCCCTAAACCTAACCCTCACAGAAAACATTCTGCATTTTTACATTTTCAAAAAACATAATTTAGTATGATTTATAAGCTGTTTTCCTCATGGGGACCGACAAAATGTCCCCACAAGGTCAAAAATTTCGGGTTTTACTATCCTTATGGGGACATTTGGTCCCCACAAAGTGATAAATACACGCTCACAGTCTCACACACACACACACACACACACACACACACACACACACACACACCCCCATTATTACTGTCATGACTGTGTCCAGGTGATTATACAGCAGTCATCTAAAGTTTTCCTGGTAAAAGAGTGATTTCTGTTTTGGAATTGCACCTGTGAAAATACAATTAGATCCTCAAATGGACGAGCCTGATAGTTCACCAGAAAATTCTGTAAGCAATTCAAGTTCACCTGAAAATTCAAAGATACTCACCACCATGTGTTCCAAAATCTGCATGACTTTCTTCTGTGGAAAAGAGATGTTAGGCATTCGTATTAGCAATAAAGAGATTGAAATACTGCACAACACCACACGACCCACCGAGAGCGAGAACCACATTATAGCGACCACGAGGAGGTTACCCCATGTGACTCTACCTTCCCTAGCAAGCGGGACAATTTGGTTGCTTAGGAGACCTGACTGGAGTCACTCAACATGGCCTGGATTCAAACTCGCGACTCCAGATGTGATAGTCAGTGTTAATACTCAAGTTAATCCTAGTGCAGATGGTTCTTCTTTGTCACACATTAGATCTAAGTCATACTGAATTCAAACATTCATATCCTTCAAAAACATCAGTACTTTTTAGTTGATTCAAGAAAACTTTGATGTATTGAACCTGCACCCTCTTTGCTTTCAGTTTTGGGTAATTTTCAGTGCTATTCTCCAACTTAGCAAAACATAAAGCCCTTTCTGAGCACTCAACATTACTTCAGTTCTCTGCCGGATGCCACTCAGGTCCTATTGTGTGCACGATCTTGTGGGTAGTACACCTATCACCTTTAGGCATAATATGGAGTTCATGCATCTCTTGCACTGATTTAATTATTTTACTTCTGGACACATAAACACTTGAGATCGGCTATAATCCTTCCATGCTAAGTCATCCACCCTCAATGGTACCCACAAATGAGTTTTCCTACTAGCAACCACTTCTAAACACAACCGACCTAAAAGCATCCGTCCACTTCCTTAAACCATTTAACACCTCCCTTTTTGGGCAGGCTTCCAGAGTGGAATGCCCTGCCTTAGGTTGCCCCCCCTTTTGGCCATTGGAGAGTCTTACCCATCATTGGGTCATCACCTCTTGCCACTGGTCTTGATACCGCTCAGTCCTATTAGGACTGATCCTTAATAATTTGGTATCAGTAAACAGATATTTTCTTTTGTTTCAGGGAGTATCGCCTGAGATACTCTCACAGCCAATGGAACCATCTACAAATGGTAAATGGTCCGCACTTATATAGCACCTTTTAACCTTAGCAGTCTCATTCACCCATTTACACACACTCATACACCAATGACGGCAGAGCTGCCATGCAAGGCGCTAGTCTGCCAGCGGGAGCACCTTGGGGTAAAATTAAAAATTAATTTCTAAAATTGTTATTCATGTCAGCACTAACGATCTATGACTTCGCCAGTCATAGATTACCAGAGTTAATGTTTAAGAGGTGTGTGAATTTGCAAAAATGATGTCAGACACTGTAATATGCTCTGATCCCCTCCCTGCCCATGGTGGTGACGAGGTTCATAGTTGATTAGTGTCACTGAATAGCTGGATGTCTTAGTGATGTCTGGAAAATTTAATAGGATTTATAGAAAATTGGAAGAGTTTTTGGGGTAGACCTGACCTGATAAAGAGAGATCGACCCCATCCCTCCAGGGAAGGTGCTGATCTCCTCTCTAGTAATTTGGCTTATAGTTTTAATAAAGAGAGTATTTGACTAACTGGGGACAAGGTCAGGAATCAGACAAACTGGTTAATCCGAATGTCTGCTAGCTGCTAGCTGCCATGTCACACAGGTCACATAAACTACAACACATATAGACTGTATCACCTAGATATCATATAGAGACTGTATGAACACAAACCCCTCAATAAATAATTTAGAAAAACTTTGATTACGATCAAACTTGAACAAAACAAAATGTTCAAGATAAACATCATATGAAGGTAGGGCTGCTAAAAATGAGATCTCGTTCTACCAAGCACTAATTGTAAATTGTTAGCTCCAATACCAACTAACCTCTTAAAAGAGGTATCTCCTGTAATCTCAGAACCTCTTCTTAATATCATTAACTCCTCGCTATGCTTAGGACATGTCCCAAGAAATTATAAAATGGCAGTTATCAAATAGTTTATTAAGAAGCCACAACTTGATCCTGGAGAACTTGTTAATTATAGAGCGATTTCAAATCTCCCGTTTGTGTCAAAAATACTAGAAAAGGTAGTATCATCCCAAATATGTTCATTTCTACAGAGAAATAGTATATATGAAGAATTTCAGTCAGGATTTAGGCCTCATCACAGAACAGAGACCGCACTTATCATCTGATCGCAGCTGCATTTCTCTTCTAGTGCTTTTAGATCTTAGTGCTGCGTTCGACACGATAGATCATGACATTCTCTTGAATAGGCTGGAGAATTATGTTGGCATCTGTGGAGTTGCATTAGCATGGTTTAGGTCATATTTAACAGACCACTACCATTTTGTCTATGTAAATGAGGAATTGTCAAACCAAACAAAAGTAAAATATGGAGTGCCACAGGGATCAGTTTTAGGGCCTCTGCTTTTCTCCATGTATATGCTTCCCCTGGGAGATATTATCAGGAATCGTGGAATAAGTTTCCACTGTTATGCCAACGATACACAACTTTATATTTCTTCAAAACCTGATGAGATTTTACAATTCTCGAATTTAGCAGTGTATCAATGAAATAAAAGATCGGATGGCCAGAAATGTCTTTCTACTCAATTCTGACAGAGGTTCTAATTATTGGACCAGAAACCTCTAACCGCTAAAATATAATTGGACTCTCGATGGATGTTCTGTTACATCATCTTCAACAGCCAAAAACTTAGGTGTTATATTTGATACCAATCTGTGCAATAAATTGAATAGCATCTATGCTTCTATTATTTAATTTGTTTCCCTGTCTCAACCTTGGGACTCCTATCCTGAGGTCACCAGAACCGGACAGATCCAGCACCATTCCTGCTTCGTGTTGGACTCCACTGCTACGTGTCTCTGAATGATGATGACTAAATGCAGCCGGTGCCAAACATCACTACAGTCTATTATGACGGACTTCAGAGGATGAACTGATGCCAACTTCAACCATAAGACATGGGATACTTCATATGCCATTGTCTGAACCTTGGATTTAGGATGGTCCACACCGAACCTCACCGAAATGACCGACCGGTTGAACTGTGATGCACCTCACTGATCTCACCTGCATCACCTCGGTCTATTGATGGACTGCGCTCTTGAAATGGAATATATAGACTAACCATTGCCAACAAAAGCCTTCATCAGCCAATTAACAAGGACAATTGCATCTATGTGAACTTCTGCAGTTAATCCAGGATGGACTTCAAAGACATTAATCATTAATCTTACAGTTCAAACACAATCTATGTTTAAACACTGACCCTTAACACTTAGTTTAATCATTTTAAACCATGACTTTAACTATACATAAGTAATATTTACATTATATTCCTGATATTAGTCAGAGGGGAACTGGCCCCCACAGTGAGTCTGGTTTAGGGTTAGGGTGGGGTTAGTCAGAGGGGAACTGGCCCCCACAGTGAGTCTGGTGTAGGGTTAGGGCATATGTTAGTCAGAGGGGAACTGGCCCTCACAGTGAGTCTGGTTTAGGGTTAGGGCGTAGGTTAGTCAGAGGGGAACTGGCCCCCACAGTGAGTCTGGTTCAGGGTTAGGGTGGGGTTAGTCAGAGGGGAACTGGCCCCCACAATGTGTCTGGTTTAGGGTTAGGGTGGGGTTAGTCAGACGGGAACTGGCCCCCACAGTGAGTCTGGTTTAGGGTTAGGGTGGGGTTAGTCAGAGGGGAACTGGCCCCCACAGTGAGTCTGGTTTAGGGTTAGGGTGGGGTTAGTCAGAGGGGAACTGGCCCCACAGTGAGTCTGGTTTAGGGTTAAGGTGGGTTTGGTCAGAGGGGAACTGGCCCCCACAGTGAGTCTAGTTTAGTGTTAGGGTGGGGTTAGTCAGAGGGGAACTGGCCCCACAGTGAGTCTGGTTTAGGGTTAGGGTGGGGTTAGTCAGAGGGGAACTGGCCCCACAGTGAGTTTGGTTTAGGGTTAGGGTGGGTTTGGTCAGAGGGGAACTGGCCCCCACAGTGAGTCTGGTTTAAGGTGGGGTTTGGTCAGAGGGGAACTGGCCCCACAGTGAGTTTGGTTTAGGGTTAGGGTGGGGTAAGTCAGAGGGGAACTGGCCCCCACAGTGAGTCTGGTTTAGGGTTAGGGTGGGGTTTGGTCAGAGGGGAACTGGCCCCCACAGTGAGTTTGGTTTAGGGTTAGGGTGGGTTTGGTCAGAGGGGAACTGGCCCCCACAGTGAGTCTGGTTCAGGGTTAGGGTGGGGTTAGTCAGAGGGGAACTGGCCCCCACAGTGAGTTTGGTTTAGGGTTAGGGTGGGTTTGGTCAGAGGGGAACTGGCCCCCACAGTGAGTTTGGTTTAGGGTTAGGGTGGGTTTGGTCAGAGGGGAACTGGCCCCCACAGTGAGTCTGGTTCAGGGTTAGGGTGGGGTTAGTCAGAGGGGAACTGGCCCCCACAGTGAGTCTGGTTTAGGGTTAGGGTGGGGTTAGTCAGAGGGAACTGGCCCCCACAGTGAGTCTGGTTTAGGGTTAGGGTGGGGTTAGTCAGAGGGGAACTGGCCCCACAGTGAGTCTGGTTTAGGGTTAGTGTGGGGTTAGTCAGAGGGGAACTGACCCCCACAGTGAGTCTGGTTTAGGGTTAGGGTGGGGTTAGTCAGAGGGGAACTGGCCCCCACAGTGAGTCTGGTTTAGGGTTAGGGTGGGGTTAGACAGACGGGAACTGGCCCCCACAGTAAGTCTGGTTTCTCCCAAGGTTATTTTTCTCCATTAATCCACATCTTATGGAGTTTTGTGTTCCTTGCCACATTCGCCTACAGCTTCCTCACTGGGGTCATTAATACAAATATTATTTAATTACTTATTTTAAACACGATTAAGAATCATATTTTGTCTAATTACACAATGATGATTCATCGACATTATATACATTACAGTTTTATCGTCTGATCTTCTGTAAAGCTGCTTTGAAACGATGTGTGTTGTGAAAGGTGCTAAACAAATAAAATTGACTTGAACTGATGATGTGTGTGTGTGCGTAAGTGTGTGTTTTGTGGGATTTGTATGTATATATGTGATGTGTGTGTGAATGTTTATGTGATGTGTGTTACTGTGCTGTGTGTGTGTTGTGTGTGATGTGTGTGTATGTATGTGATGTGTGTGTTGTGTGTATGTGTATGTATATGATGTTTGTGTATATGGTGTGTGTGTGTGTGTGTGTGTGTGTATTTCTTATATAAGAAAATATTAATTTGATTGATTCTTTCTTGTAAAAAGAAAAGGAATCATGAAACATAAAATATAATTCAAGACTTTAATATTTTGTTCAATGTTATTTTAATTCAGCAATGATCATTTTTGTGTGTTTATGGAGTGGTAGTGGCATAGTGGCTAAAGCACATAACTGGTAATCAGAAGGTTGCTGGTTCGATCCCCACAGTCACCACCATTTTGTCCTTGAGTAAGACACTTAACTCCAGGTTGCTCCGGGGGGGACTGTCCCTGTAATAAGTGCACTGTATAATACATTGGTACTCAGAAGGTTGCTGGTTCGATCCTCACAGTCACCACCATTGTGTCCTTGAGTAAGGCACTTAACTCCAGGTTGCTCCGGGGGGATTGTCCCTGTAATAAGGGCACTGTAAGTCACTTTGGATAAAAGCATCTGCCAAATGCATAAATGTAAATAAATGTAAATTTTATGGCACACATGATATCTGCTCAGGTCAATAAATATTTTCATGTCATTCTTCTGAAGCACTAAAATCAACCTCACATGAAAACAAATGAAATGAGACGGACATGAACATGTTTGGTTCAGAGTTTTGGATGAATGGCAGCGGTTGGGCGGGTCTTGAGTCGCAGGAGCTCAGGGATTGGCTGATCGCTGTCTTGATAAAAGTCCAGTCCAGTGATCCATTCCACATCTCTCACACGTGATTGGTGCATCCAGAGGAGTGACTCCGCCCACTGCGACTCGGGCTGATCGCTCTGTCACACAATCACAGCAGAACTGATGAAATCACACTGATGAGGTCTTGTGTAGGACACATGATTGTATATGTCATGAAATATCATCAAAATCATTTTAATGCCAGTGGTGTTTTGCTGATAATCAAACTGTGATCAATATTTCATCAATAGGGCATGTTCATTTTCTAATGTAGAGCTCAGGATGACTATATTCTGCACAGACCACATCAACCATTTAAAATCTCATTTAAAGCTGCTGTGATGTAAACTGAAGAAGAGTGACTCATTAAACAAGTGAACTCTTCATACAGACGGTGAGATCTTCCTGTTTCCTGGTGAAATGAACACTCGAGGTGCTACAACATCAATGACTTTTATTCACTTTCTCACAAATCACGAGTTAAACTGCAGATTATCAGTTCATAAAGACTAAATTTTCACCCTGTTCCTCACACAATGCTATCTCATGACATCTAAACGTGTTTACTAAAGCGCGTGACTCATTTTAACCTCGAGACCCGAGTGTGACGCGGTGTGCATTTCCCTTTTTGATTTGTAACTAGTAGCACCTAATAAACATCCCAAAAAAAGCGAATTGTTTTCCTAATAATGGATGTCCTCATATGTGGACAGTGGAACTATGTGCTTAGAACCGTATTGAACAGTGTTAAAAAATAAAATATATCAAAATGTGTATTAAAATGAAGCAAAATGACTCAAAGATGTGTGAAAAATATTCTAGATAAATAACATGTTTTTTTACTTTTGAGGGAACGTGGTCCTGATTTACACGTATGTGGACATCATGTTTATCAGCGTGCTGACACGCGATAAATAAACTGATTTATTAAAGCGACATATCAAATGAAACTAGAGATGCTAATCTTTACAACCAAACATGTTTCCATGCAAAAACTGAAAGAGGTTTCTTACTAGAGGCACTTTTGATGGAGTGCTTCACAGAAATCAATGTCATGTTGTTGTGTCCTATGACACTATTGGTTAGGTTTAGGTTTAAGGTTTAGGTTTAAGCTTTAGGGTAGGGAGGTTGTTTTTGTTGATTTAAACACAATTAACCTTAAAAATCTTCTTCTGTTTAAGAGAACATTTACTCGCTATTAGCGCTACCCAGTGGACATTTCACCTGGGAACTTCTGCGATACGCGTAACGAACCGCGTAATGTCATTTTACAAAAACTTTGCCACAGTCACGTCATTTTACAGCGATCAGGCTACTTTTGGATCTCATTGTATATATTAGATTTATTACTCAGTCATTTCATGAATGAATGTGATAACAGGAAATGTGTGATACTCACTGTGCAGCTCTCGGAGTTCTCTTCTCTGTGAGGAAACAGGAATGAAACGGTCTGCAAATCTGCGGTACACTCATTTACCGTCTGTCCGTCATCCTTACAGCTTGTGAGAACCGCAAAATAATGTGTGGGGAGAGGAATATCTGTACCTGCAACAAACCTGAACACACACTTTAATCAGAGTTAGTGAGTCCAGATCTGCTCCAGTCACTAAATATCTGACCGAAACTTCTGTTCAAATCCTCACGGGAATTTACAGGATTAATATATATATATATATATATATATATATATATATATATATATATATATATATATATATATATATATATATATAGTATATATCATGTAAATGTACTGAATTGTCAAATAATAAAATCATAATATTACCTATGTTACTGTAATACATTAATGACAATCCCCATTGAGAATACTGAGAATGTCAAAATGTCACAAATGTTTTTTTGCATTACAGTAAGAGAATTGGAAATTAGTTTTAAATCATTGTATTTAAGTATGTTAAATGTTGTGAAAATATTGTGACAATGCAAAAACTCTTAATGGTTGTAAAATATGGCTCATGTTCTTAATGCAGTGTCACTTCTTATTTTGGGTGATTTTGGGGTGGAAGATGTGTGTGTGTGTGTGTGTTCATTCACATGAATTGATCCCTTTAGGATGATTCTGGATCATATGATGATTGAATAATTAGGCTACAGCTCTGGATGTGTTGATGTTGTAACTCAAGACACATACTGTTGAATCTGCTCTGGAGTGTCAAAGTGTCCGTCGTAATCATAATCATAAGCAGGACCTGTTACCACATTAATACTGTTGTACTGAGATGCGTATTTGAGTAACAAAACCTCCTGAAAATACTGCCACAATCCTGCAGAAACAAACAACAGAACAACAACGACATCAGTCTCGACACGTGTGTGTCAGTGTGTGTGTGTGTGTGCATGCATGTGTGTATCTGTGTGTGTGTGTGTGTGTATGAGTGTGTGTGTGTGTGTGTGTGTGTGTATAACACTCACTCTTAAACTGCGGGTACATTGGCACCACGTTTCCCAGTGTGAGAGCGTCAAACTGGTCTTCAGATGAGCTGTTTAGATCTGTCAACACAGCAGATAATGGAGAACATTTGCCTTAATGTTGTTTAGATATAAAAGTTAATTTTACTATTAAAAAAACAAAACATTGAACAAAACCCTTATTGAAACTAAACTGCAAAAACAGACTTCAGACATCAGATAAATTCATCAGGATGTTTAAATGTCAAAAATGTTGAACAGATTGAACACAACGAACACAATGAACACAACGAACACAACGAACACAATGAACACAATGAACACATGGAACACATGGAACACAAAGAACACAATGAACACAATAAACATAACGAACACATGGAACACATTGATCACATTGAACACAATGAACACAACAAACACATTGAACACAATGAACACAATGAACACAATGAACACATTGAACACAATGAACACATTGAACACAATGAACACAATGAACACATGGAACACAATGAACACATGGAACACATGGAACACAATGAACACAACCAACACAACAAACACATTGAACACAATGAACACAATGAACACATTGAACACAATGAACACATGGAACACAAAGAACACAATGAACATAACAAACACAACGAACACATGGAACACATTGAACACAATGAACACATTGAACACAATGAACACATTGAACACAATGAACACAATTAACACAATTAACACATTGAACACAATGAACACAATGAACACATTGAACACAGTGAACACATGGAACACAAAGAACACATGGAACACAACGAACACAACGAACACATTAAACACAACGAACACATTGAACACAATGAACACAATGAACACATGGAAAACATTGAAAACAATGAACACATGGAACACATGGAACACATTGAAAACAATGAACACATGGAACACAATGAACACATTGAACACATGGAACACAATGAACACAAAGAACACATTAAACACAACGAACACATTGAACACAATGAACACAATGAACACATGGAAAACATTGAAAACAATGAACACATGGAACACAATGAACACATGGAAAACATTGAACACAATGAACACAATAAACACATGGAACACGTGGAACACGTGGACCACATGGAACACATTGAACACATTGAACACAATGAACACAATGAACATGTGGAATACATGGAACGCATTGAACACAATGAACATGTGGAACACGTGGAACACGTGGAACACAATGAACACAATGAACACAACGAACACAATGAACACATGGAACACAATGAACACATGGAACACATTGAACACAACGAACACGACTAACACGACGAACATATGGAACACAACTAACACAACGAACACAACTAACTCAACGAATACAATGAACACATTGAACACATGGAAAACATGGAACACAATGAACACAATGAACACATGGAACACAATGGACACATTGGACCCACTGGCCCCCACAGTGAGTCTGGTTTCTCCCAAGGTTATTTTTCTCCATTAATCTACATCTTATGGAGTTTTGTGTTCCTTGCCACAGTTGCCTACAGCTTGCTCACTGGGGTTATTAATACAATTATCATTTAATTATTTTTAAACACTATTAAAAATCGTATTTTATCGAAATTACACAATGATGATTAATCGACTTTATAGACATTACAGTTTTATCGTCTGTTAATGCTGATATTCTGTAAAGCTGCTTTGAAACGATGTGTGTTGTGAAAGGCGCAATACAAATAAAATTGACTTGACTTGACATTGAACACATCGAACACATGGAACACAATGAACACATTGAACACAATAAACACACGGAACACATGGAACACAATGAAAACAATAAACACATGGAACACAATGAACACAATAAACACATGGAACACATGGAACCCAATGAACAAAATGAACACATTGAACACAATGAACACATTGAATACAATGAACACATGGAACATATTGAACATGTGGAACACATGGAACACAATGAACACAATGAACACATGGAACACAATAAACACATTGAACACAACGAATACAATTAACACAACAAATACAATGAAAATATTGAACACATTGAACACAATTAAAACATTGAACACAATGAACACATTGAACACATTGAACACAACTAACACAACGAATACAATGAACACACAGAACAGATGGAACTCAATGAACACATTGAACACAACTAACACAAGGAACACAGTGAACACATTGAACACAATGATTACAATGAACACATGGAACACATGGAACCCAATGAACACATTGAACACATTTTACACAATGGACACATTGAACACAATGAACAAATGGAACACATGGAACACAAGGAACACAAGGAACACATGGAACACGTAGAACACATGGAACACAATGAACACATGGAACACAAAGAACACATTGAACACAAAGAACACATTGAACACAACTAACAATGAATACAACGAACACATAGAACCTAATGAACACAATGAACACAATGAACTCAATGAACACACTGAACACATTTTACACAATGGACACATTGAACACAATGAACAAATGGAACACAATGAACACAATGAACACAATGAACAAAATGAACACAATGAACACAATGAACACAATGAACAAAATGAACACATGGAACACAATGAACTCATGGAACACAATGAACACATGGAACACAATGAACACAATGAACACATTGAACACAATGAACTCAATGAACACAATGAACTCAATGAACACACTGAACACAATGAACACAATGAACACATTGAACACAATGAACACAATGAACAAAATGAACACAATGAACACGTGGAACACATGGAACACATGGAACACAATGAACACATGGAACACATGGAACACAATGAACACATTGAACAAAATGAACACATTGAACACACAGAACACAATAAACACATGGAACACAATGAACACATTGAACACAAAGAACACATTGAACACAAAGAACACATGGAACACAAAGAACACATGGAACACATGGAACCCAATGAACACAATGAACACAATGAACACACTGAACACAACTAACACAACGAATACAATGAAAACATTGAACACATTGAACACAATTAACACATTGAACACAATGAACACATTGAACACATTGAACACAATGAACACTTGGAACACAATGAACACATTGAACACAACTAACACAATGAATATAATGAACACATGGAACACATGGAACTCAATGAACACAATGAACTTATTGAACACAATGAACACATTGAACACAATGAACACATTGAACACATTGAACACATTGAACACAATGAACACTTGGAACACAATGAACACATTGAACACATTGAACACAACTAACACAATGAATATAATGAACACATTGAACACATTGAACACAATGAACACAATGAACTTATTGAACACAATGAACACAATGAACACATTGAACACAATGAACACATTGAACACAATGAACACAATGAACACAATGAACACATGGAACACATGGAACACAATGAACACAATGAACACAATGAACAGAATGAACACAATGAACACAATGAACACATGGAACACAATGAACATAATGAACACAATGAACACATTGAACACATTGAACACAATGAACTCAATGAACACAATGAACACATTGAACTCAAAGAACACAATGAACACAATGAACACAATGAACACAATGAACAAAATGAACACAATGAACACAATGAACATGTGGAACACATGGAACACATGGAACACATGGAACACAATGAACACATGGAACACATGGAACACAATGAACACATTGAACAAAATGAACACATTGAACACACAGAACACATGGAACACTTGGAACACAATGAACACAATAAACACATGGAACACAATGAACACATTGAACACAAAGAACACATGGAACCCAATGAACACAATGAACACAATGAACACATTGAACACATTGAACACAACTAACACAACGAATACAATGAAAACATTGAACACATTGAACACAATTAACACATTGAACACAATGAACACATTGAACACAATGAACACTTGGAACACAATGAACACATTGAACACAACTAACACAATGAATATAATGAACACATGGAACTCAATGAACACAATGAACTTATTTAACACAATGAACACAATGAACACAATGAACACATTGAACACAATGAACACATTGAACACATTGAACACAATGAACACTTGGAACACAATGAACACATTGAACACAACTAACACAATGAATATAATGAACACATTGAACACATTGAACACAATGAACACAATGAACTTATTGAACACATTGAACACAATGAACACATTGAACACAATGAACACAATGAACACATTGAACACAATGAACACATTGAACACAATGAACACATTGAACACAATGAACACAATGAACACAATGAACACATTGAACACAATGAACACAATGAACACAATGAACACATTGAACACATGGAACACAATGAACACAATAAACAGAATGAACACAGTGAACACATGGAACACAATGAACACAATGAACACATGGAACACAATGAAAATAATGAACACATTGAACACATGGAACACAATGAACACAATGAACACATGGAACACAATGAACACAATGAACACATTGAACACAATGAACACAATGAACACATGGAACACAATGAACATAATGAACACAATGCACACAATGAACACATTGAACACAATGAACACATGGAACACAATGAACACAATGAACACAATGAACACATGGAACACAATGAACATAATGAACACAATGAACACATGGAACACAATGAACACATTGAACACAATGAACACAATGAACACATTGAACACATTGAACACAATGAACACATTGAACACAATGAACACAATGAACACATTGAACACATTGAACACATTGAACACAATGAACACAATGAACAGGTGAACTAAATCCCATGCCAGTCAAAGTGTACCTTCCCTTTAAAATTAAGCATTCTTTTGATTCATTACTTTAATTCCCACTGGAGTATTCCATGAACTTAAATTATGTAATTTTCAACAAAGTAAAAATGTATTAATAAATATGTAATAATTATTATTATTTATGGGTTTTCTTATATTTTGTTAAAGATTAATACATTTAATTAGATGGAATTTTAATATTGATTAAATTGATATGCATATATTTTAGTTTGCACATTATCCACTTGTTATTTCTGTTGACTAAAATATATAGACTATGATATTTTATTCAGAATAAACTGACTAAAATGAATGAATATTAAATATTATATATATATATATACACACACATACACATTTAATTTAAAGGACATTTTGTCAAAAGAACAAAATGATGATGATAAAAAAGAAATGTGTGGAAAAAACTGTTTACATGCTTTAGAAGTCTTAAAGGTTAAAAACAGCCTGTTCAATTGTAAGAGTCAGAGAGCGGCTGAAACAGTGTCATGAAAACTAAATGTGGACTGCTTTTGGAACATACATGAACCTCAGGGGTAAAATAAGTAACAATAAACACATGTATGTTGTTTCACTCACTGGGCGGGTACAGGAAAGAGTGTGTGATGTTAACAGCGCTCTCGTACTGATCACATGTTGCACTCAGATTGGCTGGAATCCTGACGTCTGCTCGGAGACAATCTGAGACAACCGGAGACACAGAACCACCTTCAACCTACACACACACACACACACACACACACACCCACACACACACACACACACACACACACACACACACAATCACACATATATACACACGCGCACACACAAAACACACACACACATCATCCCAATGTTGTTCTTAATTGAGTTTATCAGTGTGTGTGTGTTTGTGTGTGTCTCTCACCGGTTTGTCCACAGTAAATGAGCTCCACACAGGTGTGTGTGTGTGTGTATTATATGCATTGATGAATCCGTGTTGATACAGCAGACAGTATTCAGCACCAGTGTGTAGAATCCGTGGACGGCCGAACGACATGTGTCTCTTCATGCTCGCTGACACTGAACACACACACACACACACACACACACACACACACACACACACACACACACACACACACACATACACACACACAGAAACACACAAACACACACACACACACAAACACACAAACACACAAACACACACACACACACACACACACAAACAAACACACGTGTTGGGTTGTGTTTCCATGTTTAAGGGGACTTTACATAGACATAATGGTTTTTATACTGTACAAACTTTATATTCTATCCCCTAAACCTAACCCTACCCCTAAACCTAACCCTCACAGAAAACTTTCTGCATTTTTAAATTTTCAAAAAACATAATTTAGTATGATTTATAAGCTGTTTTCCTCATGGGGACCGACAAAATGTCCCCACAAGGTCAAAAATTTCGGGTTTTACTATCCTTATGGGGACACTCACTCACACACACACACACACACACACACACACACGCGCACACACACGTCACATAACAATACTCAGGACGTTCTGTTGAAGTTTATCAGATGTTGTTTGTGAACTCGTGTGAACTTCTGATGAAGAATGTGCTTTAATCTCACATGCATGGTGAATAAATCTGTGTTATCTCAATGTTCTCACACATTATCTCACCACTGACCAGCACTCCTGTGAGGTTTAATCTGAACTTTCTTCTGACGTACTGCTCTGAACATTGTTAATGACGTACAGTAATCAAGAGTTATCTGGAGTGAGCTACAGAGAATGAAACTCGATCATCATGAAATCTCAGTTATGTGAAAAGAGGAGTCACATTTCAATTATTCTCAAGAAACTTATCAAGAAAATGTGCTGGTACTGTTTTCAAACATAATCATAAGAAAAACAATTAATTGTTGCTCACTGGTGCAATCATAACATCCTGGAGCTGACCTTGCTCAAAACGGTGGAGATGATTGAGGATTTTAGGAGGAACACCCCAACATTGACCCCACTCACCATCCTGAACAGCACTGTGGCAGCAGTGGGGTCATTCATAAAACTGCCCCATTGAGCAGTAACTATGTGCAATAAACAGCTTAGTCTATTTACATTTATCCTTGTACAACAGCATCTTTTTACTGCAATATGGTAAAAAAAGATGGTTAAGTGTTACGGTAATGAGTATTAATGTAGTAAATATTACTAGGCAATAGTAAATGAATGTACTTAAGTGTCCTTAAAATAATGTTCGTTGCTCTGTTTTAAATTACGCACTTATGCAAGTTTAAAATATTAAAGAAATGTATTTCTGGTAGACGTTTTTCAGTCTGTCATTCAGTGTGTCATTCTGCTCTCCACCAAAGAAGACTAAGAGCTGCTCAGAGCATCTAAAGCGCCAAGTGGATGTGCAAAGCACACATCAAATACAGCAACAATAAGGCTGGGTCTGCCTCCTCCCGGGGCAGCGCTTGCAGGCTCACCACCTGCTCCCTAAAAGGGTTTGTGAGTACCTTGGGCACATAGCCCGGTCAGGGTCTCAGAATCACGTGAGAGTCTTCTAGACCAAACTCCAGGCACATTCCACTGACAGAGAACGCTTGCAGGTCCCCCGACCCTCTTGATGGAAGTGAGCGCGATCAGGAGGGCAGTTTTAATGAGCCTGTAACTTGACTGACTCTAGGGGATAGAACGGGGCTCTCTGAAGGCCCAGCAGGACCATGGAGAGGTCCCATGAGGGAAAGAGGTGCGGCCTCGGAGGGTTCAGCCTCCTGGCGCCTCTCAGGAACTTGATGATCAGGTCACGCTTACCAAGGGACTTACCTTCAACTGAGTCATGGTGCGCTGCTATAGCAGCTACGTACACCTTCAGGGTGGAGGGTGACAGCCACCCTCCAGCTTCAACTGCAGGAAGGAAAGCACTGACCAGACTCTCTGGGATCTTCACTATAGGAAGAAAACCACTTAGCAAACACACACCACCTCAGGGAATACAGCTGCCTTGTAGAAGGAGCCCTGGCCTGAGTGATAGTGTTTACCACTGTAGGTAGTAGACCACTTAAGTCTTCCGTATCCCATCCAGGGACTGGACGTGGAGGTTCCAGAGGTCTGGGCGTAAGTGACAGATTGTGCCCCGTCCATGAGAAAGAAGGTCCTTCATCATGGGAATTTGACAGGGAGGTGCTGTCACGAGGAGCATGAGGTCCAAGAACTAAGTCTGGGTGGGCCAATATGGCACCAGAAGGGTGACTTATTCCTCGTCCTCCCTGACCTTGCACAGGGTCTGTGCAAGTAGGCTCACTGGTGGGAATGCATATTTGCACAGCCCCCAGGGCCATCAGTGTGTCAGCGCGTCTGTGCCGAGGGGGGCTCCCGTCATTGCATACCAGAGCGGGCAGTGGGAGGATTCCCGGGAAACAAACAGGTCTACCTGTGCTTTGCAAAATAGACTCCAAATCAGCTGGACCACCTGGGGGTGGAGTCTCCACTCTCCACCGAGTGTCGCTTGCCACAACAGCGTGTCTGCTGTAGCGCTGAGGCTGTCTGGGATGTGAGTGGCCTGCAGCGACCTCAGCCACTGCTGATTCCAGTGGAGGAGATGGTGGCGAGTTGCTTTAAGCAAAGAGAGCATAAGCTGCCTTGGTAATTTATATATGCCACCGTTGCTGTGTTGTCGGACCAACACATACTTGCTGCGGACCCATGGCAATAGCATCCACAGGGTGAGCAGTACAGCCAGCAACTCTAGGCAGTTGATGTGCAAACACAGCCATGGTCCAGTGACTGCGTGCCTATAGCACACGGCACCCCCAACCCGACTTGGTGGCGTCTATGGTAACCATGACACATCTGGATACTTGCTGTAGGGAAACTCCTGCACATAGAAATGCAAGGTCTGTCCAAGGGCTGAATAAGTTGTGGCAGAGGGGCGTAAAAGCCACACAATGTCCATCTCGGGACTGGAGTCTGAAGCCAGTGCTGAAGCAGTCTCATATGCATCAACCCAAGCAGCGTGACTGCCACTGAGGATGCCATATGCTCCAGGAGCCTCTGAAAGTGTTTCAGTGGAACCGCTGTTCTGTGCCTGAATGATTTCAGAGAGATGCTCTGAACTGGGGAGAGCTTGCACTTTTCCCAGTTGACCCGAAGCCCTAGACGGGTGAGGTGCATGAGCACCAGGTCCCTGTCTGCGCACAGCAACTCTTGAGAGTGTGCTAGGATCAGCCAGTCGTCGAGATAGTTGAGCATGCGGATGCCCACTTCCCTTAATGGGGCAAGAGCTGCCTCTGCGACCTTCGTTAAGATGCGAGGGGACGGGGACAGGCCAAAGGGGAAGACCTTGTACTGGTATGCCTGGCCATCAAAAGCAAACCATAGGAAGGGTCTGTTTCGGGGTAAAACCCAGACATGAAAGTACGGATCCTTTAGGTCTACTTCCGGGAACCAATCTTGATGCTGGACGCATGGCAAAATGTGTTTCTGCATCTTAAATGGGAGTCTGTGCATCCAGGAATCTCACAAAGACACAAAGTCACATCTTTAAAAACACGTTTACATCAATGTGTAGTTCTAATAGAGGAAAATATACATTTCATAAATATATGCTCTTTTAATAGTGGTGTCGAAGCGCCCAGGGGCGTAATCTGCACTACTCGTGCAGAAGGAGAGAAAGCCACTGGAATGAGGTGTATGGAACAGCGGTATTATTCAGCTCCCTGATACACAACCACTCGACTCGCCAATACCCATTGGCCTTTCTCAAAGATTTTAAGGTGTTTTGGGCCTCCCAAGAGCGACCCCCTAGTGTCACTACATCCACACAATGTTGAATTTACCTTCTGTGTCTGTGAGATTTAATCGTGAGTTGAGATTCATTCCATCCTGAAAAACACAAACACACAATAAGGTGTATCGAAAGTGTGTTTGGATTGTGTGCTAGTCATTGTGTGTGTGTGTGTGTGTGTGTGTGTGAGTGTGTCTGTGTGTGCAGTTGCAGGCAGCTGCAGTTGAGTGTGTGTGTGTGTGTGTGTGTGTGAGTGTGTGTGTGTGTACCAGTTGTGGGCAGCTGCAGTTGAGTGTGTGTGTGTGTGTGTGTGTGTGTACCAGTTGCAGGCAGCTGCAGTTGAGTGTGTGTGTGTGTGTGTGTGTGTGTGTGTGTGTGTGTGTGTGTGTGTGTGTGTGTGAGTGAGTGTGTGTGTGTACCAGTTGCGGGCAGCTGCAGTTGAGTGTGTGAGTCGGCTGTAGGTTGGTGAGCGGGCACTGAAGTGGTTCGCTCAGTTCCTGTGGGTGACGGGGTGTGTGAGGTGGAGCCCGCAGCAGGTGATTCAGACTGCCGTGAGTGCCGTTATTCTGGAACGGACTGATTCCCAGAACATCTGAGAGAGAAATGAGGAGCATCAACAGATTAAAATACTTTATCCTCATTTATTTAAGTTTCAGGATCTGCTTATTTAATCAGTTGATTATAATGTTGGTATGACATACTGTTTTTCAACATTTTGAAAGACTCAAAATCCCTAAACTTAAAAAGAAGGTGGACTTCTGTCTATTCCTAATAGAGGTGATCATGCTTTTTGTATCACTGTGGAACAGCTGACCGAATGACCTCAGGACCATCTGCTCTCTATCTGTTTTGGTAGAAAAAGACTCTCTGTTGTGTGTATCTAGCCTGAAGTTTCTCTGCTTTGTCCCCCGACTCAAACTATGACTGTCAACACAGAGGACACTGAGGACCAGTTGGTCTCCATATAAACACTGATTTCAGCCTTTAACTGTTGTTGAAATTCAGGATTTTGCAAAAGGGACACAAGCACCAACTACATGATTTATTATTCTCTGTATGTGGCAACACCTCTAAACTCTCCAGGGTGTGATCTGAGATTAAGATGTTTCCAATTCAGCAATCAACAACAGATGAAATGAGGGACTTGAATATTAAAAAGAAATTATTCTAGAATAAATCTTCTGGACTGATGAAAGAATGTATAGTCCCTACCAGATGGGTTCAAAGTCTTCAAATATCTGCAATACCAAGATATTTACCCATCCTGTGAAGCGTCAGTGTTGCTCTAGGGGACTTACACACTTAAGCTTCACTATGATCAAGTCCATCAAGAGATTAAAGTCTCCCCCCAATATTATATCATGAGGGGTACCAGCGGTTTGCAACATTGCTTCAAGATCTATAAAAAAGCCCTGATCATCAGCGTTATGTGCGTAAATATTAGTCAGAACTTCCTTTACTCCTCGCCTCACATTAGATCTTTATCTGATGATCTCAGAAATTTGGGCAGAATTTATCAGGTCCGTCTCCCTCAGCGGATCTCTGAGCCGGGACTCTGTGAGCTCGCTCGATGTCCAGCTTGTGGCCTGTTATGTCCCGCAGACTGGGGAAGCGCTCGTCTAGGAATTTCACCATATCTCGGGCTTCCTCATGCTCAGGAATTCCAATAATTCGGACGTTGTTTTGTCGATTTTGACTCTCCAAATCCTCCACACGCTGCAGATTCACCATGGTTGCTAGCAGGTTAGCAGATAATTCCCTCTCTGATGACTCCAGATAATCGATCCATTTGAATTTCGTCTCCATGGCAGTGAACGATCGGTGTATTACAGCGAGATCCTCCAAGTCTGCAACGACTTTCGTCAGCATTGCCGACATGTTCGACAGTTGACATTGGATCTCTTCCACTGCACCGGCTGAATTGAGTCCCGGGCTTCCGGCCTGTTGCTCAGGGGCTTCAGCTTGAGCACATGAGAGCCTTTATAACTCTCCAGAGCAGAGGATGAATTGTGAACAATCAGAGTGTATCGAATCTCGAATGCCATTTTCTTTCTTCTGACTGTTGTAATCTCTCTTTTTTTTATTCATTTG